>NC_077230.1:332480605-332825605 GCF_027887165.1 Monodelphis domestica | reverse complement strand
ACTCCTTGAGGCTATCTAAATAAGGTACCTCCACTTACTCCCCTCTCACTCTCTTAATTCTCTACAGTCTGACTTTTTACCTTATCATTCAACTGTAGTTGCTCTCTCCAGTTACCAGTGATTTCTAATTTGCCTTAGGTAACAGACTTTTCTCAGTCCTCATGCTTCTTGACATTGCTAGTGTCATATCTCCAACCGCCTATTAGATGCCTCAAATTGGATATCTAGTAGTCATCCTAAACTCAGCATGTCTAAAACTGAACTTATCATCCCTTGCCAAACCCTCTGTTCTTTCTAACTTCCCTGTAATTGTCAGGGATATCACTATCTTTCCAGTCACCCAAGCTCTAAATATAAGTGTCATCTTGGACTGCTCACTCCCTCTCACTCCTCCATATCCCATCTGTTGTCAAGGCCTATTGATTTTTCCAATTTTACTTTTATATCGCTTATATATGACCCCTTCTCTCATGCAACACTCTGGTGTAGGAGTCACCTCATATATTTACTACTGCAATGGCCTGGTAGTTTGTTCTACTTGCCACAAATCTCTCTCCATTCAAGTCCATCTTCTACCTGATTGCCAGAGATCTTCCTAAAGTGGAGGTCTGATCATACTGCTCTCCCAGCCTCAGTAAACTCCAGGGGCTCCCTTTTACCTCCAGGAACAAATATAAAACCCTGTCTGGCATTAAAAGACCTTCATAAGGTGCCAACCCTTCTCCACATTTCCAGATATTCCTTACTCCCACATACCCTGTGATTCAATGACACTGGCCTCCACTTCCTTTTCTTTTCTTTTTAATCCTTACCTTCTGTCTTAATATCACTTCTAAGAGAGAAAAGAGCAGTAAGGTCTAGACAATTGCCCAAGGTCACATAGGTAGGAAGTGTCTACAGTCACATTTGAACCCAGGAGATCTGGTTCTCTAGCCATTGTGCTATCTAGCTAAACCTTCCATCTTTTTTCTGTTTCTTTTATAAGATAGTCCATTTCCCAACTCTGGGCATTTTCATTGCTTGTCCCCTCATTCCTGGAATTCAATTTTTCCTCATTCCCATCTCCTTTGCCTGGCTTTCTTCAAGTCTTAGCTAAAATCTCATCTTTTTCAGGAAGTCATTCCCAATCCCCTCTTTTAAAAGAAATAATAATATTATTTACTTTCTGTCTTAGAATCAATACTAAGTACTGGGAGGCAGTTAGATGGCTCAGTGGATTGAGAGCCAGGCCATTGATTCTAAGAGGGAATGAAAGGGTTTTAAAGAAAATACTAAGTATCAGATCTAAGCAGAAGAGCAGTAAAGGGCTACTAGGCATTTGGGGTTAAGTGACTTGCCCAGGGTCACATAGTTAGATAGTTTCTAAAGTCAGATTTGAACCCAGGAGCTCTGATCTCTGGGCTTGACTCTTTATCCATTGGGCTACCTAGCTGCCCCTGACATCTTTTTTCTAGTCCTTTTATGATACTCCATCTCCCAACTTGGGGCATATTTGCTGCTTGTCCCCTCCTTCCTGAAATTCTGTCTCTCCTCATTCCCATCTCCTTTACTTGGCTTTCTTCATATCTCAACTAAAATTTCACCTTCCTTAGAAAGTCATTCCCAAGCCCCTCTTTTTTTTTTTAAATCTTTTCTTTCTGTCTTAGAATCAATGCCAAGTACCAGTTCCAAGACAAAAGAGTGCTCATCTAGGTAACTGGTAACTTACCCAGGGTCACACAGCTAAGAAATGTCTGAGGCCAGATTTGAACCCAGGAATTCCTCCCTCCAGGCATGGTGCTCTCTCCAGCCATCTATCCAGCTAGCCACCTAGGTGCTTTCCCCATTCACTCTTAATTCTTATGCTTTTCCCCTTGCTAATTATGTCCAATTTTTCATGTATGTATCTTGTTTGTATGTATGTATGTATATATCTTGTTTGTAGCCCCACCCAGTGCTAAGAATGGTGTCTGTCACAAAATAGGCACTTAATAAATATTTATTGTCTTACTAAAACCAAAATGCATAACATAAAAAAAAAAGAATGAGTAAGATTGGGGAAAATGGCAAGAAGAGCATACCAGATGGATAGACTACCATGAACAGAAATATGACTGCTAGAAAGTATAGAGAATCTTCAGGAAGAATAAGCAATCTGATTGAGCCCCGACCCAAGGCATGCCTAGGACAGTATTCAAAGATAAATCTAAAAACATAGGTTGGACCAAATTATAGAAAAAACATTGACTGGTATGTCAGACTAATTGAAACTGGTAGAAATATCTTTATACCTCTTTTGCATTTGGGAAAATGGGGTTAAGGAGCATTTCAGTAATTATTTAAGGTCACCAGAATAGCACCAAATCATGTACTTCAATCCTGTCTTAATCAACCTAAAATGCCTAAATACTGGCTTGTCACTAACTATATTCAGAAGTTTAACTACAAGCATCAGAGTTTACAAAGTGTTTTACATTTGCTCCTTTGCTTCTCATTACAACCCCTGATGACATAGGTATCATCCTCATTTCATAGATGAGGGAATTAAACTGCTTAAAGTGACTTGCCTAAGACCCCACAAGAAGAACAGAGAGAGCAGTAAGGGCTGTCAGGGCAGACAACAGTTTCCAAACCCACCTGGAATACCAGCAGTAGCTGCTCTCAAACCAAAACTGCTGTCTGGCTTCCAAAGCTAACAGAATCAGTGCTATAAAAGAATTGCTTTTTATAGCTCACATGAGATAGCTGTACATAGTTACACAGTCCTTCCCCTCCTCAAAAAAGAAACAAAAGAAAAAAATGCAGTTACAGGACCTTGTATCTTACACACAAACAAAAGGCAGTTTGGATACACATATCATTCCTTAGTAACTCAGCAGGGAACAGGAAGGAAGAGAAGGGAAAATCTTCCCACCACCTACTCACTCACTAGGAAAAGGGACATGGGATAAAAATGTGAGGTGGAAACTGCTCTGAAGAATATTTATTCTTTGAAAATTACACGATAAGTGTTTATTTTTAAATCGTGATCTGGACTAACACTGACTGATGGAAAATGCCATTGTCCACAGAGTGCTCTCTGGGATAGGAGCTCTCTGGAATATCAAAGAGGTGGACCTGTCAGGGGACCAGACTGTCACACAAGACAGTAGGCCTGAAGCAGAAGAATAACCCAAGACTTTTTTTAGAGATGAAAAAGCAGCAAATTTCAAGAAACACTGAAGATTTTGTATTTTTTATACTAAAGGAGAAAAAGTATTGAAGGAGGAAGAAAGATAAAGATAAATAGAGGGAGAAACAAGGAGGGAAAAGGAGAAAATGAAGTGAAGAGGATGAAAAGCAGAGACTGAATACAAAAAGCTGAAAGTGAGAAATTCAGAGAAATTGATAAAGGGGGTGATTAAGACAGAACCACTCTAAAAATGTTAAAACTTCCCCAGATATAAAAAAAAAAAACACTCATTCCGGTCCATCACAACCCTCCCCCCCCCCAAAAAAATACATAAATCTGAATAGGTTTTCCATTTGTTGCAGCAGAACCACAAATATTATATAACAAACTCTCTTTCAGCCCTGAAGGTACCTTGAGAACTGAATCCAATGTGGCTCGGAGAAAATGAAAAAAGCAATGTTTGACTTTCCCCTAAGATTGAGCCCATTGTGAAATTATAGGGAATTTAAGTATTAATTCAAGCCTAAAATGTATGAATTTCTCATTCTCTTGACATTCCAAAAAGGGGTGTGGTGGACCAATTCGCGTATTCTCCTGGGTTTTATGCTTTAGGAGAGACCGTTCACATCTGGTCTGGAACCAGCCTGCTGTTTATTTTAAAGTAACGTATTTATTAGGCTAGTCACCATAATAATTCTTAATACAAGAGCCAATATCACAGAACTTAAACGACCTTCTGCCCTGTTAAACGGGTCAATTCAGTAAAATAAAACTCTTGGTTCATTTGTTCATTTACCTAAACTATGCTCACCGTATCATCACCAACCCTAGACACTAGTAAGTAACGCCAAATTAAGGTTAATAGCATTTGCAGCTATTCCGCCCCCTAACATGCTAAGCGGAGCCAGGGCTTCCCTCATCGATCCGCATGCCAAACCCGTTACTTGTGACTGACTGGTAACTGCGACTGGGGAAAGTGCTGGTTATCGCTGTCTTATTGCCAGTGGCGTGAAAGTGATTTACACACACACACACACACACACACACACACACACACACACACACACACACACGAATCATATCTGTGCCCTGGTCTTCCAAACCACGTTGAAACATCGCAGTCAGGAGGAATTGAAAATACTAAACAAAAACGCTGCTTCTACCAGTGCCATAGACACGTGAACTACTTCTGACTGGCATAGTGCTCGCCTCTAAGGACACTGTCACCTCA
The DNA here is from genome assembly GCF_027887165.1 of Monodelphis domestica. Taxonomy (NCBI): domain Eukaryota; kingdom Metazoa; phylum Chordata; class Mammalia; order Didelphimorphia; family Didelphidae; genus Monodelphis; species Monodelphis domestica. Next base: position 332,821,223 of record NC_077230.1, on the reverse strand, counting down.
AATGAGCAGAGAGGGAGAAACAGAACGGGCGCGCACACAGGCACACAAGCCGCACAAAACTTCACACACCCAGAAGATAATCTCATCTTCGAAATGAGTTGCTGCTTTCGACCTCGAAATCAAAGCGTGCTCAAGCAAGTCCCAGTCATATGAAATCAATTATCTTCATTTCTTGCCTTGCATCACCCCTTCCCACTTAGATAACTGTGCATGCAGGGGCCAGCGCTGCCTGGTGAGGATGGTGCAGACGCAGCTAACTCTGGCTTAGTCTCATTTTCCAAAAGCACTTCTCTCCATCCTTCCCAATTCCCCTCCCCCAACCCCAAAGAGGGACGGGAAGGGGGGTACCCTAGGGAATGCGCAGGCACCCGTCCTCTCCAGGAGGGTTACTGGAGTTGTTCTTCGCAATGACCCGTATCGCATAGAGCCTTTTTATTTTTCTCATCAGTGACTCCCCAACCCCTTCACTCCACCTACCCTCAAAGAAAGAGATCAGAAGAAGGCACAAGTTGGTAGAAACCATTTAAATAAATCATTTCAACTCACCTGGTTTGGGATTTGTCCCCCCACCCCAGGCATAAACAGAAACAATGTGTGAATGAACCAATCACCCACACATGGGATGGTGCTGCGATGCCCCAGCTCCTATGTCCTAGGGATGGAGTCAGTCCCCGCCAGGGCTCTAAGCTCAGCAGGAGCAAGCAGCAATAGCAGGAGGAGCAGCAAGCAGAAGGGGGATAGACCTTAGCACAATGAATGCAGTGGAGTTTTTCAATGACATCATCCCTCTGGCCAAAAGGCCCCAATAGCCATGCTCCCGACCGAGGCATTCTGGGAAAGGTAGTTCCACAGTCCTAGCCCGGGAGAGTTCCCAGGCAGCCTGCGGAACTACCACATCCAGCATGCGCAGCAGCCGGGCGCACCCTGAGTTGACTGAGGGAGCGGGTGGCCTTGGCGGCCATGTTAGACACACACACACACCGAGGCAGCCGTCGAACCGGGAGGACCAGGGGGGCGAGTGAGCGAGCGAGGGAACGCCGGGGGTTAGTGGAGAAACCACAGGCAGCTGGAAAGCTGAGAGGGAGCGCCAAGTGGCTAGTCGAAGGCTTTCCGCCACTGAGGTCGAGCTCCTCGGGGCCTGGGCTTGGGGCGGGATGGAAATCCGGCCGGGTAGATCGGGGCCGGCCCGGGACTCGGTAGGACGAGCTTCTCACTAGAGTCTGGGGATCTACGGGGCGGGGTAGGCCTCGTTTCCCTACGTGGGTCCGGAGCGGCCTGGCTCTAGGCGCTGCCGAATCCGGGGCTCGGGACGGGAGCAGGCCCAAAGGCCTCCTCTTCCAGCCCGGGGCAAGCGGGAACAACTCGGATCTCCTTTTCGTCTCGGCTCCGCCGCGCCCTCGGCCTCCACTCTGCCCGGGGTGCTGGAGAGATGTTTATCTCGGGCTCCTCCCTCCCCCTTGGGAGGTTTCTCGGCCTTTCTGTGGATTTTTTAATCTTATCTGGGGTCCCTACACACCCCCCTTCCAGGGGGGAAAAAAAAAGGAGATTACAGGCTATTCTTTAGCGAGATCGGGTTTGGACGCTGGCCAGCCAGATGTTTAAAGTCCTAGCAATAGGAAGGGGGGGAAGGGGGGGAGTGTGATTGAGACATCCTAGAGCCCCTGCCTAGCCGCAGGCAAGGACGGATTCGATAAGATTTGGGGTTTTTTAGTATTAGGAATGACCTTGGTGGGAGAACTGACTGTCGGTTGAAGTTTTTTTTCTTTTTTAATCAATAGTGCCCATTACTAGAACTGAAGAGCAAGCTTCCTCCTCCCTCCCCCACAGGAGAGTGGCAGTAGAATATTTAATTCCTCCCGGGTAGAAAAGTTCCAGGATTAATTATGGGACTCCCAAATTTGGTGACCATTTTGAGGGATGTGATTTTGCTTTTTTGCATTTTCCTGAAGGAGATACTAGATTTTGGACTCTTCTTAGTAAATTGCATCGTTTTCAGATAACTTAATTAAAACTGCTCGGGTTTTTTTCTTTTCAGAGTCTCAACACAATGAAAAAATGGAGTGAAATTTCTTTCTTCATAAAGGTTTCTGAAGACTCACAAGTTGAATAAATAAAATTATAGTTAAGGTTATCCTTGGACAAAAGAAAGAAAATCTAGAAGAAAATATTTGAAAACTAATCAAAAAGCTTTTTTCTTTCAGATGTGTGTGGATGATAAAAAAACAAGTTGCCTTTTTAAAATGTCATGATTTTGGGAACAGCTCAAAATGAGTGGGCATTCTTTGGTTTAATGCTTGATGATTTCTTGGCATCCTTTGTAATGAATGCAATGATAGAAAAGGCTTAAACAGAAATAACTACATGATACCTCTGGAAGCATTTTCATTCTAACAGGATTCTTGTAAGTAAACATGGTAAGTATGAGAAAAAATACATATGTATCTGTTTTGCTTCTAAAACTCTTTAACACATTTTAGGCTAATAATTCTGCTATTTTTTTCCATGTTTGTGCATTGTGAAAAAAAAGATAAAGTTATTTCAAAGTATGTACATTTTTTTAAAATGGTTTGTGTGTATCTCTTGGTAGAGCTCAATTTCCTTGTTGCAAACAGGCTTGATTATCTGGAACTTCTCTTTGAACAGAAAAGATCTTCACTTCTGTTTGAGTTGCTATGGAAGTCCTGTTTGGTGGAAAGAAAAAGACTAACACCAACTGGATTAAACAAGTTTGATTGTCAGATTGGTGTGTGGGATGAATGAGAATGTAGTTCAATGTATTATATAATCTAATACATCTTACAGCAGTTTGAAATTTTTCCCGCCTTCGCTAATGGACATGTGGGATGTGACTATAAAATAATGAAACTATTTTCTTCATGGTATTTATGGAAACAAGTCTTATTTCTTTATAGTCACACATGCTTTATTAACATCACAGCTAAAGAATCTTGATGGATTGTTTCATCTAGTGTCATTTGCCTTTGAAAAAAGAGTGCTATGGTATACTTCTGGTAGTTTAACATCAATTACTGTATATTTGAGGAGACAATGAGACTGCTCCTCTGGGAAAAGCCACTGTTTCCTAATGTCTGTTGTCTTGGCAAAACTTCCTTTTGTTGCTATGTTCTATATGACTTAATGCTTCAAAATTATTGCGCATTTTTTCCAACTAATTTATTTAGGTCATATTGACTGTAGTTCAAAATATCTGACTTTTCCTCATTTTAGGAATTCATTTCTCTCTAAATCCCATGGAACATCCTAGATGAAATTGCAACTACATTTAAAAACTTATTTCAGAGTCCTTGATTTTTATATTCCTATATAATGCTTCAGTGACATTTTGCCTAGAAATTTGTCAATTGTACTGCTGTTGCTTTTCACCATGTCATTCCATTTTATGGAATGGATTAATGTCTTAAAGCATGTTGTTGAAATAGAACTTTTATCATGTAGTGGGAGAAAAAAACTCAAAATCACTACACAGGCTCTGTTCCCCTATATTTTTACCTGTATTGCATTGAATGAAAAAGCTTCAAGAAGACTGGTATATCTATGAAGCTTAGATTTTTAGGCAGTCATAGAACTAGCAACATTTGAAAAGTTCCTTTTAGCAATTTAAAATATCTTCTATTAAACTGGGAAAACTTAGTAGCAAGGAGCAAAGTAGACTAGGACCAAGAATTATGCCAGGTTTCATCTTTTTATAACACATTTTCTTACTAAAAAATAGAGTAAGAACTTCTTTGATTTCAGTGAGTGAATTACATATTCTCAGTTGCCTATACTACACATTCTTTCATTTAGGGACTCTTGATTGCTTAAAAAATCAAAGCACTGAAAAGAAACTCATAATGTATTCCAAATTGCTGGCCCTCAATCAGAGACTGGATGTATTTTGGAGGAGATGTGTGTTTCAGCCATGGGGTGGGCTGAATGATAAGTATATGGTGCCAAGATAATAAGTCATTGCCCAGACAGGGTGGAAGGTGTAAGGAAATGCTTTGAACACAATTACCAGGCTTCCTGGTATCTGATGGTTGGTTACTGTATAGGGTTCTCCTTAATAGGAACAACAAAAAAATTACCCTTGACAAATGGAAAACACCATACTATCTTTACTACAAATTACCTCAATGCTGAAATGTCAGGAAAGAAGAAAAAATGCTTAATTTTAAAGAGTTCTGAGGATTCAAAGGTTTGGTCCCCTGTCCAGAGGCATTTCTATCATTTCCCCCTTGTATACAAAGCAAAAAACTAGATTTACAGAAATTTGAATTGAGTGAATGGTGCCAATTTTACATATTAAGGTAAGTGGCTTTTTAAGAATAGAATCTTTTAGGATAGAAAAAACTTGTTACAACTCTAACCAGGCTTATGGGTTATCCTTCCCCCTATGATAAAGTCTAATTAGTATTTTATTTTTCAGATGTAACGAAGTCAACAAGCCTGATACAATTTTGTTTCAAAAGTGAAAATGAGGAAAGTTATTTTAAAATTGTGTAAATGAAAAAAGTTTGGTGTATATTGTATGTCCTTTTGAGAAAATGTTATTTTAAGAGTTATACAGGTTCATGATTTCGTTCTCACCTCATTTTGACATATGTTATCAGAAATCACTGAATTTCAAGTTGGGGGTTCAAATCCTGTTTCCAGCTTATTTTCCACTTCTCCAAAATGAAGTTGAATTACATGCTCTCTCTGAGAAGTACAGGAATAGAAAATTTAACTAGCTTTGCTAACTTCATACTTGCCCCATTTTTCAAATACCAGTTTTATTTATTTTTAATTGCATTAGAACTGTAACCCTGGGAAATGAAATTGCAGTCTTTGAAAAATATTGTCAGTCATCAAATGTATGCTGATTCATTTTGATCGAGTGATCTTAGATATTGGAAGTTCTCAGTATGTTTTCAGATCTACTTTAGGTACCCAGAATATTTCCACATACACTCCCTATACCACAAATTATAAAATAAGTTCTGTGCAGGTTTCCAGTCCTAACTGTAGAGCAAAAAACTAGATTTCATATCCTAACTTTGCTATCTACATAATCTTTGTCAGGTTACCTAATCTATCCCTTAATCTGAAAGGAGGAGTTGGAACTAAATCTCACTGATGACCTGTCAGCTCAAGAATCTTATGGATTATATTAGGATTTTTAAAAAAGATCAATATTGAAGTGGTCAGAATAAAACTCAGATACTGGAAATGCAGTACATTATGCAAAATGCCAACCTAAACATGTTTTCCTAAAGTAAAGTACATAAGAAACTTGATCTATGCTAGGGGCATGTCAAGTGGAGTTTTAAGTTTAAGAAGTTTATTGAAATATGTATTGAAAGTGTTGGAGTAGAGGGAAGAATTGATTTGTCAGTTCAGTTTTAAATGCTGAGTTTAATATCAGTTATATCCAGATAATCCTCGAATTGTGTCATAATTTCCACATTAAGTGGAAAGTTGACTACACCCTTCTAGTAATTAAATATCCCTTTAAAAGTTGCTAAAATTTGGAATTTTGAAAGATAAGAATACTGCCCTGTTAGAATCTAGTCATAAGGAAATAACTACCAAGGTTAAGGGAGGTAAGCCAGTAGGTTTGTTTGTTTTTAACTATTCAATGAATACCTTGAATTTTCTTAAGAGAAAGGATGAGGATGTCTTCCCCTCACCCCATTCTCCATCAGGCTTGGGCTTAGGGGAAGTGATTAATGTAATTGTCCCACTTTTTGGTGGGTTTTTAAAAAATGGCCTTGAGATTTTTTTTCCCAATGGGGCAAATTACCAATTGATTTTCAAATATGACTGGATAGAACAAAGCATGCCAGTTGCCTTGGCAAGTAGCAACAGAGTTGTTACCATGAAAGGAAGCAGATCATTAAATGAGTGGTGGGCCCCTTGTAAATATTGTTTAACACTTATTTTTTATTTAACAGGTGTGGCTAATGCACTGGCGCTGACAAAAATTACTAGACAACAGTGAAATGGACAAGAAGTTGCTTTTCTCAATAAAATTATTTAGGGAAATGGAGTTTAAAAAAAAACAACACTACAATAATATTGACACCTAGCCAGCAAAGGCTAAAAAAGTAGCATAGCATTTGAAGATGGGTCTGGGGATGTTTACCCTTGAGTTAGTTTTGGTTTGGGTCCTCACTGGCAGTACTCTTTGGAGAATAGTGTATTGACTTACATTAGTTAATGCAATTATTTAATGGTCAAAGTCCTGAATGAGTCCAAAGGTCTTGAGTTTTTAAATAGGATTTAGCTTTGTACATTTCTCATTTGGTTGCCCACCTTTTCAAAGGTAGATGATGTGGGGGAAAGGCCAGGATTTAGTTTGTCAAAATTTCAACTTTGCCACCATGTTATTTCACTTAGCAAATTAGTCAAATGTTTTTGGACTCAAATCTCATATTATTGCAGTGAGATTAAATCTAGAAACTGGCCCTACAGTTATTCTGACCAATAAGATTTACCTCACTCAGAATCAACACATTCCTTAGGATTATGCCCTTCTAAAATTTTGAATCTAAAATAAATGGTGATGTATAGATAAGATATCTGGAGAAGATTCTGAAGAGAAAATGCTGTTTTGAGGCCAGTTACTGTTCTTTCAAAGTACAACTTTTTTTTAGGGTATTGTTATATAAATTTACATGGTACAATTAATTTGAAAATTATGTCACACTTAGCATCTTTCCAAAGCATGAAAGTGCATTCAAAGTGCTGCTACAGTATTCTGTGCTTTGGTCACACATTTTAAGAAGTAGTTTTGTGGTCTAACCTTGGCACTCCATGAATCAACTGGCCTATACCATATGTATATATTCTATTTTAACCATCTCTGTTCTAAGTGACCTTGCTATTGCTTGAGTAGCTTTTTAGTAGTATCCTTTTAATGTCATTGGTTATTCCTCTACAAGATTTTACTGAAATGTTTTATTTTTCTGTTGCTCTTAATTCCCTAAACATGGCTTTGTGTAGATTGTTTTTGAGTTCTAGAGACCTTACCACCTATAATCTTTTCTTTTTTACACTCTCCACCTTTCTTTTTTTATCCTGCATCTGGTAATTTTCTGTGTACCTGGTTGAGAATTGACAGGTTTTTTTTGTGAGCATATATCTGGCTACTTTTTTCCTAAGGTTTGCTTTTTTTTTTTTTAAGTCCTGTCTCAGTCCTTTTCATTTCCTTTTCTTGCTTTTCCAATATCTACCTCTCCCCCCCCCTTCCCTGTTCTTTAAACTACCCTTCTAACTTAAAAAATTCCTTAAGAATTTTAGTTGTTTTTTTTTTTTCATCCTTAAAACTACTCCTGGGGTGCAGCTGGATCTCTCAGTGGATTGAGAGCCAGGCCTAGAAATGAAGAGGTCCTAGGTTCAAATCTGGCCTCAGACACTTCCTAGCTGTGTGACCCTGGGCAAGTCACTTGACCCCCATTGCCTAGCCCTTACCTCTCTTCTGCCTTGGAACCAATACACAGTATTGATTCTAAGATGGAAGGTAAGGGTTAAAAAAAAAAAAAACTACTCCCATGTCTACTTGGGCAGGGTTGGTAAATGAGGTGAGTCCTTACCAGTCACACCTAGCTTAGTTCCAAATGCAACTGAGGGAAAAGAAGGTGCATTTCAACTGAGTTTGGTGGGAGAATTTAAGTTTGGATCCTAGTTCCATCTGCTTTATACAAACATTTTGTTAATTTAAGAAATCATACATACACTTTATGAACTTGTGCCAATGTTTCTTAAGTCCCAGCTCCAAAATATGACTTCAAGAATTTCACATAGGGCTTTTTAAGTTGTTGCTTTATTCTTAGCCTAACACTTCAAGCTAATGTAGTTCTTAGGAAAGATCATTAAACCCACAAAGAAACGTAAAAATAGTCCCTAACCTTCAAGGAATACATTCTTATGGATACTACTGTTATATGTAAATAAGAGGCAGAGTTGAATGTGAAACAGAGAGGAAGCAGAATCTATATTAAGAAATTCGTGCCCAATGATAGGGGTTGGGAGCTCTTCAAGTTTAAGAGAACAGGTGCTTTAGATGAGATTTTCTCAGGTCCCTTTTGCTTCCAAGTTAGCTAGGGTTAGTGAAGTGTGTAATCTGCTTTGGGTATACTGACTTTCCCACATTAACAGTGACAAGGAGGAAGGAAGATGCAAAGGCAAGTGAGTTTATACTATTTGAAAGGAACATTGAGGGGAATTATTTGTTGCTGTTAGGTCCTGGTAGTGTGACTAAAATGTGTGTGATTTGGGCTTTTAAAGGCCTATTATCTTCTGACTTGTGGCTGAAGGAAAGTCCATTACCCCTGCCTGGTAACACTTTACAGTAATATCTACCAGCCACACTGATTGATTTGTTGAGTAGGTGATGTCTACTATCCTGATTCCCAAGGTACTTTTCAGTTTGGGACAGGTTACTCCTGGACACCCAAACCAGTTCCTCTTCCCTGGTAACTCATGAAAAGTTTAAAAAGTTTAGATTGCTTCTTGTCAATGGTCTGTTGTCAGCTGTAGAGGGCACTGAGGCCCAGGTTTTGAGGGAAGAAACTGGATGAACCAATAGTTCTGAGTAGTGCTAAATTAAAAGTGAATTTCTCACTTTCAGAAATTGAACTAAATTGTGCCCACCATTTCGTAAGGTTAATTAATATACAGATCTTTTGAATTTTATTAAAGCATGCATATCATCTGAACCTGACAACTCCAAGGTAAGTACTGTAGATATTACCTCATTTTACAAATGAAACAGGCTTAAAGTTTCCTGTTTAGAACCAGTGTCAAAGATTCAGACCCCAGCCTGTCTTGCTGTAAATCTTTTTACATTTCACTATTTCTTGATAAAGTCCTCAAAGGTTGCTTTTTAAAAAAATTTTGCCAGTCCACAAATGGAAATAAATTATTTGCTATGACATACATGAGGCAATTGTTATATCTCAACTTTGGGATGCCTTCTGATGTAGCTCTTCCCAATTTTTACAGTGTATATTTTAAATTTCTGGTTGTTACTAGATGAAGACCACATGTTTGAGATCATTTGATGTTTTTATTAAATTTCCTAAAATTCCAGTGACAGATTGAACAAAAACATACACATTTTCTTAGAGAAAAATTTTTCAACCACAAACTGGATTTTTAAAAATTGTCCTATTCCATTTGCTGAACACCCATCTGTCATTATTGTTCAATATACAATATGAAATATGTATTGAGAATTACTATATGCCATCAAACAGGAAAAGACAGATTTAGCAGAAATCTTTTTGACTCCATAATTCAATGTGAGATGTACTGATACATAATCTTTAAACCTTGAGTTCACTTGGGAAATAGCAGTTATTGTTTATCAACATGTTTTAAAGATGCAGCTGGATGGCTCAATGGATAGAAAACCAGATAGAGAAACTTGATTTAAATTGACCTAGACCTGGAGAGTTGATCCCAATTAGAACTGATTTAGTATTCTAATATGAAAAGTAAGGGTTTTAAAGAAGGGCCTGGAAAGGTGTGGATACTGGAATATCAGTGGAGAAAAGGGTTTTTTTTTTGTTTTTTAAATAAAGTACAATAGGGAAAGGATAAGTTCAACTGAATAGAAAAAGCACCTGAAGTGAGGAAATGGAGCTGTTGTATAGTATAATCCCTTCATCTAGGTCAAAACTGATCAACTGATAAAACCTGCACTCCTTGGCCAAACCATTCTATTTGAAAACAGCTTTGGTTCAAATATGTTCCTGTACCTTTTATTGTTAATTCCAATCCTATTTGACTTGTTTTTCTCCAGCAAAATATTCTTAATGACTTCAGCCATCCTTATATGTGACATAGTTTTAAGACCATTCTAGTCTTCCAATTCATCTCAGAATGTGGTGCTTAGAACTGAATATATTGCTGTAGATATAGGTGTCCCTAGAGCAGATTAAGAATTCCTTTTAAGACAGCATATTGCTATTAATTGAGTAGGTTGCATTAGCCATAGTGATAGCCATGTCATAGTGAATATTCACTAAGATACAAGCACTGATTAAGCATCTACTATGTCAGACATTGTGCTGTGCATTCACAATCTAATTTGAGTGTCACAACCCTGGGAGGTAGATTTTACTCCCCTTTTTTTCAGTTAAAGACAAGATGAAATTGTCTAGGGTTGCCCAGTGAGGACATATTTAAACTTTCTACTCCAGTCCTAGATCTCTCCATCAACTGCACTACCTAACTGCCTCTGTCTTTTTCATATCTCCATAAATCCTGTACTCGATATAAGTGCAGAGTTGGAGGGAGTGGTTAAGTGCAAGACTTTACATTTGTCCCTGTTCTGAGTATTCAGCCTGATATTTGTCAGTATCTTCAGTTCTGCTTCAGTCTTCTAACATTAACTATCCTTCCTAGCTTTCATCCATGAAATTTAATACTCTTGTGACTTCAAGTAGTTAATAAATGTCTAATAGGACCTTTAGTTTGATACCATTTCATTGATACTATTTAGCTACAAATCTCCCTAATTACTATAATATAGCTAATCTTGTCCAAGAGGATTTCAGATGTTCCATTGAAATCTGTGTTGTGTCTACTCATTTAGAGGTCTTAGAGTAAGATTTGAACTAGGGAAGAGTCTTCCAGAGCTGTTTCTATTGTACCACTTGGATGCCCTGCAAAGTTACTAATGATCTTTTAGCTCCCAAGACTAATGGCCTTTTCTCAGTCCTCACTCTTCCATCTCTGCAACCTTTCACAATGTTGATTGCCTTCTCCTTTCTGATACTCTCTTCTCTGTTTTCAGGGCACCACTCCTGGTTCTTTGCTGGATCCTATCCAGATCACATCCACTGTGCAGGGTTAAAACCTGGGTGCTCTCCTTGACTACCTTCTGCCCTCCCTGACTTCCTTTAAATCCCATCTTTTAATGTACACCTCCTTAAACCTTTATTCCAATGCCTTTATGCCCTATTTATCCAGTACATAGCCTGTTCTGTAAATATTTATTTGCAAGCGAATTCCTACATTAGATAAACTCCTTGGGGGCAGGGACTCTCTTTTGGCCCTTTTTTGCATCTCCAGTACTTTGTACATCATTATCTCTGCATACCTCTAGAGGGAATTACCAACTACCTCCTATCAAAGATTATTATTCTTAGAATATACTGTGGCTAGATTTTAGATGACTTACTTAGGTTTGTGTTAAAAATTATTTTGTTATTTGTGTTAAAAATTAGCTCATTTCCTCATTTCACAATTGCCCAGGAATGTATGGCCTAGAAGCTGTGGGATATCATCCCAGAATGAAAATTTCACCATAAATAATCCATTTATGGGTAAGAATTGCTTATGAAGTATCTTAAAAGTCTTAGTGCAGTTAAAAAAATTTTTTTTTTGTGTGTGAATTAAAACAACTAAGACTTTTTGGAATATGTTAGTTATATATATATATATATATATATATATTATATATGTTAGTTGAGAGTAAATTTCAACTTATCTCTGCATCCTTGGAGAAATGATCTCTATAGTGCAAAAATGAACCACTTAGATTCATGAGTTAATCATTTTGATTCTTACCTCTAGTTATTGGAAGATTCTTATATTAAGCCAAACTCTGCTTCTTTGTAACTTTTTATTATGAACTTCATCATTTTTGGAACTTATACATTCATCAGGCCTGGCTCAACCCTTTGAAATAACAGAGAAATCTCCCACATATTAGAAACAGATGAAAATTGAAAAGCTTAGAATTAGGTTCAATCCCTTTATTTTATAGATGAAGAAACTTCAAGGCTCAAGAGGTAAAGTGACTTCCCCCAAAATCACACAGTAAATTAGAGAGGCAGTTTCAAAATGTAGGGATCTTGCCAATATAGCAGTACTTCTGTTAAGATAATTCTATCACCTGTCTTCTCCAATCCAAACATCCATCCTAAATTCCTTTAAACTATTCTCCATATTACATTTATCTTTTTAAACTCTTCATTCTGTCTGGTTAAACTCTAGAGTTGTGTTGGTGAACCTATGGCATGAATGGTAGAGAGGGCTGCTCCCTTCCTCTTCTCTATGTGTGCCTGAGAACATTTATCACATTACCCCCTCTGCCCAGCAGCCCAATGGGAGCACTTCCTCCCCTATCTGGGAAAGGGAGGCTCATATGCTGTGTGAGGGTTACGGTTTGGGCACTCAGACTCTTAAAAGTTTTGCCATCACTGCTCTAGAGGCACTCCTAGTTGGTCAGTTTTCTTCAATTTAATTCAGGTAATATTTGTTAGGCAGTTAGTATGGGTATATGGTACAGTGGGGATGCAAAGACTTGCCCTCAAAGAGTATAAACTAATAGGCAGTGAGAACAAGTATAAATAAAAATGAGAGTGAGATAAACACAAAGGAAACATCCAGACCAAGCATCCTGAAAATCTTGAGGGAGAGATTTTTACCTGGAAGACTCAGGAAAGGCTTCATAGATAAAGTGACAGATGAGATGGAACTGGGGGGGGGGGGGGGGGAGAGGAGAAACTTTATAATAAACATAAACGAGGGAGCCGAACTAAAAAATAGGAACACAGGGTAGCTCAGTTTGTAATGTAAGGAGGGGTTTATAAGTCTTGACTGTGGAGGCCTTAAAATCCAAAGGAAGGAAATGAAACTATTTGGTGGGCAAGTAAAGGTGGACTTGGGGGGAAATGTGCTACTACTGAAGGTTTTGCAGTAGAAGAATGACATCATAATGGTGCATTAGGAAGATTATTTGGGCAGTATTGTAGAGGATAGTCAGGGCCAATCTAGTAGTGTAGGGAAAAAGAAATAAATGCCTAAACAAGGGTGGTCATTTTGGCAAGGTAGAAGAGGCTCCAGGTGGTACAGATACCGCAGGAGCAGGACTTGGCAAGTTGTTTGGAGCCATAAAATGAGGGAGGATAATCAAATATGATTCCCACTTTATGAGCCTGGGTGACAGTGAAGATGGTATTGCTCACAGAAACAGAATAGGTTTAGGGAGTCAAACCATAAGATTATACATAGAATTTAGCAATGAAGAGACAACATATCTAGTCAGCCTCCAATCAAATCCCCATCATTTTATAAATGAGAAAACAGACCAAGAAATGAAGTGATTTCCCAAACATCACACAATGGCAGAGGTCAATTATAACCTAGGTCTGTTTTGGTGAACCTATGGCAAATAAGCCTGCCAGCTCACATGCAGCATGAGGGTTGCAATTTGGGTACCTGGTCTCTTAACAGGTTCACCATCACTGGCCTAGGTCCTTTGACTCCTGGTTTAGATACATTTCCAATATACCACAACATCCAAATAATGAAATCAGTTTTGGATATGTTGAGTATATATAGTGGTGTGCTGGAGCTGGCTGACATTGACTGAGCCAATTGTTAAATAATGTGTAAATTAACACCTTGGAAATTGGCAAATGCTACAAATGAGTCTGATTTACCCTTGACTATATGCTAATAGTGGGAACAATTTAGGTGACACAGAAAGAGTGCTGGTCCTGGAATCATGAAGACTCATCTTTCTGGGTTCAAATCTGGCCTCGGAAAACTTACTAGCTGTGTAACCCTAGGCAAGGCAACCCTGTTTGTCTCAGGTTCCACATCTAGAAAATGAACTGGAAAAGGAAATTATCAAGAAAACATCAAATGGGGTCACAAAAGGTTGGACATGACTGAAAACTGAACCACAAAATATGCAAATGGTAGCTTTTTCCCAGAAGGATGTGATGTTTTCTGAATTACAGAATCTCAAAATTGAAAATGGCAATGCAGTAGAAAGTCCATTTACTTTAGAATCAGAGGATTTATATTAGAATTCTTTACTTGCTATTAGTACCTGAGTAATCTCATGTAAGTTGTTCTGGGCTCATCTTCAAAATAGGGATGGGGTGGGCCTGGAATAGAACATCTCCAAGACTTCTAGCTCCCAACCTTATGACCTAATAACACACTGGCATAACTGTTTATCCAATGCAAGAATCCCCTCTACAGTATCCCTGAAAAGTGGGTGAACCTGAAACCATGTTGGGGAAGTAATCAAGAATCCTTTGTTTCATGGCATCCTTACTCCTTGGAGTACAATTTCAAAAATGTTTCTTATGGGGTGGATAAAGAAATGTGGAGTAGAACAATCACACTAGTGTCCAAAGGCATGAAACTCACTAGAAACACAAAGAATCTAGTAAGTAATGCATAGGCACTTGAAATCATTCCCTTCCCTGGATTTCTCAAAAAATGATTCTTACTGGATGCAATGCTCTGTTGGCTATTCTCCTTCTGCACAAACCATGAACATTTTGATTGGCTACATATTTCAAATCTTGTTTGATGCTTGGTCTTCTGGAATCCATGTAGGTGTGTTTCTGTTTGACAGTCCTTAATGAAGATTTTTGGGTGGGAATCTTAATATGTGATAGTTGTCTTTCTGCTATTTGGATAAGTATTTTGCAACCCAAGTCTCTTTAAAATCCCCTTAAAATTCAGTTTTATTTATGATAAATACCAGTTAGAATTTATCAACTTAAAATAATGGCTCAAATATAATCTATTCCAAGAATAGATTTCTTTAAGGTTTACAAAGCGTTGTCCCAACATCATTTCTATGAGGTAGATAGTGTAGAAGGCAAAGGCTCAGAGAGATCCAAGAGCAGTAAAGGTGAAGCAGTGGTGGTTAAGTGACTTGTCCAGGGTCACAAAGGTAGAAAGTGTCTGAGGCCACATTTGAACCCAGGATTTTCTTTGTCTAGGCCTAGCTGTCCATCTACTGAGTCACCTACCTGACCCAATTATATATTATTATTCTGAAACTTTTGTATAGATAGGAAAGTAGGTACATAATTTGGTAGTTGATATTCTCTTAGTTACCATTTTCCAAGTGTTCTTAAGATCTGAAATATTTTCTACACCTTTGAATTTACAATTACTTTGTTTACCCATCCCTTAATGCCCTCATGACTATATCATCTTCAGTATGGGGTTCCTATTCCTCTCAACCAATACTTTCTGTCCTTGTAATCCCATTTCTACCTCCTCTTACCACTTCTAGAATTGTGATATTCTAAGTATCTAGAACTGTGAAGACTCTTAAGTGAGGTGGCTCTGTTTTCCTTAAAAATGAAAAGTTCTGTTAAATATTTTGCATACCTTTAAATCTTTTCTCTTTTGTTTGCTAAAATCCATCCTTTATGGTTTTTCTCTTACATTTTTCTCTACATTTTGCAACCTATTTCTCCCCTTCCCAGAGATTTATCCCTTATAACAGAAATTTAAAAAAAAGGAAACAAACATCAAATTGCTATCAGACACTGTGAGAAGGGGAAAAAATCAGTTCAGCAAAATGAAGTTGAATCTGACAATATAGACTATATAATAGTCTATATTCTTAGACTCCAGCACTGCACACAAAAGGAGGAAGATGCACTTTCTCTTTTCCAAAGCCAATCATGGCCATTTTATTTACACAGTACTTTTTTTTTTGTTCTATTTACATTGTTGTACTCAAGTTGTGTACATTCTCTTTTCTATTTCTGTTTACTCCTTGTCAGTTTATCTAAATCTTTTCATGTTTTCTCTGAAGGCAATGAAGAGGTGCAATGGATAGAACACTAGACCTGGAGACCTGCATTTAAAACTGACCTCCAACTTACTAGCTGTGTGTATAATTGTTTATCATTCAATAGAATATAAATTCAGATGCTGCAGAAAGAACATTACATTTGGAATCAAAAGACTAAGTCATTTAATCTGTTCAGGTCTCAGTGATCTTAGGCACAAAATGAGGGAGTTGACTAGAGCCATGTTGGCAAAGCCATAGCACATGGGCCCTGGTGGCACAGAGAGGGCTGCTCCCCTCCCTGTCTCCACAGCATCTGAGGACGTTTCTCACATGACCCAACCCTCTGCCTAGCAGGGGGAAGGGGGGGGGAAGGCTCACAGGTGACTTGAGGGTACAGTTTGAGCACATAATCTCTAAAAGGTTCTTATCAACCCTGGACTAGAGGATCTCATAGATCCCTCTCAGGGACAGTTAGGTGGCTCAGTAGGTAGAAAACCAGACCTGGAGACAGAAGGTCTTGGGTTCAAATCTAGACAGGTATTTCCTAGCTGTATGACCCAGGACAAGCCCAGTCACCTAGGCCTTACCATTCTTCTGCCTTGGAACCAATACATGGTAATGATTTTTAAGGCAGAAGTTAAGAATTTCATTTTAAAGGGGGGGGGGGAGGAGCAGCTTGGTAGCTCATTGGAGAACCAGGCCCAGAGATAGGAGGTCCTAGATTCAAATCTGACCTCAGACACTTCCCAGGTGTGTGACCCTGGGCAAGTTACTTAACCCCCATGGCCTAACCCTTACCACTCTTCTGCCTTGGAACCAATACCCAGTATTGATTCCAAGAAGGAAGATAAAGGTTAAACAAAAAAGTCCTTTTTATCACTTAATCTTTGATTTCTTAAGGGCACACACACTATCTTATATTTATACTTGAATCTCCAAGGCATAGCACAATGCCTGGCACATAGTAGACACTTAATAAGTCCCATAGCTAAGAAGGGTCTGAGTCTATCCCTGAACTTGAGTCTTCCTTTTTCCAAAGCTGGCACTTGATCCCTGTGCCATGTAGCAGCCAACATTTCTAAGGTTTTAACTTTCTAAATCATAGGATTACAATGAGCAGCTGGAATCTGAACCTCTATTTCCTCAACTCCAGCACTGGTGCTAATTATACATAGTACAATACCTTAAAGTTATTCAGGTGCCTTGAAAGCACTGAGAGCTTTCTGGCTTCCCTCGCTCCTCAGCCACTGCCCATTGGCTACATCACGGAGTCTTTAATAGTTCCTGTATTGAACGGAAATTCAGTCTAAATCCTGGACCCCAAAGATCAAAGTTCTGAGGAAGGACCAAGTATAAGCAGAGAAAAGGTCATTAAGATTAGTGAAAAGGCCAACAGTGATTACAATTTTAAAGTGGCAAGATTAGTGTACAACTCCCTGGGGGGCACAGATAATCTACTTAATCTTACTTTAGTCTGTAGCCCTGATTCCATCACCCCTCCCTTCCCCCTCCCGTGTTTGCTGTTTAGAGGACTGCAAAATATTGTCAGTCTTCATTCTGGATGTCGTCTTTACATTTAGGAAGGACTTTCATGTATGATATCAAAATGGATCCTTGTTATAACTATCAGGTGGGTAGGCAGGTAGGTACTATTGTCCCCATTTTCCAGATGAAAAGATTAAAGCCTAGCCAGTAAGGTGAAGTGGTTTGCTCGAGGTAGAGCATCTAATTAATTAGTAGCAGAATTCAGCCTAAACTGTGCAAAATAATGCTGTGGTAGGAAAAGCACTGAATTCAGATTTAAAGGACTTTGGTTTGATTCCAGTTTCTTCCATGACTATGTAGATCTTGGTTAAATTACTTAATGTCCCTGGGCCTCAGTTTCCTCATCTGTAAATTGAGAAGATTGAACAAATTGATGTGAAGGGCTCTTTATATAGTATCTCTAAACCTTAAATTCCCGGGAGCCTTACTCTTCTCAGTTCCAGCCCTGGGTCTTTTCTTCCATGAGAAAATCCCAATCTTTGGAAAGAATGTCTTTAACTCACACCACAGGAAGCCCACTACTTGAAATTTAAACACTGGCATTTCCCAAATCAAAACAAGAACTCACATTAATATAGGGCAGTGATGGTGAACCTTTTGGAACTTTTAGGGCCCCAGTGCCATACTCCCTCTCCCACCCTGCCATGCCCCGCCTCTGGCTGCATACAGTACCCCACCCACCCCTACATTGGGAATAGGGCTGGAGCAGGGCTGAGATGCAGGCTGGTCAAGCTGGGGCCAAGCTCTGCCTGGAGGGAGGCTCAAGAGTCCCATCCCCACAGAGAGGTCTCTTTATCCCATCTTTGGCATGTGTGCCTTAGATTCACCATCACGGATATAGGGTTTTGAAAGTTTATAATGCAGTTTCCTTACCACAAACTTGTGAAATAAGCATTATGGGAGGTGTTATAACCTTCTATAGATGTGGAGACTGATGCAAAGTTAACTTTGCCCAAAACCAACTACAAAATGTCAAAGCTAGGATTCCCTTTCCAAGTCCAGGGATCTTTTTTTTTTTTAACCCTTGCGTTCCATTTTAGAATCAATACTGTATATTGGTTCCAAGGCAGAAGAGCAGTAAGGGCTAGGCAATGGGGGTTAAGTGACTTGCCCAATATCACACAGCTAGGAAGTAGATAAATCCTGATTTGAACCCAGGACTTCCCATCTCTGGGCCTAGCTCTCAATTCCCTGAGCCACAGCACCCAGCTGCCCCCTCCAGGACTCTTTTTTGTCACACTATGTTACCATCAAGTTTGGTCCAGGTAGCACTGTGCCCTTTTTATCTAGAGCTCCCTAAATTTTTGCTACACAGAATTGAATCAGTAAAAAGGGAATGATAATGATACCTCATACCACACCATGCTGGCTTGCTAGATATGGACACAGTTTTTGTTGAGACTTCAGATTACTCAAGGATGATTTACATAATTTATATTTATACCATTACAAGAACTGGGTGTATATACCCCTTGAAATGCTGACTTTGGGTTTTTTAAAGATGAAATATTTTGTACTAATAAGACCCCTTTCCTCTAACTACCTGGAAGCCCTTTGTAAATATATGGTCATATTAAAGATATAACTCCTATCGATTTTGGACCCACATCTGATTAGTGATATCTAATTGCAAGAAGCAGCCACCCTTCTTGTGATAAATTGTGATGCTCATAAGCATCCAGATAAGTGAACCTAGAACTATGCATACCCATCATGCCTTCTTCATACATAGCTGCTCACCTTTTCCCCACTTGACATGTCTCTGTTTTCTCAACTGTAAAATAAGGATAGAAACACCACCTCCCTCTAAGAGTTGTTGTGAGGTTTGAATGGGGGAATATTGGTAAAATCCTTTTCAGAGTCTGGGTGGGACATTTAAGCACTTGCTTCCTTTCTTATACTCAAAAAATCATAGACACTTAAAGGAACTTCAGTGCCACACTGTAGGTAGCACTGGGTTAGAGGCCCCAAGACTTGCAGTTTTCCAGCTGTTGGATCATCAGCAGGTTATTTGGCCTTCCTGAACTTGGTTCCTCTTCTGTAAAAAGGGATAATACAAATTGTCCCAATAAGCATCACACTGAGACTATATTTCTCCTTCCCACTAGACAGAATGGACAGGAGGAAAGACCTTTGTAAACTGTTTCTAAGTGCTAGATTAATGTGGGCTCTTATTTATCTGGTCCCATCTACTCATGCTATAGACCAGTGATGGCGAACCTTTTAGAGATGGAGTGCTAGGCCCCACCCCATCTTCACCCTCAAACCAAGTGCTATGCCCCTTCCTCCAACCAAGTGCTGGGCCTGCCCTGCTGACCCCCCCTACTCCACACAAGGGAAAGGGAAAGTGCTCCCATTGGGCTACTGGGCAAAAGGGGTGGGTGAAGTGAGGAATGTTCTCAGCAAGTGTGGAGAGGGGGAGGAGGATGATCTGAACATTCTGTTCCCCTCCAACTCTGCCACCTGTGAGCCACTGGCTTTATCCCCTGTGTGCTCCCATTGGGCTGCTGGGCAAGGGGGTGGGGGATGTGAAAAAATATCATGTGCAATGGAGAAGGGGAAGGGAGCAACTCCACCCAAGTCCCTCTTCTTTTCTAGTAATGAACTCTTGGGGGGGGGGGGTGACTCCATCTATCATCTTCAGCACCTGTACCATAGGTGACACAGATCTCTGGATCTTATCCCTCTCTTCTTCCATACTTCTTGGTACTCCTATTCTTTTTTCAAGTCCTTTATGGGTGGGGGAGAATTAAGACATTGCTTTCTCCAGAAATCCTCTGTTAAAAAGCAAATTCAGGTCTTTCCTGAGTCAAAATCCTAGGCTCTTTCTCCTCCATCACAGTCAATAGTAAGCAGGGAAGTTGGAACTCAAGGTGAGTGAGATCTTTTGACTCCAAGCTCAGAACTCTTCCCATTGTATCTAGCTTTCAAGTCCACCTGTCCTAGAGCCATTTTCTTTCTTCAGAGGTGTTTCTCTGAATCATTGCCCAGTGCCAGCTGTATGTCTTCAACCCACCCATGCCTGCTCTTGAGAACTTGCCCCCCATTCACTTACCCTAGAGATGACCCTTCAGTAAAGCAGGTGGCCTTATTATTTCCAAACCAGCTTTCCTTTCGACTGTGCAGGGGGAATCTCTAGTGGGAAGGACTAGAAAGTCAGGATTATGTATTTGCATAAAATAAGCTCTACAGTTTCTGGCTTCAAACCAAGAAAATGTACAGCCAGTTCTTTGTAGTAGGAGCCCTAGGGCCAGCCCTGGGCTACATTGTGAGGACAATTAAGTTCAGCTTCAAAGCACTCCTTTCTCCTTTTACTGCTCTACTTACTACTAGAGCTGATCTTCCTCCCAGACCCCAGAGAAACCTAGCCTGATCATCTCCTTCACATGAAAGTCATGAACACCTTTGTGTGAGTGAAGACAACTCAGACAGTGAGACAGTGGAGACCCTGTCCTATGAGGATGTGAAAGATGCTTAGCATGGAGAAAAGTAGATTTAAGGAAGGAATTATCAACCGCTTAAAGCTTAGGAAGGACTGGTTTTTAAAAGTGGGGGGATTTAGTTTGCTCTGCTTATCCCCAGGGAGATTGAACTTGGACTAATGAGGAAGATTTTGTAGAGAGGCAGATTTTGATTTGATAATTGGGAAAAATTACCCTTGAAACTAGAGCTCTCCCAAAGTATAATGGGCTGGCCCAGAATGAAATGGGCTCTACCCTCACTAAAGATCATCCAGGTACTTCACGACTATCAGATTGGCTAATATGGCCAAAAAGGAAAATGAAAAATGTTGGCGGGGAAGTGAGAAAATTGGGATATAATATACTGTTGGTAAAACTGTGAACCAATACAATCATTCTAGAAAGCAATATAGAACTGCTCCCAAAGGGGCCAAAAGCTATGCATACCCAGCAATACCAACCTCTGGATCTGTATCCCAAAGAGATCAGAGATAGAGGTATTGTGGGAAAGCTTGATATTATCTGGTTCTGGAGGTGCTCTCTAAAAGAACTACCAGGCTCTGATGAATATCTTTAAAAATAGAGAAATTTATTGAGTTGAATGGTTGGGAGGCATTTGCAGGTAAAAGTTTGCCTCCTAGAAGAGAAGGGGTCCAGAATTTTTATGCCTTATAGGAGTAGAGACTATGTGACCAGGAATGAGAGATGGAGAGGGAAATATACAAGTAGATATAGGTGACATTTCCATGCAAGGTGCCTTGGTGTCTGGAATAGAAGCACAGATATCCTTGATCATAAAGGAGGGTGAGTTGCATAACTCAAAAAATGAATTGATATTTGAAATACAAATAAAAGGCATATATCTATGCTGATCAAGAAGCTAGGGGATATGCTAAGGAAATGTATCTCTCAGAGTCTCCTTTGATCATAGAGTTTTTGTTCCTTTAGTTTCATTAAGGCTGGCTTTCTTTAGCATGGCAGGGGTGCAAGAATGAAGAATTCCTCATGTACTCTGACCTGGGATTCCTTTAGAGCAGTGAAGTCGAATCTTTTAGA
Source organism: Monodelphis domestica (assembly GCF_027887165.1). Taxonomy (NCBI): domain Eukaryota; kingdom Metazoa; phylum Chordata; class Mammalia; order Didelphimorphia; family Didelphidae; genus Monodelphis; species Monodelphis domestica. The sequence continues at coordinate 332,799,605 of NC_077230.1, read as the reverse complement.
GACTATGTGTTGTGCCTTGCCTCATCTACCCCCCTACCCCACACAGAGGAGAAAGTGCTCCCATTGGGCTGCTGGGTGGAGGGATGGGTGAACTGAGGAATGTCCTCAGCAAATGTGGAGAGGGGGAGGGGAGTGGTCTGAACACTCTGCTCCCCTCCAGCTCTGCCACCTGTGAGCCCTCTACTTTATCCCCTGTGAGCTTCCATTGGGCTGCTGGGCAAGAGGGTGGGGGAATGTGGAAAAATGTCATCAGGCACAATGGAGAGCGGGAAGGGAGTAGCTCCTCTCGAGTTCCTCTGTCTTTCTAGTAAAGAATTGGGCATACATGCCATTTTTGGCACTGGTGCCATAGGTTCATCTTCATTCTCCTAGAGACTTGGGGTGTCCAGGGAGATCTGTACCTCTATACCAGAGGATAAAGTCCTATTTGCACAAAAATATTTTTAGTAGCTCTCTTTGTAAGGGCAAAGAACTGGAACCTAAGGGGGTATCCATCAATTGGGGAATGTATAGATAAGTTGTGACATATGGTTGTAGTGGAATACCAGAAGAAATGATGAACCAGAGGAGTTTAGAAAAACCTAGAAATACTTATATGAGCTGATGCAAAGTGAAATGAAAAGAACTGGGAGAACAATATATATACAGTAACAGAAATAGCATATGATGATCAACTGTGAAGGCCTAAACTATTATCTGCAAAACAATGTCCCAAGACAACCCCAAGGGACTCTTGATTAAAAAAAAAATGCTATCCAAAGCCATAGAAGGAATTGTTGGACTCTTGACTACAGATCAAAGCATGCCATCATTCACTTTATTTGTTTCATGAGTTTATTATATGTGCCTTATGTGTCTTCTATCATGGCCTGAGGAATACAGAAATACGAATTGCATGAAAGCACTGGTATAACCCATAAAATAGACCATTTACTGCCTTAGGGGGTGGGGAGGGAAGAGAATCTGAATCACAGAATGTCAAAAAACAATAGTAAAAAATTATTTCTATAAGTAATTTAAAAAATGAATCTAGCAAAATCTGGATAACTCATCAGGTTATGGGGGGATTTCTCTTCAAATATGAGTTGGACTAGATACCTTCTGAGGTTCCTTCCAACTCCAATATTCAATAATTCTATAGTCTCACAATCCAATTAAGCTCATTAATATCTTACTGAGTAGCTACTAGATAGAAGAAATAGAGGGATCCTTGCTAGAAGTAGCTTACAATCTAGTAGAAAAGAATTCAACATCTACCCAATAAATTCAATGCAAACTAATGTGGGAATGGGTATAAGAAGCACAAAATAAAACAAAAACTCTTAACGATTTGTGAGTGGTGATAGGAGGGAAGAATCACTCTGGCTCTGGGAATTGAGGAAAACATGGAGGAGATAGTATTTGAAATGGATATTTCAGGAATGTTGAAAAGACATGGAGGCAAGAAAACCCCAGGTTTGTTCTGGCAATGTTGGTCCGAAAATAAGAGGACCTGAAGAAGAAGAGAGGAGAGTAAGTATGGAAAAGCAAGCTGGGGCCAAACTCTAAAAGGCCTTGAATGTTATTATAAAGAGCTTGAATTGTATGCACACATGCTTACAAATCCATGTAGGCAATCAGAAGCCACTGGAGGATTTTGAATTTGTAGTTGATAGCTACATCTATCTATCCATACATCCATAGTCAAATTAACATATTTGATGTTGCAGTTATTCAGTCATTTCAGTTACGTCTGGCCCTTTGTGACTCCCTTTGGGGTTTTTGTGACAAAGATACTGGAGGGGTTTGCCATTTCCTTCTCCGGCTCATTTGACAGATGAGGAAATGGAGGCAAATAAGATTAAGTGACTTGACCAAGGTCACATAGCTAGTAAATGGCTGAGGCTAGATTGGATTTAGGAAGGTGTCTCCCTGACTCTAAGACTGGCACTCTATCCACTGTGCCACCTAGTTACTTGATATTGAGGCCTGATCAAATCACTACTATATAGTACATACCTTCATATATATATACATATATATATATATATATATATGTATGGTACATGTTTATATTTTTTCCACCTACTAGATTTCCTGACCTTTAGTGTCTTTCATTCCCATTATAATTAACTTAGATACTATATATGTATATATATAGATACATGTATATATATATAATGTGTGTATGTGTATAATTAGAATGGAAAGAGACACTGGAGGCAGAGAAGCCAATTAAGCAAGTTTGGCAGTGGTCTATAGTGGTAATGAAGGTCTGAACCAGGGTAGTGGTCTTGGGCATGGAGCGGAATGGTACGATAAGAGAGATTCTGCATTTGTAGACTTAGCAGGCTCTGGGACCTTAAAGGCAGGTGGAGGTGAAAGCACTGGCCTGATTTTCCAGGCTATGGAAGGTGATTCCTTCCTTTATAGCCCAGAAGTCTCTAGCTAGGAGTGTGGGACCCAGAGGCACAGTTCTCTTCCTAACCCCTGCTCTTGTAATGGTGGAAATTTCACCTTTTTAGGATTGATGTAATATTGAACAATGGCCGCCAAGGAATTTACTTATGAAATTCCTAAAATGAAACACTCAAGTCAGAATGGAGTTTATGGAGGTTTAATCACACTGGGAGTAGGGAAGGAGAGGGAGAGAAGGAGAGAAGAGAAAAGGGAAAGGGGCTACTCAACCTCTGACCAAGGCAGAGGGAGTTTTAGGCCCAAAGGGCCCAGGTGGAAAGAATCAGTCCTTAACTCACCTGAGTGATCTGAAGGAAAGCTGTCTGCAGGCGTCCTCCCTGTCCAAGCTCCTAACACCCACCCACGTCTAGCTCTCTCCACAGGAAGTCAGCGAATTCCAGAGGCTGTTCCCTACCTCACTTCCTGTGTCTCACAAGTGCCAATGGTTGGCTCTAGCTTGGCTTAGGACAGCCCAAGTGGGCAGTTAGTTATTTCTGATTTGTCATTGACTAGCGCATGCCCGTGTAGGTGGGTGTGCACAATTTTTGGGTGCTAGACCAAGATGGAGACTTTTAAAATTCACACTCTGAACATTGAATTTTTCCTGTAAAGACCTGGGGGGGTAAATACAACAGATTACGGAGGGAACATACAATAAGGTTAGACGGGAAGAGTCTGTCCACCATACTCACAAAGACCAAGATTGGGGAGAAAATGGCCCAACAGGGCATCACTGGGTACCTTCCATCATAGACTTCCATATTCTCTGCCATATATTTCTAGTAACCAAGTTGGACTCTCCCCAGGATTCCAGGCTATTGGAGCTGGAAAGCATGTTTAAAATCATTTAACCTAAATCCCCTCATTTTACAGATGAGTAAACAGTCTCTGAGAAAGGAAAGTCAAGGGATTTACCCAGAATCACACAGCTAGAATCAGATTTTATCCTGACAAATCCAATGTTCTTTCCACAACGCTCCTGCCTTATGCTGCTGATTATGGATGAGTCATTTAGCCGTACTAAACCTCATACCTCAAAGGGGAATAATGACGCTTGTACTCCCCACCTCACTGAACGTTATGAAAAAAGTACTCTGTGAACCGTCAAGTGCTCTGGCTTCTCTTTTACCCCAATGATCACAGGATCATAGGATTATGGACAGCTGGAAGGATCTCAATGATCATTGAATGCAACCAACGGCCTCTTTTTACAGATGAAGAAACTGAAGCCCAGAAAGTTTATGTGATTTGCCCAAGGTCACACTCATAGTAAGTGCCTGAGGTAAGATTCAAACACCAGTTCTTAGTCCCTGAGACTTCTGAAGGCGATATCCCATAGCAAAAAGAGCCTGGCACTAGAACTCTGGAGCACTGGGCTCAGAGGATCTTAAGAAATCTTTTTTTTTTTTTTACACCCTGACCTTCTGTCTTAGAATCAGTACTATGTATTTGTTCCAAGGAAGAAGAGTGGTAAAGGCTAGGCAATGGGGTATAAGTGACTTGCCCAGGGTCACACAGCCAAGAAATGTCTGAGGTCAGATTTGAACCCAGGACTTCCCATCTCTAGGCCTGGCTCTCAATCCACTGAGCCACCCAGCTGCCCCCAAGAAATCCTTTTAGATCTACAGTTTGTTTTTTAAACCCTTACTCTCTTAGTAATAACTCTAAGACAGAAGGGTAAGAGCTAGGTAATTGGGGTCAATTGACTTGTCCGGGGTCACAAGCTAGGAAAAGTCCAAGGACAGACTTGAACCCAAGACCTCCCATCTCCTGGCCTGGCTCTCATTCCACTGTGCCACCTACCTGCCCCCATAGAGCTCAGTTTGCTCAATGCCTTCCATTTACAGATGATGAAACAGGTCCAGAAAGGTCCCCTTTATAGATGAGGAAACTGAGAACTCCCTTTTTGATCTTGATTTTCTCACTGAATCCCTCCTATAGCAATCAACAAATAATGTCATCTATGTTTTTTCATACAAATTTGTTGTAAGTAGAAGAGCTCAGGAGCTTAAGTCAAAGTAATAAATTAAATCACTGAACTCTTTGGGACCCTTGAGGGAGAGGGATTGGAAGGGTTGGTGAGAGTTTGGTTTTCTTGGGGATTTCAGATCACCCTCAGAAGCAGCAGGTCCCTCCACATTCCCCTTCCTTTAGGATGCCTAGCCAATTGGTACAGCTGCGGAGAATGAGAAGGTCTCCTGGGACTAATAGTTGCCCGATCCCTCCAAAACACTAATTATTTATGCAGGGGATAAGTTCTGGGGCTTATCTGACATCTGCACAAGGACAGCCGGTGTTGTCTTACATCACTGATTCCTCAGTGGAATTTTGATTCATTTTGCAAAGCTTCCCCCCACCCCCATCCCTTTTTTATTCCTTGTTTTAAGGGGTGGTTCTATGAAGAGGAAGGAGGTGGAGTTGGAAAATGTAGGTAATGTAAAAGCAAAAGACTTTTTTTTTTAAACTTTTTTTAGGGGACAGCTGGGTGGTTCAGTGGATTGAGAGCCAGGCCCAGAGATGGGAGGTCCTGGGTTCAAATCTGGCCTCAGACACTTCCCAGCTGTGTGACACTGGGCAAGTCACTTGGCCCCCATTGCCTAGCCCTTACCACTCTTCTGCCTTGGAGCAAATACACAGTATTGATACTAAGATGGAAGGTGAGGGTGTTTTTTAAAAATGATATGACAAATACAGAGAAGTATGGAAAGAAATAGAACTGATGCAAAAATTACATTAGAGCAGTGGTTCTCAACCTTTCTAATGCCGTGACCCTGCGATACAGTTCCTCATGTTGCAGTGACCCCAAACCAATAACTTATTTTGGTGGCTACTTCAAAACTGTAATTTTGCTACAGTTATGATTCAGAATGTAAATACCTGATATGCATTATGTATTCTCATTGCTACAAATTGAGAGGTTGAGAACCGCTGCATTAGAGGAACCAAAATACACAATGATTACAACAATGGAAATGGAAAGAATAAATACCCAAAATAATCCAAAATGAATGGTACAAAATTACAAAGAACAAGATGACTTCAAAGGAAAGACATGAGAAGATACTTCCTCAATCTCCTTTGCAGATGTGAGGATCTAACAGAAGTAAACATGTCACTTTTGTCAGATTTTTTTCCAAGTATTGATCGGTTTTGCTTCTTTTCCTCTTTTTTCTTAAAAGCATTGATTAAAAAACAAACAAACCTTACTTTCTGTCTTAGAATCAATGCTAAATATTGATTCTAAAGCAGGAGTGGCATGGGCTAGTTTAAATAGGGTTAAGTGACTTTCCCAGGATAACACAGCTAGGAAATACCTGAGTCTAGATTTGAATCCAATACTTCCCAACGCCAGGCCTGGAGCTCTATCTGCTGTGCCTTGTTTGTCCCCCAAATATTAATTATTATATGAGATAGTTCTTTAAGAGGCAAGGAAGGAGAAAGTGTCCTACAGAAGGAAATGTAATTAATATAAAACCAAAAGATAAAATAAAATATCTTTCAAAAAAACCTCTAAGAGGGAAGCTGGGTAGCTCAGTGGATTGAGAGCCAGACCCAGAGACAAGAGGTCCTGGGTTCAAATTTGACCCCAAATACTTCCTGTGTGACCCTGGGCAAGTCACTTAACCCCCATTGCCTAGCCCTTACCACTCTTCTGCCTTGATTCTAAGACAGAAGGTAAGGGTTTAAAAACAAAAATCCTCTAGATGTCCCAACAGCCATGCCCCAGTTAACATCTCTCAGTGTTTTCAATAGGCCTCTCTACACACTCCATAGAAGGATACAAAATCCTAAACAAAGGTTCACCCCCTGGAAACTCAAGTTTATTAGGGAATGTCCCTCATTGGCCTCCTATACCCCCTCTACAAGTACAGGATCCATGACAATGCTCTATTTACCAGAGCACTGCATTCCCTCTAACTGTGACAAGGAAATCACTTTAAAAGACTGATATATATTAATTTAAGGTCGCCAAGGAATTCAGCTATGTAATTCCTAAATGAAAACTCAAGTCAGCAGTCAACCTTTTATGGAGTTTAATTACAAACAGGAGGAAGAAAGGTATTAGAGATAGAGAGAGAGAGAGGGAGAGAGAAAGGGGAGAGAAGGGAATAGGGCTTAAATACCCCTTCTGTTTAGGCTGGGCCAAAAGGCCCAAGCCCTTAGATAGCTGAGGCAAAGAAAAGAGACCAGTCCCTATCACTCACGTGACCAAAATGGAGAAACAGTCTCAGGGGCCCCCACCTCCAGCTTCCTTCAGATGAAACTTCTCAGAGCACAACCTCTCCAACCAATCCCCCCCCCCTCCTGTCCTCAGACCCTCCTATCTTTAAGGAAAACCTCCAAGTTCCCTCCCCTCAGTTCTCACATCTCCAATCACTGCCCATGTCTTCCCTGTACCAATGGTGGCTCTAGCTTAACCCAGGACCGCCCAGAGGTCTGTGGCTTTGCACATGTCTGTTGAAGGTCATATTCTCAAATAATTAAATCTTGATCCTTTGCTACAGCCCTTCCTAAATCCTGTTACCCTGAGTATGGTGAAGATTGGAATAATTAAATTTTGATCTATGCTGCAGCCCTTCCTAAATCCTGTTACCCTGAGTAGGGTGGAGATTGGAATAATTAAATTTTTATCTATGCTGCAGCCCTTTCCATTGTTCAGCAAAAGGTTTCTGTCCTAAAGTAATCTTAAGAAGGGAGGAGGAGGAACCTCCCATGCCAATGGGGTTCACATTCCAATAGACTATCAGTAAGAAATTTTCCAAGTATGAAATTTCCCAATGGTGAAATTTCCAACATTTATAAGTCTAAGAAATTTTAAGGTTTACATAACAGAGATTGCACTTACTGTACTGTAGGCACCACTGTGATCCAGTGCTCCTTGGGACACCTCACTTAAAAGGGACTGCAGTGGGAACCTTCCAAGGCTATTTCTCATCTTAGAGCTCAATTTTACCTTGTTTTTACACTGTCACCTATGATCTATGCATCTATCAATAAGCATTTACCTGCTATGTGCTGGCACGGTTCTAGGCACTGGGGATACAACAACAAAAAAGAAGCAGTATCTGCCTTTAGGGAGCTTACGTCTTGTCTTGCTCTATGTCCATCACTGCGCTAAGGGCTTGAAGGGTGACCAAAGATAGAGTCCCCGTCTTGTTGGAATTGACAAAGATGGTAAAAGACATATTTGCCCTTAAGGAATTTGTCATTTAATATCCAAGTAAATGCACTTATTTATATGACATATGACATGCTGCCTGCACAGTGTCTTCCATCAATGCTAGATACTCAGGAAAATTTCTTGAGTCTCTATAGTAAATAAGACTTTCTGTCTTACTGAGGGGGCAGCATGTATATAGCAAATTCCCAGAATGAAAAGGGAATGTCCCTGGCAAAAGAATGCTGTTTTGTTTCCTTTTTGTTTTGTTTTGGGTTTTTTAGCAGAGCTCCAAAATGTCACAGTAACAAGTACCATGGGCTCAGCAAGTTCCAGGAAAAGAGCTGCCATCGAAGTCAAGTTGATTCCTTGCTCTGAATATCAGTCTCCTCATCCATCAGTAAAAACCTTATTTTTTTTCATCTTTAATTCTTACTAAAGCATGTAGAAGCAAAATGTAAAGAATCTGGGCATATTCTACATGGAGTTCATTTCCCTAGAAGTTAGGGTTAGGCATGGAGGGTGTTCAGGGAAGATTGGCACCCCTGGTGTGAGGGCTTGCTGAACCTTTTTCAGGGCTGCTTCTCTCTTTTAATGCCATCAGCTGCCCACCAGTGACTCCAAGAAGCTGCCCCATCCTTATAAAACTATATTGGCAGAAGAGCTAACCCAGGTGGAAGGTAACTGGGTAATCAACAGGCCACATACCTGTCAGAAATTTAGGGGATGTCTATCCCAGGCATATGAAGACTCTCCCTGGTGGAATGGGCAGATGAAAACAATTTGTTTCATCAGTCATGAAGGCAGTTGAAACTGATGAAGTGGAATACTTAAAATTTGGTTAGACATGGAAGAAGCCAAGGCATCCACCACATCATGAAACATCAACAGCTGTCTTGACTTTGATCTTTCTACTGGATGACTTTGATGACTCTGATGACTCTAGTACAGTGATGGCAAATCTTTTAGAGGGGTGGGTGATGTCCTCAGGTGTGCTTGGAGAGTGGGAAGGGAGCAGCCCACCCTGTGTCCCTCTGGCTTTCTAGTAATAAACTCTGTGCTGGGGCTCTGAGTGCCCCTTCTGGCACATGTGCCATAGATTTGCCATCATGGCTCTAAATGAAAGATTATGGTTGAGGACTTTGTGTAATTCTGCCTCACCTAAATCTGATTTAATGGAAAACAAAAAACATCCCCAATGATGTCATTTTGGTTCTCTTCAAGTAGGAAGGACAACCACCAGCCAGGATACCTCTTGTCTACTGTATTAGAATACAGAGCATGAGGGAATGCTTAGTTACTCTGTGGTTGGGAAGTATATAGGAAGTATGGCTTCTATTTGATTAGGTTCTAAATTGAAATCTCCTTGAGGGTAGAGCCCTCGACTTTTTTAACTTTGTAACCCCACACCTAGTCCTGTGCCCTGCATATAGTGGGTACTTAATAACTATATGTGGAATTGAGTATATTTGAGTAACTAGAGATCAATACATCTATAGAAGTGTACACATAGCTATACAGACACACACACACATATACTCACATCTCACATCTCACACACAGGGACACATAAGTTCCGGGTTTCAAACTCTGGCTGCTTAATACCTGCAACTCACTTCCCTTCCTTGGGCTTCTGTTTCCCTCTATAAAATGAGGGGATTGGATCAGATGATCTCTGAGGTCCCTACAAGCTCTAAATCTTATGACAGTTATTTTAACACACCTTTACACAGAGAAACAACTGAATTAGACACAAATCTGAAAACCCAAGAAATTTTCAAGAAAGAATATTAATCTGATAACTCATAGCCTTGGCCTGAAAGGACATAATCTATGGGATAGGTGAAAAATTCAACTATATCACTTACTTTTTTTTTTTTTAATAAACCCTTACCTTCCATCTTGAAGTCAATACTGTGTATTGGCTCCAAGGCAGAAGAGCGGTAGGGGGTAGGCAATGGGGCTCAAGTGACTTGCCCAGGGTCACACAGCTGGAAAGTGTCTGAGGCCAGATTTGAACCTAGGACTGGCTTTCAATCCACTGAGCCCCCACAGTTGCCCCCTGTCACTTTTAATTTTAATTTTTTAATTTTTTTTTAATTTTTAAAATTTTTATTTGGTCATTTCCAAACATTATTCATTGGAAACAAAGATCATTTTCTTTTCTTCCCTTCCCCCTCTCTCCTGCCACCCCTCCCATAGCCAACGTGTAATTCCACTGGGTATCACATGTGTCCTTGATTCGAACCCATTTCCATGTTGTTGGTATTTCCATTAGAGTGTTCATTTAGAGTCTCTCCTCAGTCATATCCCCTCACCCCTATCACTTTTTAAAGCAAATCTCAAACTAAAATTAGATTATAGTAGATTATAGGAAGTATAAACCTCAAAATTCCTTAGACTTATAAATGTTGGAAATTTCACCATTGGGATATTTCATACTTGGAAAATTTCTTACTGATAGTCTATTGGAATGGGAACCCCATTGGCATGGGAGGTTCCTTCTCTTCCCTTATTAAGATTACTTTAGGACAGAAACCTTTTGCTGAACAATGGAAAGGACTTTGACCTATGCTTAAGCATAGAACAGGAATTTCTTTGAGTCATGATTGATTTTAGAATTGATACAATGGAGATACTTGGAATCAATCTCCACCCTATTCAGTCCTAACAGGATTGAGTAAGGGCTGCAGCTTAGATCAAAATTTAATTATTCCAATCTCTACCCTACTCAGGTTAACAGGATTTAGAAAGGGCTGTAGCAAAGGAGCAAAGATTTAATCATTTGAAAATATGACCTTCAACAGACATGTGCAAAGCCTCTGGGCGGTCCTGGGTTAAGCTAGAGCCTCCATTGGCACAGGGAAATTGATGGACAGTGATTGGTAGATGTGAGGACTGAGGGGAGGCAACTTGGAGGGTTTCCTTAAAGATCAGGGGGGTCTGAAGACTCGGGGGATGGTTGAGGAGTTGATCGGAGTGGTGGCAGTGTACTCTGAGAAGCTTGCTCTGAAGGAAGCTGAAGGTGGGGGCCTCTGAGACTGTTTCTCCATTTTGGTCACGTGAGTGATGGGGACTGATCTCATTTCTTTGCCCCAGCTATCTAAGGGCTTGGTCCTTTTGGCCCAGCCTAAACAGAAGGGGTATTTAAGCCCTATTCCTTTCTCTCCCTTTTTCTCTCTCTCTATCTCTAATTCCTTTCTTCCTCCTATTGTAATTAAACTCCATAAAAGATTGACTGCAAACTTGAGTTTTCATTTAGGAATTACATAGCTGAATTCCTTGGCGACCTTAAATTAATATATATCAGTCTTTTAAAGTGATTCCCTTGTAACAGAAGGTAGATTACAGGGCAGTAGGAATGCTGTGAACAGAATGGGATTTTGTTTTTCTTTTTAAATCGTCATATTGGCAAAGCAAAGGGAAACTGATTTAAGACAACCTAAGCAATTCCTCTGTGAGCAGCAATTAAATTCTGTTAAAAATAACTAACACCACAACCACAAAGATCATAGAGACCCCTACGCTTTTCTCCCCCTTTCTTCCTTCTCCAAAGAACTGAGGATAAATAAGAATGGGATCATATCTTGGCTGAGAAGAATGAGCTGAAATATTTCCCCAGAATCACAGAATCTCCAGTTTCCTTTAACTTATGTTGAGGATTTTTCCTCATTATGGTTGCCCTTCCCCAGAATGCTCTCAAGCTTATCAGTGTCCTTTCTGAATTATGGCAATCAGAAACATGCAGTTGAAGATATGCCCTAGCCAGAGGAAGTACTACAGGGCTGTGACCTTTAGAAAAAAGTTTGTCTCTCTTACTGGAGCCAAAATTCCCTTTAATTTTCTTGGCTGCCTACCATCTCTCCCTGTTGGACTCATGTTGTGCTACAAGTTCACTAAAACCTCTGGTTGTTCCTAATTAAATGGCTTTGGATTTTGTTTTCTGCGGTTGTCCCCAGTTGCCCTCTGTCTTACTATTGGACCAATGCTTAGTTCAACAATTGTTCTGTACTTGATATAATAAAAGGGTTATCTGGTGTGAGTGAGGTAGTTTGAGAGGAGGGGCAACATACCAACCAACAACTAGGGGATGAAAGAGACCAAGGATTGAATGCTGCCTTTGGCATTAGCCTATAAACCTTGGCCAAATCACTTAATCTCTCTGAGCCTCAAGTTTCTTATCCATCCATCAAATGAGGATATGAGTGCTTGAGCTAACTACCTCACAGAATATCATTCATCCGTCCACTCATTCATCACATATATTTTTAAAAAATTTCCCTTCAGTAACATTTTATTTTTTCCTACTTATATGTAAAAATTATTTTTGGCTTCCATTTTCTAACATTTTGAGTTATATATTCTTTCCCTCCCTCCTAACTCAGCTCCCTGAGATGGTAAACAATTTGCTATTGGTTATACATATGCTATCATGCAAAACATATTTCCACATTCATCATGTGAAAAAACATTTTTAAAAACCATATAGAAAATAGTGAAGAATGATCTGCTTTAGTCTGCATTCAGGCTCTATCAGTTCTTTCTCTGGAGGCAGATAGCATTTTTCATCTTATGCCCTTTGGAATTGTCTTGGATCATTGTGTTCCTGAGACTACTCAAGTTATTCACAGATGTTCATCACACATCATTGCTGTTGTTATGTATAATGTTCTCACTTTACTTTGCATCAGTTCATGTAGGTCTTTCCAGGTTTTTCTGAAATGCTCCTAATTATCATTTCTTAAGGCACAATAGTATTTCTTTTTTTTTTTTAATTAAAAACCCTCACCTTCTGTCTTAGAATCAATACAGTATATTGATTCTAAGGCAGAAGAGTGGTAAGGGCTAGGCAATGGGGGTTAAGTGACTTGTCCAGGGTTATACAGCTAGGAAGTGTCTGAGGCCAGATTTGAATCCAGCTCTTCCTATCTCTAGATCTGGCTCTCAATCCATGAGCTACCTAGCTGTGCCCCACCCACCCCACCCCTACCCCAATAATATTTTATATCAATCACATACCACAACTTGTTCAGCCATTCCCCAGTTGTTGAGCATCCCCTCAGTTTCCATTTCTTTTCCACCACAAAAAGAGCTACTATAAATACTTTTGTACTAATAGGTCCTTTTTTTTTCATTTATCATTTGGAAGATGATTTGTATTCTTTTTAATTTGACTCAACTCCATATATATTTGAGAAATGAAACCTTTGTTAGAGACACTTGCTATAAAAAATTGCTTTTTCAATTTTTTTTGTTATCTTCTAAACTTGGTTACATTGGTTTTATTTGTACAAATGCCTTTTAATTTAATGAGTCAAAATTATTCCTTTTATAATGCTTTCTACCCCTTGTTTGGTCATAAATTCTTCCCTTATCCATACATCTAACAGGTAAACTCTTCTACACTCTCCTAATTTGCTTATGGTAGCACCTTTTATGTCTAAGTTATGTACCCATTTTTGACCTTATCTTAGTATATGGTCTAGAACTAGTTTCTGTCATATTGTTTTCCAATTCTTCCAACATTTTTTGTCAAATAGTGAGTTCTTATCCCAGAAACTTGGACCTTAGCTAAACTTCAATTTTATCTAACACTGGATGCTATGGTCCTTTTCTACTGTATATTATAGTGTACTTTAATCGATTCCATTGGTCCACCACTCTATTTATTAACCAATATCAGATTGTTTTGATGCTTATTGCCTTATAGTAAAACCTGAGATCTGACGTTGCTAGGTCACCTTCCTTTATATATATTTTTTCATTAATTCCCTTAATATTCTTGACCTGTTCTTCTAGATGAATTTTGCTATTTTTCCTAGTTCTATGAAATTATTTTTTGGTCATTTGATTGGTATGGTAGATGAGGCAGAATTGTCATTTTTATATGCTGGTTCTGCCTATCCATGAGCAACTGATGTTTTCTTAGTTATTCAGATCTGACCTTATTTATGTGAATTGCAATTATGTTTAAATAGTTCCTGGGTTTGTCCTGGCAGGTGACCCATAGATATTTTATATTATCGATGGTTATTTCATCATCATGTAGGTATTCAGCACCTATCATGTACCAAACACTATGCTAGGCCCAGGAGATACAAAGGAAGTAAAGTATAAAACAGTCCTTGCCCTCAAAGAATTTCTGTTCTATTGTAGTAGTTAGAAGATGCATTATGTATGTCTCTCCTTTATTTATTTATTTTTTTTGAGAAACAAACCCAGGCTATGAGTTTGGAATGTTGAGACAATTAACAAGTTTTTTAGTTTTGCTTAACTGAATTTTTCTTTGTCACAAGAAGGCTCACGTTCATATCCAGAAACAATTGTGCCATAAAAGACATCAAACTTTTTTAATGTACATTATGAACTAGAAAGGCCTCTAGAAAAATGAGCTCTTCCTGTGACCTGAGTCCCCTTTGTCTCTTCACTCATCCTTATTCCATTTCATGGGGGGCTGCTTCTTATATTTTATTGTGGAATCTTTAGAATTCCTACTTGAGATATTTTAATTGGATTAGCCCTCACATGAAAAATTATTGACTACATTGTTTCCTTCTTCCTGATAAAAAGTTTTATGGGTTGGACTTTGCAGTGTTTGGTTTGAGTGCTATTTGAAGCTGAGTAATTAAGTCATTAGTGGAACAGCCTGATAAAGCAGAGTCAACCTGGAGTCAGGAAGTTCTGGGCGCAGGTCCTGCCCCTGGCACATACTGTGTGACCTTGGACAAATAACTTAACTTTTCATCTAACTTGACTCCAGGTAACTCTAATGCTTAAATTACTAAGAATTTGTCAATCCCATCCCTGGAGAGAGTTTTACTGACAACAACAAACGGCATTTATGTTACTTTAAGGTTTGTCAAATGCTACATCTGTTACTGGGATCTCTTCCTACTGATCAGAATCACAGTTCCAGGTGACCTGTCTCACCCCAAATAGAAGCTCTTACCAACACCGAGTTTGGGCACAAGATGTGGTAGAAAAGACATTCCTGAGGACTTTTAGAACCAGAAAAGGAAGTCTACCAGCAATGTAATCAGAACGAGAGATAGCAGATGCACAATGTGCTACATTAAGAACCCTGAGGTATTATTTAGAGGAAAAAACAACAACACCGAGGAAGGGTTCCAGCTTGTGTTCTCTGGAGGATCACCAAAAGGACCCCAAGGAGGGTTCCCAAGGAATGGGAGGACATAGAGAGGTGGAGTTCTGTACTGATGGAGAAAGTAACCACGTTAATGACATCATAGATCTGACTGAGTTTCAAAGTTACTGAATTCTTAGGACAAATTGGCAGAGTGAATCCTGGGGAAAACAAAACAAAAAAAACAAGATTTGAGTGAGAGGACCTGGGTTTGAATTCGAACTCTGAATTTGGGCAAGTCATTTAAACAACTTTTGACCTGCTGGGCATGGTGGTACATGCCTGTAGAACCCCTGCTACAGGGAAGGTCTGAGGCTGGCTGGTGGATTTTTGAGCTCAGGAGTTCTAGGCTGTAGTGGACGAGGGTGGCTGAGGGCTCAACAGAATTTGACATTAATGTGGCCTACAAAACTGGGGAGATGAGGGTGATTTAGAGAGAGTAGGTGGAAGCTTCTGAGCCAATCAATAGTGGGACAAAGAAATAGCTACTGCACTTCCAGCCTAGGTGAGATGAAAAATCTCCAAGAAAAAAAAATTATTAGACCTTAGTTTCCTCGTATGTCAAATGATTACAACTTAAATTATAATTCTGTGATAAGATCATAAGATCTGGTCACATGACATCATTCTACTTCTGAGTTCAAAGATGCTCCTGTTTTTAATTTCAGACATCTCTGGCAGCCTACAGCAAGTCTATGACTTTTTCATACACATCATGAAGAAAGTTTATGTGTCTCTGTTTCAACATCACATCTCTTTCTCTTCATGTGAAAAGTTGGATTAGTTGGACTCTCTAGTTCCTCATATTCAAGTTTATTTTTTTAATTTTAATTTTTAATTTTAATAAGTTTACCCATAAGTTTTCCCAAGTTATATGATCCATATTGTCTCCTTCCCTTCTTCCCTCCCTCTCCTGGAATGGACAAGCAATTCAATCTGGGTTATACATGTATTATCCCACAAAACATTTCTATATTATTCATTTTTGTAAGTCAATAATCTTATAAAGCCAAAACTCTCAAGCATATACCCAAATAAACAATATAAATAAATCAATAAATCATATGTTTTCATCTCTATTCCCACTCCCCCAGTTCTTTCTCTGGAGGTGGATAGCCTTCTCTATCATAAGTCCTCAGAATTGTCCTGGATCGTTGCATTGCTGAGAGTAGCAAAGTTGATCACATTTGATTGTTCTACAGTATTGCTGTTACTGTGTATTATGTTCTTCTGGTTCTGCTTATTTCACTTTGCATCAGCTCATGGAGGTCTTTCCAGTTCTTATAGAAACCAAACCGTTCATCATTCCTTACAGCACAACAGTATTTCATCACCATCTTATACCATAACTTATTCAGCCATTCCCCAGTGGATGGACATCCCTTCAATTTCCAATTTTTGCTACCACAAAAAGAGCAGCTATAAATATTTTTGCACAAACAAGTCCTTTCCCATCAAATCCTCCTAAATTCCATTTGCCATTGTTCCATATATCATGCTCCTGTTCTTAAAAAGTTTCAGGCCTCTGAGATTTCACTTTAAGCCAATGAGTACTATCACAAACCAACATTATTGTCACTTGATATAACCTTTTTGGGGATCTTCAGCTGCTGTTCAATAAGGCTAGGAATTGGAATCATGACTTCTTTGGGGTAGAGAGCTCCTGGACAAATGCAGGTTGGCACTTTGCTTGCAATTGATAGGTTTAGAGAATTTCCTAGAACATTGAGGGGTCAAGTGTATAGTAGAGACTTGAAGAGAGAGAGGTTTTTCAGGACAAGCCAAGATGCAAGAAACAAGCTGGGGACCTGACCTGCCTGTCAATCAAGAAGCTAACCAGGATCAGTTCTCAGCTTCTTCCCCTTCAGTCAGGCTCAACTGCCAACTCCTGGGAACATTCCGTTTGGAACTTTCTTCTTGATTGACAGGCAGGTCAGGTCCCCAGCTTGTTTCTTGTATCTTGGCTTGTCCTGAAAAACCTCTCTCTTCAAGTCTCTACCACAAGTGACAGCTAGTATGTGTCAGAGGTAGGACCCTGAACCCAGGTCTTCCTGCTTTCAAGGTCAGTTCTCTATCCACTATACCATCCTGCTTCTCTGCAATTCTATTGGATCCAGTTCGTGTCAGAGGTGGAAACTTAGATTTCTTGATTGTGAGACCAGCTCTTTACCCATTGTACCACTTCACTGTTGTCCTTCAAATTTATTGCTTAAATTCATTTTAAGGCACTATCCTAGATACTTCTGGGGATACATACAATAGATCCAGAAGAAGGCAGCTGGGTAGCTCAGTGGATTGAGAGCCAGGCCTGGAGATGAGAGGTTCTAGGTTCAAATTTGACCTCAGATACTTCCTAGCTGTGTGACCCTGGGCAAGTCACTTAACCCCCATTGCCTAGCCCTTACCACTCTTCTGCCTTGGAACCAATACATAGTATTAACTTCAAGATGGAAGGTAAGGGTTTATATTAAAAATAAATAAATAAAATAAAAATAAAACATGTGTCCCAGAAAATGTGGAATGTCTACTCTTAGGCATAGAAAGTAAAGGATGTCCAATTTTGACATCCTGAGGACCAACTAGGACTAAGAGTCCTCAGACAAGGAGAAGACATAACATGAAGGAACAGTCAGATTCCCCAGGGAGAGACTGCGCTAGAGAGATGGATGTCTTTGATCTGGAATGATCCTTCCAGCTTGACAGCTCCATGACACTGGGAAGAGGTGGTGCTCTGGAAAGCTGACAGAGGGTCAAGTGAGGCTGGAGGCTGAGAGACGGAACTTGGCAGAGTATCCAGGCACACAGTTACACTGAGTGATTGGCCCCAGTCTCCACAGACTTCTAGGGATGGCCCTGATTGTCTTAAAATACAAATGATCTTCACAGTGAGTCTGTGCCACACAACACACAATTGAGCTTTGTCTAATTATTTTTTTAATTTTTATTTTTTAGCAAGAAGATAAAGTCCACTCCTGAAGAGACCCCCAGCAAGGCATTCATCACTGAGGAGTTTGTCAGAAAGACTTTGCATGTGAGTCAACGGATACAGGATGCTGAGTTCTTGTCTGGGAACTCCCAGGCACTCGGTCTGATTGGTTCATTGAAGCTTTTAACATGGTGTTATTTGTCCTGGATGGTGATGATGTTAATCTTATGGGTCTGAACATATCCATTAACCTTGTTCTAAACACTGAGAGAATCACAGCCCCTGCCTGAAAGGAACAGATGAACCAAGGTAGGCTGACAAAGCTTGTGTCCAGCTGAGTTTTTGAGCCTGATTTCATAACAGGTCCTCGTGAGCTGGGGTTCCTTGCCTCGTATTGGGGTAGACACCTGCCAACATGTCAATAATCAGTAAATCAGAAGAGTTTGTTGCCTTGTTGATTTTTAGTCTGTTTATTTAATTCTCTTCATTCAGGGTTCTTAGAGGCAGTGAAGATAGGAATGGAGACTGTGATTTCAATAAGAAAGAAAACTTCCAGGTGCAGAAACTCCCTCTATCAATCCTGGTGGTCACTTCTTGCCTTGGAGAGTTTGCCTAGAGCAGAGAGGTTAAGACTTGCTCAGGGTCACATAGACAGTATGAGTCAGAAGTAGTCCTGAGACTCTCTATCCATGAGACTGGTGCTTCACAAAAAGAAAAAGGAGCATGGGGTAGTAGGAAAAGGAAGTCCTCTCATAAAGAAGCCACACCTATTTCATTCACTCAGTTTTGGAATTCCCACCTTGCAGATCTGATTGAAGAATCAGTGCCAGTGCACATGAGCCACTCTATGGAGCTGGCTCTGAACCCAGAGCATGCTTCACATCTCACCTAAACATTCACTCCAGGTCATCTCTGGATACTCTGCCAAGTTCCATCTTTCAGCTTCCATCCTCACTGACCCTCTGTCAGCTTTCCAGAGCACCACCTGTTCCCAGCGTCATGGAACTATAGAGTTGGAAGGATCATTCCTATTCAAAGACATTTAACTCCCTAGCCCTCCATTGGCAAGCCTATGGCATGTGCTGCCTTCCCCTTCTCCATGCACGCCTGAGGACATTTCTCCCATCACTGATCCTTCTGCCCAGCAGCCCAAAGGGAGCTCTTCCTCCTTCCTTTCTGTGACAAGGGAATCACTTTAAAAGACTGATATATATTAATTTAAGGTCGCCAAGGAATCAGCTATGTAATTCCTAAATGAAAAACTCAAGTCAGCCGTCAGCCTTTTTTGGAGTTTAATTACAATAGGAGTAAGAAAGGAATTAGAGATAGAGAGAGAGAGAGAAAAAGGGAGAGAAGGGAATAGGGCTTAAATACCCCTTCTGTTTAGGCTGGGCCAAAAGGCCCAAGCCCTTAGATAGCTGGGGCAAAGAAAAGAGATCAGTCCCTATTACTCATGTGTCCAAAATGGAGAAACAGTCTCAGAGGCCCCCACCTTCAGCTTCCTTCAGAGCAAGCCTTCTCAGAGCCACAGGAACCACCCCGACCAACTCTCCCCCTTCTCGAGTCTTCAGACCCCCTATCTTTAAGGAAACCCTCCAAGTTGCCTCCCCTCAGTCCTCACATCTACCAATCACTGTTCATCAATTTCCCTGTCAATGGAGGCTCTAGCTTAACCCAGGACCGCCCAGAGGTTTCTGGCTTTTGCACATGTCTGTTGAAGGTCATATTTTCAAATGATTAAATCTTTACTCCTTTGCTACAGCCCTTTCTAAATCCTGTTAACTTGAGTAGGGTAGAGATTGGAATAATTAAATTTTGATCTAGGCTGCAGCCCTTACTCAATCCTATTAGGACTGAATAGGGTGGAGATTTATTCCAAGTATCTCCATTGTATCAATTCTAAAATCAATCATGACTCAAAGAAATTCCTGTTCTATGCTTAAGCATAGGTCAAAGGGTTTCTGTCCTAAAGTAATCTTAAGAAGGGAAGAGAAGGAACCTCCCATGCCAATGGGGTTCCCATTCCAATAGACTATCAGTAAGAAATTTTCCAAGTATGAAATATCCCAATGGTGAAATTTCCAACATTTATAAGTCTAAGGAAATTTGAGGTTTACATTTCTCTGAGGGGCTCACATGAAGTGTGAGGGTTGTCGTTTGGGCACTAGGTCTCTAAAAGGTTTGCCATCACTACCCTAGGCCAATCTCTTCCTGGGAATCTGGCTCTATCTCTATTATATCTTCTCCTGGTCTGAGAGGGCTCTTTACTCCTTGTTATATGGCCTACCAAGCATAGTCTCTCCCTCTTTGCACTTTTTGCTCTAAGTACAACAATCAAATCAATCCTTTCACAGTTTCTGCAAAGGGCATGCCAATGAACTCCTCTACACCTCTACTCAGCACTGCTAGGACTTCTCAAAACAAAATATCCTTCCTTCCCTGGCTACCACTCCCTTAAATGGGTTGTCTTCATTCCCTATTAGAATGTAAGCTCCTTGAGGGAAGGAAATGTCTTACTTTTGTATTTATATCCCCAGAATTTAGCACAGTATTTGGATTATAATAAGTGCTGAATAAATGCTTTTCAGAACCTGGAGTTGTTATTTGAACTGATGAAAAGTGAAGTGAGCAGGATCAGAAGAACATTGTGCACAGTAACAGTAATATTGCATGAAGATCCACTGAGAATGATATAACTATTCTCAGCAATAGAGATCCAAGACAATTCCAGAGACTCATGAAAAATGTCATTTGCCTTCAGAGAAAAAACTGACAGTCTAAATTTCAGAACATAATATACCAAATTTTACCTTCTTTTTTGGTTCATCTCTCTTCTATAGAATGACTAATATGCAAAAATGTTTTATATAATTGCACATGTAAAATCTACATCAGATTTCTTACTGTCTCAAGGAAAGGGGAGAAGGGATATGGTAAGAAGAGGGAGAAAATTTGGAACTCAAAATTTAAAAAAAGAATGCTAAAAATTGTTTTTCCATGTATGGGGAGAAATAAAATATTGTTTAAAAAATAAATTATATGGGATGGGGGAAGGAAAAGAAAATGATCTTTGTTTCCAATGAATAATGTTTGAAAATGACCAAATAAAATAATGTTTAAAAGTAAAAAAAAAAATAAATGAATGTTTTTCATTCATTCTTTGAATCTTGGCTCTGCCTTTTACTAGTGACACCTTTTACATGAGATAAATTTCACCTCTCTGAAGTTCATTTTCCTTATCTGCAAAACAAGGGCAACAATATTCGTATTACTAAGGTGAAATGTGAAAAGATATAAGCAGATATTATTTAAATAATGAGTTTTTTAAAAAAAGAACAATCACTAGCCTTAAGAAGAAAATAAATCCAAGCACAAATAATGGTAACACGGATACACCCTGCATTCTAAGTTTTTCTACCTAGAGGTTTGAAGTAGCTTCCTTTGATCATCTGCTAACTGGAACAGACATTGTCTTTAAAACTGGCCAGACTTTCCAGCACACAGAAGGTGCAATCAGGAAAGCATAAAAGGATTGATGTGGAACAGTGAAGATATAGTTGAAATTAAATAATATTATATATACGAACAATTTCAAAACACTTAAAAATTCTGATGAACTAAATGATCAACCATGATTCAAAGATCAAGTTAAAAAGCATATTGCCCACCTCATAGCAGAGAGATAATAGTTTAATACATAGAATGAGAAATGCTTTTTTTGAACACTATTATATAGGAATTTGTTTTACTTGACTATGCTTATGTTAAGGGAAGCTTTTTCACTGGGCTTAACCCCACAGAAAGAAAGAAAAGATGAAATAGGAACATAGCAGCAGCAGTGGAGAACAGAAGAGCTCACCATTTCCCAGGTGATTCCTTGGTTTTTACCATGCTGAGTGCTCTACCCTAGAGAAGCTGACAGTTCAAAATGCTATGTGTTTTCAATCTGGTTGAAAAGGAGAGAGATGGGTACGACAGAGTGATCCTTCTTGTGGAACATCTTAATAGCTACCTCTAATATTCACAGCAGGATTTGAACTGCTCAGAAGAATTATTTGTTGCCATGCTCGTTTCAGAAGAACCTTAGTCAAAAACTCACCAAAAAAAGCAGTCTGACTTTTGATATCCCATGTTCTTCCAGTGATGCTATATGGCTACAAATCATGGCTGAGTCAACATTGCAGGTCAACCAAAGGCTAATGGAGAAATTGAGGGGCACATGGAACAGTCTCTGACAGAGATGTCTAACTTACAGCCTGTACATGGTCAACAAAACTGAAAAACTCCTTAATGCCAAGGGAACCAAATTAAAATGTAATTGGAAAATGTCTAACAAAATAAATGAAAATATAATAGAACCCAGATAATGTGAACTTGTGGTTTTTCGAGTCAATTTGGGCCAGCAGGCATCAGTTCCTCATTGAGTTTTGACAGGATTGACACCAACAACACAAATGTATTACTAGTGATGGCCAGTATCCTAGGGATTACATTCCTGGGAAAAGAGTTAGGTCCATCATGTTACAAAAATGAAGCACAACAGGATAGTTCATAAGCTCCATTGGTAGCAATGCAATATCAAGAGATTTAAAATAGGAGATTAGATTTGGGGGATTCATGAACTTGGATGGGGGAAAAATATAGCTTTATTTCACTAACCTTTTGTTTCCATTGTAATCCCATGTATTTTATTTAATGCATTTAAAAATATCCTTCTGAGAAGTCTGTAGGCTTCACAAGACTCTCAAAGGGGCCCATGGCCCATAAGAAGGTAAGAAACCCTGATTTAGAGGAAAGCCCCACTCTCCCCAAAGTTGAATGGAGTGCCTTTGGAAAATTTATAGAGGAATATGGGCTAGAGTTTCTCTGGATGAGAAGGGGATGGATGGGTTTCCGTCTGGATTAAGAGGAGCATTCGCATCACTGATATCACAGATCCATTGAAGAATTAAGATATTCTGACAAAGTTTCTACCTTCCCTCAAAATAGAATAGATGTCTATTTATTTATATTTCAATAGTTTCCATCAACTCCTTCAAAACACATCAAAGAGTTACATATTTTTAGAATAGAAGCTCAAGGCTATTGAGAGGAACAACCACTTTCTCAAGGAAATCTTGAACTCAGTGTCAGTGTGTCAAAAGCTCTTTTATTTCATTATCCTGAGGAGGAGAGCTCACAAGTCAGTGTCACAGCTGATAGAATCAGTGGGTGCCCAGGATTTCTGTTCACAGCTCTTCCCTTCTTTTATTCTTATCCCTGAGGAAAGATGGCTCACCACTGGCTGGTCTTTTAAAGAGTTATAATCTAATCCTGAAAGCTAACCAATCGTGCACCCAGTTATCCTAATTATTTGAATGAGTTGACCAATCAGAATAGGGACTGTTCAAAATTATGGTATCTGCTGGTGATGGAATACTATTGTGCTGAAAGGAATAATGAACTGGAGGAATTTCATGTGAATTGGAACAACCTCCAGGAATTGATGCGAAGTAAAAGGAGCAGAACCAGGAGAACATTATACACAGAGACAGATACACTGTGGCACAATCTAACATAATGGACTTCTCTACTAGCAGCAATGCAATGATCCAGGACAATTCTGAGAGACTTATGAGAAAGAACACTATTCACATCCAGAGAAAGAACTGTGGGAGCAGAAACAGAAGAAAAACAACTGCTTAATCACATGGTTCAATGGGGATATGATTCGGTTTGTAGACTCTAAGTGATCAACCTAGTGCAAATAATAATATGGAAATGGGTCTTGATCATTAACACATGTAAAACCCAGTGGAACTGCTCATTGGCTATGGGAGGTGGATGGGAGGAGGGAAGGGAAAGAATATGATTCATGTAACCATGGGAAAATATTCAAAATTAATTAATTAAATAAAAATTTAAAAAAAGAATGGGTACAGTTCAGTCCTATCTATCTGCATTCCCCTATAGTCCTTTAACCAATCAAGAGCAAGGACTGTCTCAGTCCTAATTCAGTCTTATCTTTCTACATATCCTGTAGGGGATAAAAAGATTCTATACTGCCTTGTTAGGGAAACAAAAGCCTGGCTTGCTTATCTCTGCCAATCAGATGTATTTCCCAGAGAAGAATTCATGTTATTTTTATCCCTCACAGGCATGGACTTTTAAAAAATGTCTTTGCATCTCCAGCATCTGACTTGTACTAGGCCTTTAATAAGTGTTAACAAAATGATTCATGATTTGAATCTGGTAAGCAGGTTTCTCTAGCCCAACTCCATTTTAAAGATTAGAAACTAAGTTCCATTAAAGTTAAGTAACTTGCTGGTTGTCAAAAAAAAGTTGTTTTTTTTTTTAATACAGTGGAGTCTCTAATTCCCCTTGATTTTTCTTTGTAGTTACCACTATTTGCTCTGTACCCTACTGAAATCAATAAAAGGAAAGTTTGAGCTAGAGAAGAATGCATGGAGAGAGAAAATTCTGGGACTTTTGCCACAGAGGATGTTTTTTTATCCAGAATCTGGGAGTCACTCAAATGAAAGTATGGGGAGGGGGGGGGGGAATTTAAGTAACTGAAGTGCATTTGGAACTCAAACATTCCACAATGGAATAAATTTCTTCACATCTTGCACTGTGGTTATGGGTACCACCAGAGCAAGCAAGCCAGCTTAATTAAAAGAGCTAAGGGTCTTGGGAAAAGATCAGAGGAAGCATAGACCAGGTAAGTCAAACCACATCACTACAACATTCCTTGGCATCTCCAGGGGAGTCAGCCTAGGCCCAGGAGTCCAACACTCCTAGGAACTAGAAGGCCCTCTCCCTAGATCATGTGTCCAGTTTCTACTCAGGTCCCCACAGCTATCACCGAGGGGACCAACTCTGGGGCAAAGGGTTCCACCATCCTCACTATCATCAACACCAACCACTCAACGACTGCCACTGATAGTCAGGTAAGTCTGAGAGCTCCAGAGATAAGCTCATCTATTAGCCTGGCACCATAACCATCATCCACAGGAACAACACAGGACCTGGCAGCCACCTGCAGAGTGCTACCTGTGAATCTTAAAATTTCTCAGACTCTATCTTGGGACATTATTTTAAGATTATGGTTAAGGTTATTCCCCATTTAAACAATGGAGGTACTTGGTCAGGAATGTATTGGGAACTTTAAAATTACTCCACCCATACTTAGGCATACTTTAGGGGAAGATAAAGTTGTAAAACTCCTTAGTGAACAATGAAGATACTTAACTCATACATATAGTGAGGCCAAAACCTTAAGCTAGGTCTATTTTAGATCTAATACAAAAGGGTGCTAAGTACCTATGAAGGTCAAATTAATCACTAAAAGGTCAGGCAACTTGCAAGGGGCAAGCTTAGCAAAGAGGTGTGGAAGTACTCAGAAGATATAATATACCTAGAGAAGGTGAGAACTAAAAACTAAGAATGGACAGTCCTGGGAAAATCGTCTACTATAATTGGTAGATGTGAAAATTTAGGGGAGATTACACAAGAGAAATTTCTCTTTAAAAGGAGCTGTCTGAACCAGTTCAAGGTAGTTCGATTTTAATTCAGCTTTGGTAGTTGAATTGGAGGTCAGGAGTCAGAGGAGGCTGCTGGGTCTCTGAACACTAGAGTTTTGCTTGGAAAGATCCTGTTGTGGTGAGTGATTAAAGACTGACTTAGTTTCTCTCTTAAAGAGACCTAGGCCCTAGCCTTTTCCTACTATTTCCTCTTACTCTGTATCTTTCCCTTTCCTTAATTCCTTCATTTATATTAATTAAAATCTCCATAAAACCCAGCTGACTTGGGTATTTCATATTTGGGAATTTTTCCCATGGCGACCACTTATTTTTGATAAAAAATCAAGACGCTAAAAATTATCTTTACAGTTTGAGCAATTCACAGTCTTGAAACCCATATTTTCCGCAGTCACATAACTTACCCCACCTCTGCGGTCACAGAATCAGAAGGAAAGTTAGCACCACCAAAGTCCTTGGCACTGTCAAACCGGTGGACATCAGAAATGAAAACAATTTTTAAAAAAATGAAATTGAATTTAGAGATCCATTATCGGCAATATTATTTCTATATCCTAAGGGTCATTGGTCCTTTTGACTCGATTTTTAGCCAAAACTTCCTAATATGTTTTCTTCTCTTATTTAAACACGAACTTCTTGAGAATAAAGAGTAAAATCTGGCTCTCAATCCCGGAAGGAGGAATGCTATCCAGCCCCTTAGAGTAGAAATCTTGACTTATTTGGCCTCCTTTTATTTGTCTACCATAACTCTGAGCTCTCAATTAAATATAATTCATATTAACGCTGATAAACTATAACTATCACTTTTCCTCCTTCCTAGCTTTGCACCTTCCATTTCAATACGACAAACAATCTATTAAGCACTCGGTATGGTTCAGGCACAGCAGTAAGCCCCGGAGATACAAATACAAAGGGAAAAAAATAGTCCATTGCCCTCCTGGAGAATAGAGATGAGTTTACATACAAATACAAAGCAGAGAGAAAGTAATTTAAAGAGGGGGAGAGTGTTAACTGAGAAAGCATAGTTCAGTGGAAGGAGTGTAAGTTTTGAAATGAAAGACTGAAGCTACTGCTTTCCCTCATTTCAGCTCCATGGAACAACACGTTTCCCAGGTATACTTCTATACGTCACACTGCTATCGCAAGCCTTGATTGAAAGCACCTCCCTTAGCCTCGTCTCCCTCCGCTCCCCTCCACTCCATACCTGCTGCTTGATCAGTTTTCTATACACAGAACAACATGCCCCACACCCGCTCAGTGGTCCCCAGGACCCTTTCCCGACTCTCTTTTGGTGTTTTAATTCTTTGTGTCTAATTATAAGCTCCTGGATGGCAGGGCTTATCTATATCTCTTAGTGCAAAGCCTGACACAAAAGATGCTTCCTAAATTGATTGGACCGGTTTGGGTTGGGCAAATCCCTTCGCTTTCCTGAGCCTTATTTTCCTCCTCGGTTAAATGAGAGGGTTAGCCTAAATGTTCCCCTAGGTCCTTTCAAGTCTTAGGATCCTAGGAAACTTCACCCCCACCCCCCACCCCCACCCCCCCAGGCTAATCTTCAGTTTCTTTTAGTTCCTTCTCCACTAACACTCTCCTGGAGTCTCTTCTTTAAAGATCCTCCTCAATGAAGCCCACCACAAAGGGAGAATATAAACGGCTGTTTACATAACTCTTTGTCATTCTAAAGTGTCCCTACAAATAGTAATTATTTAAGTATGGCCACTCTCCTAGGGGGCAGCAAGCTGCCTTACCCTCATTAGGGAGCCTTGCTCCGACTCCGGAAGGAGTGAGGCAAGCATGCTTGGGCTGTGGAGCTTCCTCACTTCCTTTTCTTATTGACTCACAGAACGCTTAAGAATCTAGAAGTAAGTACAAGTTTAGAGGTGAAGTGGCTTTGATCAGACCTTGAACTCAGGTCTCCAAGACTTCTTATTAAGTCCTCAAAACCTCTACTATTCCTTCTCAACTGAAAAAATGTCCACACCTTTATTCCAGTATATCTAGTTTGCTGACCTCTCCATTTGCTCTTAAGAAAACCCCGGTTTATTATCTTGTTGCCCTGTTTGTAACTTGTTTGTGTATATTTGTTTTCCTGTTGTCTCCCCTTTCATTTATTTATTTATTTATTTTTAAAATTACCTTCCATCTTGGAATCAATACTGTGTATTGGTTCCAAGGCAGAAGAGCGGTAAGGCTAGGCAATGGGGGTTAAGTGACTTGCCCAGGGTCACACAGCTGGGAAGTGTCTGAGGCCAAATTTGAACCTAGGACCTGTTATCTCTAGGCCTGGCTCCCAATCCACTCAACAACCCAGCCACCCAGCTACCCAACTGCAACCCCCTCCCCCTTGTCTCCCCTTTTAGACTGTGATATCCTTGAGGGCAGGGACTATCTTTTGTCTCTTCTTATACCCTGTTTAGGATGTTTCCTGGCATAGAGTAGGAGCTTGGGAAATACTGATTGTAAGTTCTTTGAGAACTAGAGCTATCTCTTCCCTACTTCTGAACCCCCCAGCATTTAGCAAGGTGTCTAACACATGGTCGGTACTTCACAATTGTTAATTATTGTTTGTGTTAGTCTGAGGACCAACTGCTGGATGGAGGCATGATGCTTCTCTCCTTTGCCTTCCCACAATATCCAAAACAGACATAATTCCTGCTGCTTCCCCCCTTTCAAACCTGAACCTTCCTTTCCTCCCTTAGATCTTCTTCAATCCAAGGTTTCATCTTGTATTTGTGCTACCACTGCAATAACTTCCTGCCTTAAAGAAAAAAAAGTCTTACTGATGTCTTTTGTTGTTTCTATTTTACACCATAATATTTTCCTAATATAACTCTGCCCCCATAGAACCTTCCCTTGCAACAAAGAAAAGCAGTTAACATAAATGACAAAACAACCTGCCTGGCAGCATTTGCAACAAATATTCCACTCCCTTAATTCTTCTCCTCTTGGTAGTAAGGGTATTTCATCATCTGTCCTTGGGGAACAAGACTGGTCTTTACAATTCATGAATTTGGCTATCATTTAATAGCATTTTCATTTCTATTACTGTAGTGATTATATGTATTGTTTTCTCATGTCTGCTTTCTTTACGTTGCTTTAATTTGCATGGCTTTTTCTGATGCTTCATTTCTATTGCTTCTTAGAGCACTGTAATTCTCCATTAAAAATCATATATCATAATTTAAGCCTAACTTCAATTGATATTTTCTTCCTTTTTTTTTTGCTATCACAAAAAGTGCTGCTGCAAATATTTTGGAAGCTTCCTGTGTTTGACCTCCTTAAAGTATATGTCCAGTGATTTTCAGGATATTAATAGTTTAGGGATTTTTCTTAAATAATTTCAAACTGTTTATAGAAGGGTTGAATCAAATCATAGTTCCACCAACAGTGTTAGTGGCCTTTTCACAGTCCCTCCAACATTTACTATTTCTTTTACCATCTTTACTGCTGGGAGCTCTTCTCTTCTCTTCCTCCCCCTCCCCCCCCCTTTTCCTTCTCTCTATACTTTTTCTTTAGTCAGGAAGACTAGATCGATATCCTTATCTCATCTGCTGATTAATGTAGCAGCACTCACAGGTCCAATATCAATTCTGACATTGCTGCAAGAAGCTTTGAGCTGCTTGGTTTTTCGGATCTTGGATCTATCTGACTCCTTAGGCAGGTTAGCGGCCTTCTGCTCTTAGAGGCTCATCGTTTTGGTGCCATTTAGTATATAGACACTCACATCAGCTTTAGCCCTTCTGAAAGGTGAGAACTCTAGAGCTTAAGCCATGCACAAGCCTCAGCCTTATCCAGCAGTCGGGAATAACAAGTACCCTCCCCCCCCCTGGATACTTTTCCTGCTTTCTGTCCCTAGTTCCTGCCTACTCTAATCCTTCATGTGTACTTCTGAAAGATTTTGTTTCTGTTAAGATTAAAATTCTCTGGAGGCTGTATCTTAACTTGTAATTATTTATTAAATAAAAAGTGAGCCACAGAAATAAAAGCCCTCTAACCACATTTGGCTGGCCTTCCCCTTAGCAAGCCTCGTCCAAGGGCCAGGCAGAAAGCCAAGTGCTGAGTGCTGTGAGCCAACCCTACACATACCTTCCTGCTCTGGATCCCCCGGAAAAAAAGGCCTTGTCTTCCTCCATATACAATTTTATGCTTTTTATGATGTCCCTTTCCAAAGCCCCTCCAAGGGGAGCACTCCGATCTCACTCTGGGCAAGAGATTAGCTCTCCCGATCCCTGGTGTCAGAGACCTTTAGAGTGACGGGCATGCCCACTGCTCTCTACCTACCATCTTGAGAGGTTATTTACAAGTAAATAATAGACTTACCTGAATTCTTAACTTCAGAGAGTGAGGTAAATTGTCATTTCCAACTCAGTATCAAAACTCACCCTTTTTATAATCCAAAATTAATCTTGGGGTACCAAAGAAAGAGGTAGAGGCTAGTGTTAAATTTCTGCACTTCCTTAAACAGTTTTTTTCTCTTCTAGACCAGGCAGCTGGTCAACATGCATTTATTAAGCCCCTATCATGTGCTAGAAACTATACTAAGTGTTGGGAGTACCAATAATGGTTAAAAACATGGTTTATGGCTGCATCCATCAAAAAGCTCTCATTTTAATGGGAACCAGTTCTTCCAGAGAAATAGATAATCTCTAAGCTCTCTTCCCAGTCAAAATTCTATAAGTCCATGAATAGTGACTGGTTATTGGCTGTCCTAAGCTTATAATCCTTAGACTCAACAGCCTTTCAAGGCTTTCCAGCAACTGCCTCGCTGTTCCTACCTAAGTTCTTGTGATTACCTGCTTTTCAAAGACTGTCTGATTGAATCTATTTACCTCCCTCTACAAATAGTTTACTCTGTTCCTGCCTCTGTATATTAGCACAAGCCATCCATTCTGGCCATGCCTATCCCTTGCTGGCTCTGCCAGTTCTTGATCTTTTGCCTTCTTCCAAAAGCTAGTTCAGAACTCATTGCTTTTAGCAAGGCTGACTATTCACTTTTCTATTAACTCTTCCTCCTGCCCTTACAGTTGGTCAGTCAATAATTTACTAAGCATTTCCTATGTGCCAGGCACTATGCAAGGTAACAGGGAACATAAAGAGAGATCCAAAAAACCAGTCCCTGCTCTCAAAGAGCTCCTAGTCTAATGGGAGAGACAACACGTAAACAAACAACTATGTACAAATAGGATCAATTGGGGATCATTTCAGAGGAAAGGAACTTAATTACCACAGGACAATGAGCAAGTGACTTCACCCTGAGGAATCTCTATTTCCTCAGTGACAAAAATGGAGATAATAACATTTGTGCCGTCACAAAGCATCCTGGCATAATGGATAGATGCTCTCCTGAGAGTCAGGGTGACATTTGCTCCAACACTAACACTTATTAGCGCTGTGACCCTGGCAGTGCTCTAATCCTAAACTGCTGGACAGCTGCCCATCTGCATTGCTGGGAGTTTCCTCACCAGGAATTGCCCACACCAATGAATGAAAGAAACCACAGTGTTAGACCGAGACAAAAACAAAAACCAAACACAATTTGTATTGCCTGCTACTCTATTCGATTGTTGAGAGGAAAACATTTTGCACACCTTAAAACTTTGTGTCACTGTGATTTGTTATTAATATATGCCATAAATGAATGACTCTTTCACATGTCGCTTTGTAAAAAGTATTCTTTGTTGGCTTCTTGGACAGTTTTTAGTTTGTTTGTTTGTTTTTTTCAGTGAGTTCCTTAAAGGTAAGATTTTAGCAGAATTAATCATAGAAATGATATAGTCCAATTCCTTCATTTGACAGAACAGGAAACTGAGGCCCTGAGAACTTTAATAGCTTGCCAAAGACCATACACAGAGCAGCTGAAGGGCAGAGCAAGGACATGAACAAAAATTTCCTGGTTCTGGTCCAGGACCCTTTCTACCACTTCTGTTCTAAGGGCCTACATTCAATTCTATTCAATAAATATTTATTAAGTACCTACTTTGTTAATAGTAATAAAAGCTAGTGTTTGCGTAGTTTTTTAAGGTTTGAGGGAGCTTTACAAATAAATATTAGCTCATTTTTGTCCTCACAATCACTCTGGAAAGTAGGTACTATTACTATCCCCATTTTACAGATGAGGAAAGAGATATGCCTTAAGTCACAGAGCTGGTAAGTTTATGAGACTGGATTTGAACTTGAGTCTTCCTGACTCTAAGTCAAGGGCTCTATCTGAGAGGATATCTAGATGTGTACTATTTACTTTAAGCCTATCTTCCAGGGGCTTGTCTTTTACTAAAGGATGGGAAAATACAAAATGTATGTAAATCGGCCAAAACAAAGTAATTGGAAGCACTATGCAGAGGGAGAGTGCCTCTCATGAAAGGGATGAGGAGAGGGCTCATGGAGAAGGTGGCACCTGATGGGTGCTTTAGGAGAAGATTCAGTGAGGTGGAGGTAAGAGGGGAGTCCTTTTCCAGGAGAGGGAACAGCTTGTGGAGGCATGGAGTTGGGAGGTGGGGCTTTGTGACCATGGGAATAGCCAGCAAGCAAGTTTGACTCTAATGGAAATTGAGTGAAGAATATAGAATAAGAAATGAGCCTGGGAAAGGGAAGTGGGAGCCATAATACATAGGGCTTAAATTCTGGACCATGGAACATTTAGTATTTTATTTCATCCTAGAGGCAATACATTAACATTGGCTAGTTGGAGCTCCTGCTTGATTACTGTATGGCCACTGAACTGACTTCAACTCATTTATGCTTGTCTTGAAAGCTTATTCTCTTAGGCTCCTTCACCACTCAATCTTAACCTATTTTGGACCCACTTCTCCCATTCCTTTAAGCCCATTTCATCCCAACATACCTTGTCTCTCTGTATTTCAAAACATGCTATTTGCCTGTAGCAGCTTTCTCTGATGCCTCTGAAAAAAATTTTTCTCAATCCCTCTACCCCAAATGACTTATCTTATCATCCTTACCAGTTTTATTTGAAGGTAGCCAATGATGGATATAATTCCCAGATTCTTCTTTCACTCTATGGTATTTGACTTCAAAATTCACCTCCAGGAACCCTCTGATTGGCTCTGGTTGATTCTGTTTCTCCTGGTCTATGGCTTCTGGCTTGTGGCTTGAATGATTGCTGTTCTCTTCTAGATCTCTAGCAGATGCTAGCTAATTCTAGGTTTCATGTGTTGCTTCCTGCATCTTTTGAAGTCATCAGCCTTGTAACTAAAGTTCACAAATGCATTAGTCAGCAAAAGGCCTTCAGCCTTCTCTAATTGGAGACACATAAAAATACATGTATTTTAATATAAATATACAAAAATACTTCTTTTGAAAAATTACATCTACTTCAATATATGCTAGAATGGTAACAGGAGGGAGGGAAGAAGCACTCCCATTGGTTGCTGGGCAGGGGTGGTGGTGAAGGGAGGAATGTTCTCAGGGCAGGGAGAGGGGGAGGGTAGCAGACCCTCTGGATTTCTAGTAATGAACTCTGTTGGGTATTGGCAGGAGCACCCACAGAGAGGGCTCTGTGTGCCCTTTTTGGCATGTGTGCCATAGGTTCACCAACACTGTGCTAGAAGCCTCATGACCATTTAGAGGGAAGAACATTAATGATATGCCTATTCATTCATTTGCCCACATTTCCATTTCCATTCTCATTGATACATTCAATTAAAAAATCATAATCCAGTTGTTTCGGAAGAAATATAACTGGCAAACAGAATCACCCAGAGTCAATCAGACAGTTCCTTGAGGTAAATTTTTTGAAGTAGAAGACAATAAGGTGGAAGAGGGGAGGAGTTCTGTATCTATCACTGGTCACCTTCAGGCTCAGGCTAGATAGAAATAATAATAGCCAGCATGTAAACAGAGCTATAAAGTTTACAAAGTGTACAAATATATAATTTGATCCTCACAACAATCTTGAGAAGCAGTTGCTATTATGTCCCAATTTTGCAGATGAAGAAATGGAGGCTGAAAAAGTATGAGTGACTTGCCCAGGGTCACATGGCTAGACAGTGTGTAAGATAAGGATTAAAAATGAAGTCTTCCATATTTGAAGTCTGCCATTCCATCCTGTGTACTACCTACCTGCTGTGTAAATTAAATGTGCAATAGAAACCTTAAAATCAATCTACAGGAATACAAAGAATAACTGACAATTACATAGTGTTTTGGGGTTTACAAAGCATTTTATATGTATATTCTTACTTATTCCTCCCAATAAACTTTTTTTTTTTTTAAATCCTGATCTTCTGTCTTAGAATAGATATTTAGTGTGGGTTCTAAGGCAGAAGAACAGTAAGGGTCAGGCAATTGGGGTTAAGTGACTTGCCCAGGGTTACATCCTAAGAAGTATTTGAGGTCAGACCAATAACCTGCTTAGGTCATATGTACCACAGCCATTAACTCCATTTTACAAATAAGGGTTTAATTTTTTTTTTTTTAAGAATACATGGGTGGGGGGCAGCTAAGTGGCTCAGTGGATTCAGAGCCAGGCCCAGATATGGGAGGTCCTGGGTTTAAATCTGGCCTTAGACTCTTAGCTGTGTGACCCTGGGCAAGTCACTTAACCCCCAATGCCTAATCCTTACTGCTCATCTGCCTTGGAACCAATACACAGTACTGATTCTAAGAAGAAGGTAAGGATTATAAGAAATTTAAAAAGAATACAATTGGGAAATACTTAACAAAATAAATAAAAATTCAATAAAACATAAATTATGTGGTTTTTCACATACACACACACACACACACACACACACACACACATATATATATATATATATATATATATATTTTTTTTTTTTAGTGGCCCATTTCTAATTGAGTTTCAACCACTGATCCAGTCTAACTTTCTTCATCTTACAAATAAGTTAGCTGGGGGCAGCTAGGTGACTCAGTGGATTGAAATACAGACTTGGTGGGGGAGGTCCTGGGTTAAAATCTGTATTGCTGTGCTATTGGTGTAGTTATGATCTGATCCAACCATTCTGGAGAGCAATTCTGAACTATGAATACGGGGCTCTAAAACTGCATACTCTTTGATCCATCAATATCATTAATAGATCTGTATCTCAAAAAGACTTTTGAAAAACCCTTATCTTCTGCCTTAGAATCAGTACCATGTATTGGTT
Source organism: Monodelphis domestica (assembly GCF_027887165.1). Lineage (NCBI taxonomy): Eukaryota > Metazoa > Chordata > Mammalia > Didelphimorphia > Didelphidae > Monodelphis > Monodelphis domestica. Next base: position 332,765,299 of record NC_077230.1, on the reverse strand, counting down.
CCAAGATAGAGAAGAGGGGTAAAGGTTAGGCAATGGGAGTTAAGTGACTTGCCTAGGGTCACACAGCTAGGAAGTGTTTGAGAACAGATTTGAACCCCAAAACTTCCATCTCTAGACCTGGCTCTCTGTCCACTGAGCCACCTAGCCTCTCCTAAGAGATTTTTTTAAAAGGAGAAAGGACCTGTTTATACAAAAATATTTATTACAGTTCTTTATGTAATAGCAAAGAATTAGAAATTGAGTGGCTGTCCATCAGTTGGGGAATGGCTGAACAAGTTGTAGTATGATCTTGATGGAATGTTTTTATGCTATAAGAAATGAGGAACAGGATGATTTCAGAAAAATCTGAAAAGACTTACATGAACGGATGCAAAGTGAAATAAGCAGAAGCAGAACATTATACACAGTGACAGCAATATATTTTGATGAACAGCAATTTTTTTGATGGAAAAATTTTGATTAATGACCTAGTTTTTCTCACCAATGCAGTGATCCAAGACAAGCCCAGAGACTCATGATGGAAAATGCCATCTGCCCTCCAAGAAAGAATTGATAGAGTAGACAGAGTATGCATGTAGACTAAAACATACTATATTTTACTTTCTTCTTCTTCCTTTTTTTTGAGATCTCTTTCATGAAATGACTAATATGAAAAAAATATTTTATGTGATTATGTATATAAAGTCTGTATTAGATTACTTTCCTTCTCAGGGAATGAGGAGGGGTAGGAGAGAATGAGGGAGGATGGAAAAGAGGGAGAGAATTTGGAACTCAATATTTTAAAAAATTAATTTTGCATGTAATTGGGAAAAATATTATTTAAAAAAAGAAGGGTATTAGTGGGGGCAACTAGGTGTCACAGTGGATAGATCACCAGGCATAGAGTCAGGAGGACCTGGTTCTCAGCTACTTCTTAGTGGTGTCATTCTGGACAAGTCATTTAACACCAATTGTCTAGTCTTTGTCCTTCTCTCTAGTTGTTAGTAGGACAGAAAGTAAGAGTTTAAAAAAATGCATTAGTGAATTTGAGGTAGTTGAAGCTATTGTTATATTAAAGGGAATTCTTTGTTCTCTTTGAGTTTATACTTGTAAAAGGGGATCCTTAATTCTCTTTGTCTATTTTAACACTTTGGTTAACAATAACTTAAGTACCCCTACTTAGAGGTAGTTGAAGCTATTGTTAGGTAAAAGGAATTCTTTGTTCTCTTTAGTTTATACTTCTAAAAGGGAATCCTTAATTCCCTTTGTCTATTTTGAGTTAACACTTTGGTTAACAATAACTTAAGTACCCCTACTTAGAGGAAGTTGAAGCTATTGTTATATAAAAGGAATTCTTTGTTCTCTTTAAGTTTATACTTGTAAAAGGTAATCTTTAATTCTCTTTGTCTATTTTGAGTTAACACTTGGTTAACAATAACTTAAGTACCCCAACCTAGTACCTCCTCACTAGACTCAAGACAGGATTAACTATCCTTTGTCTACTTTTAAATTGAATCAAGAAAAGATTGAATACCCTACTTAGTACTAGGTGAGATTTAGAAAATTCACACCCTTAGCTGTGAATCCTTTTGATAAGAACTTAACCTTCAGAAGGTGAGATTTAGAAAATTCACAGCTAAAGACAAAAGGAAATTCTCCTCTTTGATTCAGCTTGGCAGAGCTAGCTATCTTATGTTGTCAGAGCAAAGGCTGTTATTGTGAACCTGAGTGTACTCACATAGGGTGAGCTCCTCTTAAATCATATTTAGAAGTACTGCCTGTTCTCCAATCAATATTGGAAGGGAACTCAGGAACAAACATCTCCTCCTAATAGAACATTTAGAAGAAGCTTCCAGTACCCAAAGAAAGCACTGTCTCTGATGTGAAGTGTGATAAAAAGCAGAACAGAGCTGTTTGTTTGAGGCTCCATCCATCTAAATATTGATAACAAATTACTTTAAAGATCCAAAGTGTTATGAAAAAAGCTAATTATAAAAAGCCCTGGATTTCAGTCCTATGAGGCTATTATTCTTTAAAGTTAACACATCAATCTGCCAGGAGACTTTGAAGTGAGTACCTTATTAAGACAAAGGGAATGCTGGAAATACAGTTGACACCTTCTGGTTTTTTTTTTTTTAATTTAAAACCCTTACCTTCCATCTTGGAGCCAATACTGTGTATTGGCTCTAAGGCAGAAGAGTGGTAAGGGCTAGGCAATGGGGGTCAAGTGACTTGTCCAGGGTCACACAACTGGGAAGTGTTTGAGGTCAGATTTGAACCTAGGACCTCCCATCTCTAGGCCTAGCTCTCAACACACTGAGCTACCCAGCTGCCCCCGACACCTTCTGGTTTTGATACTTCTTAACTAAGAACAGTTTGGACATAGAAACAAGACTGGAAAAAGAAGTAGAAAGTCTATAAATTGGTTTTTCCTTTTGTTCTGAGAAGGGAATTTGAATGGAGACCATAACCCTGTATTGAAAACACTTGGGGGCTTGAAGGAGGTAAGCAAGATTTCTAGGGAACTCTAGGTGAGGAGACTTCTTAGACCAAGGAAGACAGAGAATTTTTCTGTAATTTATCGTTTTAGATGAGGATTGCCTAAATTACTAGGAGGTTAATGGCCTTGCTGGTAGTCTCCCATGTAGTGTCAGAGGCAGGACTAGAATGAAGTCTTCTTGACTTCAAGGCCTTCATTTGAACCACTCTGCCACATAAATGAAGGAGGGGGGAAATCCTTTTTTCATTGTAGTCAAAAATATTAATCTAGTTCAAGGGTGAATGCTTATTACCTCAGGTCTTCAGTGGATCCCCATATCCTCAGGATGGGGACAACACAAAGCCCATATAAGTCCCCTTAGAGATAAAATTCTGTAGAGGATACACCCAACATACTGGAGGTCTCCCTCTGTTTCTTTTCATATTAAATAGAAAAATCTTCAGCCTATGAATATAGAGAAACTGGGCTTTGAAAGCTCAATATGTAATCACCAAAAAATGTGCATTAAAGAGTTGTTAAACTAACTGTAAAAATGTAGTCCACCTTGACATTTTTGTAAAGAGGAGCAACAAGTCTCTGAAGTAAATTAGAAAGGGAGCAGTTACTGGCCAAATGAGGTCACAGCCCCAGATGACCCTTAAAAAAAAGTTATAACAATTCAAAGTTGAGTGAGGCAAAAGGCCAGACTTTAAGAGATTTCCTATTCCCAATGAGATGCTTTGAAGACACAGAGAACTAGATAAGGGAGTACCTGAAAAAACTGTGGGAAAAGGAAAGTAAAAGCATCCTGCTAGATAGTAGCCAGGAATCCAGAAGCAGGATAATCCCTCATTTGGGAACCCTCCTTGCTTTTGAGTGCCCAGAGGGCAAATTTAAATTGTCTATGAGCCCCCAGATTACCAGAGAGAGTTGAGGGAGAAAGTGCTTGCTTTGGGTCATTGGGAAGAGGGGGATTGAGCAGCTCCTGGAATGCCAACTCTGCATGTGTGCCACATCTTCACCAAGGCTGTTATAAGCTGTACATAAGAAAAAGAAAAGTTCAGATAGATAGTTCGGATAGTTATTGAATATATATATCCTATATCCACCCTAATCCCAATGTCTATTAGACTCCCTCTTTGAGGCCTGAGGCTTTTCTTCTGAGGACCTGGGAAAGTCTGTTTACTATTTCTTTTTATTCTGTCCTAATAAACAATTACAAGCATTTGCTAGTTTGGGAATGAAATTGGGAGGAGAAGCATTCTTAAAGAAGAAATGGAGAAAAAGGGAACACAGTCTCTGGCTGGGGGCTCAGAGCTAAAAGACCAATAGAATTATATGTTCTTTTGCTACAACTTCCCAGAACTGAAAGAATATTTATTCTGAGAAACCTATCTAGGAAATGAATCAGTAACAGGATTTTAAGTATCATGGTTTAGCATCTTTTCATTTACTTTAAATGGAGTGGGTTTAGGTTGGTGTCTCTTTACTAAGATAAGGGTTTCCTTTGAGAATTTGAAAGATGGATAGGGAAAGCAGGAAATGAAAAAATAACAAGACCACGTTGAATTGTCTAAGTCATCTCATTTAATCTCCTGTTTTAGGCAGCACCATTTTTAAACAAGCTTGGATGAGACTCTAATAGGTTAAAAAGCCTCCAGGGAAGAATATTCTACACTTTCTTTCCTTATTAGTTAACAAGGGAAGGCACTAGAATTAAGAGGGCTTGGGGAAGACTTCAAAAAAGTAGGATTTTATTTAGGACTTAAACAAAGTCAGGGAGGTCTTTAGTCAGAATGGAGGAGAGAAAGCATTTTAGGCTTGTAGGACCTGTGAAGGACAACCAGAGAGAATGACTGGAGCAAGAGATGAAGTGCCTTGTTTGTGGAAGAGCTAGGAGGCCATTTGCACTGGATCAAAAAACTAGAGCTAGATTAGGAAGGAGTTTGAGTTCCCCACTAAGTATTTTTCATTTGCTCCTAGAAGAAATAAGAAGCCATGGGTTTATTGAGTTGGGTAGTACTGGTGGTTTTAGGAAAATCACTTTAGTGATTTTGAATGGAGGATGAATTGGAGTGGGGAGTCCTGAAGCTGACAGATTTATCAGTGGCTAGTGCAGCGAAACAGGTGTGAGGTAATAAGGGCTTTGTCCTAGAGTCCTGGCAATGTCAGAGGAGAAAAGGGGACAGATTGGAGAGATATTGCAAAAGTGAAATCAGTTGGCAACAACTTGGGCATGGGGGATGAGAAATATTGAGGAATCCAAGAGGACTCCTAGGCTAGGAGTGTGTGGAGTGAGAAATTCGCATGTTATTCTCAAGGTAATAGTTATTAATATCTAAGTTAGTAAAAACTGTAACCCTTCCCCCATCCCATTCCATTTCTCTTCAAGCTCCCTTCAAGACAAGATTACTCCACTCTTCTTCCTGTAGGACAAAGTGTTTTGAATTGTGTCTTTTGAGCTTGTTTGGAAATTTGCCCGAGGAAGGAGTCCCAGGCTGGACTGTTCTTAGACCATGCCAGGATCAAATCTTAAGTGCCAATCTTGCATACCCTGTTGTTTTAGAAGTCTCTCCTATTGTATCTGAAGTTTCTTTCAGGAGATCAAGCCCAATGGCTGGACTGATCCTCACACCAACTGGGCCCAGATAATCCAGTCCTAAACTCTTCTCTTTGTATCTGTCTCCAACTTCCTGATCATTTCTTTAAAATATTAAAATATTAAAAATACTTGAATGAAGAGGCAGCTGGGTAGCTCAGTGGATTGAGAGCCAGGCCTAGAGACAGAGGTCCTGGGTTCAAATTTGGCCTCAGACATTTCTTGGCTGTGTGACCCTGGGCAAGTCACTTGACCCCCATTGCCTAGCCCTTACTACTCTTCTGCCTTGAAGGTAAGGGTTTTTATTTAAAAAAAAAAAAAGCTATTCTCCAATTTCTTGAAGATATTAATTAGCTTGAATGTGTCCATTGTAAAGTCATTGTAAAGCTATTCAACATTCTGTCTCCAACTTTGTAAAAATGTTATAAGGAGACTTGATATCAGGATTCTCCTATAAATAAGGGATTTTTCTGTGAATTTTTGGCCATTTGTCTTAGGTCAATGGCTTTATATGGTGCTCCACATTTCTCTGTCTGTCTGTCTGTCTGTCTGTCTGTCTGTCTTTCTCTCTCTTTCTCATATATTTTGATAGTGGTTAAAGAGAGCATACCTCAATATTTTCAAGGTCCTCTTCAATTTCCACTTCACACAGGAGCCTGAGGACCTGGGAGGATGTTGTTATTCACAGTAACAAGGAAGGTAGGGTTTGGGAGGAAGGTAATGAATTCTGTTGTGGACATATTAAGTTTAAGAATATATTGGATATCTAAGTTGAGATGTCTTTTTTAAAAATATGTTTTATTTTTTCTATTACATGTAAAGACAATTTTTGACATTCGTTTAAAGAAAGTTTTGAACTCCAAAGTTTCTCCTTTTGATCTTTCCTCCCCTACAGCCCTCCCCCTTCCCTGAGATGTCAAGCAATTTAATATAGATTCTACATGTGTATTAATGTAAAAATTTTTCCAATATTAGTAATTTTGTGGAAGAGATCTCAAATGGGAAAAAAAGAATAAAATATAGTATGTTTCAGTCTGCATTTAGACTCCAATTCTTTCTTGGAGGGCAGATGGCATTTTTCATCATGAGTTTCTGGGTTTGTCTTGGAGAATAACTACATCATTCATAGTTCCTCATAAAAAAATATTGATGTCACTGAGCCTTGTTGTCACAGCTTGGATATGGGGATGAGAAATCAAGAAAAATCCAAGATGACTCCTAGATTTTTCTGGTTCTGCTTACTTCACTTTGCATCAATTCATGTAATGTTTCCAGATTTTTCTGAAATCATTCTGTTCCTCATTTCTTATAGTACACCAGTAAAATGCTATCACTATCACATACCACAACTTGTTCAATCATTCCCCAATTGATGTACAACTCATCAATTTCCAATTTTCTACCATAGAAGAGCTACAATAAATATATTTGTACAAATGGGTCCTTTTCCCTTTTTAAAATTTCTTTGGGATACAGGTCTAATAATGATATTGATGGATCAAAGGGTATGCCCAGTTTTAGAGTCCTTTGAGCATAGTCACAAATTGCTCAGGTTGAGATGGCTTGAAGGCAGTTGGAAGTGTGAGATTACTTTCAAATCAGCAAAGAGAATGGGGAAGGATAAGTAGATATGAAAATCATCAGTAGGAGGTGACGAGATCACCAAGTAAAGTAGTACAGAGGAAAGAGAGGACTCAGGACAGAAACCTGAGGGAACTAGTACAGATTGATTAGAGATCTTGATATGGATGAGGATCCAGCAATAGAAAGAGTGGTTAGATAGGTCTAAGCAGAACTGGGAAAGAGTGGTATCTCAAAAGCTAGGGGGAAAGAGTATTAAGGAGGAGAGAGTGATTAACAGTGTCAAAGGCTGCAAAGAGGTTGAGAATGAAGATTGAGAAAAGGCCACTGGTTTTGTCAATTAAGAGATCAATAATAATTTTGAGTGAAGTGTAAGGAGATAAGGGGGAAAAAGCAGGTGGACCATTTTAGATACAGAAGAGAATACAAAGAAGCTTAGAGATTTAGTGGGTTCTAGAAATCTTCATTTCTTTTCCATCTCTTGGAAAAACAAACAACTATATGAAGATATGAATAAGGTTGCTAAGTGGTAGGAATGGGAGAAGAAAAGGAAGGGAGGGGCTGATCTTCCAATAGGGTGGCAACTGGAGAGAAGAGGACTTTGGAAATGTTGCCTTCATTCTGTCCCAGAAGATGACACAGATAGATTGGAGAAGCTTGAGATTCCTCACTGAACCTGAAAAACTGGTAGGTAGACATGATATTGAGATGGGTAAAGTGGAGTCCCAAAAGAAATGCCATGAGGAGGGAAGGAGAGAGAGACAGAGAAAGAGAAAGAAAAATTGAGACAAAGAGAAAGAGAGATCTCTCTCTCAATCATACTATTTACACGTAATAAGATCATTTCAAGAATCACATTCTTGAATTTCCTTGAATATTCTTTTTAGTAAAATTTCCCTCTATAATATTTTGAATTTCATACTCGCATTAAGGATTATTATAATATACCCAAGGAGTATTATAAATAAATTTCCTCAGGTTTCCTGATTAGCATTTATAAGCAGGAAAGTGAGAATTCCCCCAAAATGTACCTGGGTCTCTTGTATCATTAGATTCTGTGACACCTAGAGACATAACAGAAAAAAGGCTGCAAAGTCAGGTTGGGGGCAAATCAAGGTGGGTCTGAAATGCCAACTTAAGGATTTTCTTTTTCTCCCCTGTCTTTCAACAAACATTTATAAAGCAAGACATAGTGCTACATATACTGAGAAAGATATAACATTAAATAAGGTACCTGTCATCTTGTAACTTACACTTTGGAAAGGTGATAAGATATACAAATTAAGTATAACACCTGATATTATTTGTCTCAGAGGGTAGTGGAAAGAAAATTAAACTTGGAGTCAAACATCCTGATTGGATTCCCTTTCTCTTTCACTCACTTGCTTCACTAGTTTGGGTCTCACTTTTATCATCTAAAAATTAGGATGTAGGACTAGATGATTTTAAGTCCTTTCTAGCTCCAATACTCTTTGAGATGCCAAAGAAATTAAAGAGAAAAAAAGACCCATATGTATAGAAAAATATTTTTATCAGCTATTTTCATAATAGCAAAAAATTGGAAACTGAGGGGTATACTCTTTAATTTGGGAATGGCTGAACAAATATGCAGAATAAATCATAACCAATAATCACTCAAGATATCTTAGATGAAGAGGCAATCTAGTATAAGAGGGAGGGCAGTGTGGTACTGGGTAGGAATTTGGGGTTTTCACTATCTCTGTGACCTGGGGCAAGTCACTTAAATTTTAGGGGCTTATTTCCTCACCTGGAAAAACAAGAGGGTAGAATTAAATGACCTTTGAAGTCCTTCTAATTCTAAAGCTATGATCCTGTTATGCTATGTATTATGTATCTAGAAGGGATTGTACAAGTAGAGGTATGCTGGTAAGTGTTAGCTCTGAAAAACATGGCATTTTTGTAAGCTTAATCTTTATTATTAACATTTCTCCATCACCTTTTAAAGTCTAGACTTAAGAGAACAGAACACTGAGTTTAGAATCATAGAGACCTTAGGTCTACACTCTGACACTAGCTATGTGACCCTGGGCAAGTCACTCTACCTCTAATTGCCTCAGTTTCCTCAACTATAAAATGGGGTTAATAAAAGTGCCTAGCTCCCACGGTTGTTGTATGAAATGAAATTATATTACTAAAAGTCAGTTCCTGGCACATAGCAGATGCTAAAACAGCTTATTTCCCCTATCCACCTCTGGAGAAAAAAATGTTGGAGACAGATGAATGGGGATCTAAGCATACTATCTTTCACATCAGTATATTTATGACTTTATTTTAGGATTTTGGTTTTCTATGAATGTGCTCTTACAACAATGACCTATATGGAAGCATCTTTTGCATGATAATACATGTAAGGCCCAGATAAAATTGCTTACTCTCTCCAAGTGAGGGTAGGGAAGGAAGGGAAGGAGACAGTTTGGATCTTATGGTTTGGGAAATATATGTTGGAAATAATTTTTACATGTAACTGGGAAAATAAAATATCTTTGAATTTTAAAAAAGAATTACTATAAAAAATGATATATTGGAAAACCCTTCAGAAGTTGATACTTTAGTATTTTCATATATATAAAAATAAACATAATGTTAATCATCTATTTTAATATTTCACTTCCAAAGAATTTCCACATTTGTTTATTTTTTGGATATGTTTAATGGAAAATGCTCAGATTTAATAGTCACAGAACACTGTAATAGTACAGCAAACACTTATTAAGCATCCACTATTTAGGGCTGTGTTGGCAAACCTATGGCCCATTGTGCCAGAGGGCACCTTCTCCCTTCCTCCAATCCACCACACCTGAGGACATCACCCACCACTTTGTCCAGTAGCCCAATGGGAGCACTTTCTCCATCTCCTGTCTGGGGTAAGGGTACAGTTTGGGCACTCAGTCTCTAAAAAGTTTGCCATCATTGTTTTAGGGCATTGTTGTTATTCTGATTTTGTATATAATAAAAACTATAAAAATTTTTAAATCCTATTCCCTCCCTTACTCATTTTAGACATAAAAATAATAAATCAAACCTTGATTTGTAGTATTTCTAAGGTGTAAATGCTTACACTGAAAATTTAGTAATCAAGGCTTTGCCAAAAATATGAGCTGGCTCTAGCACATCCCTGAAATACCTGGGGAAACACTGATGTGCCACATAGAATCTTTACTGCCTAATAACTGGTATTAAAGCCAGGATCACATACAATAATACTAAAAGAGATGGGCAGGAAAAATCTGTACCATTACATCTGAGCCATTAAAGAACCCGATGTTCTTCCTTCCCTTAAGTTTTTTTTTTTGCAATGTATCCCTCCTTTCCCCTTAAAAAAACAATTCTTTTAAAAAATAGGTTGGTCTGGCAAGGGTACACTAATATTATGAGCAGTATAAGCTCAATTATTACGCTTTTCCTTTATCAAATATTGGGTAGAACTTTTCACACCATCTTTGGTTCTTAGTCCCTGCTGTGTTCCCTTGTCCCTGTACTTTCCTGAAGAGGGAGAGGAAGGATAGTCTCAGCCCAAGGAACAATGTGAAGAAAGTCAGGCAGGTGGGAAAATGTCAAGGGACATGGAATATTCCAGTATGGCTGCAGCATAGATTATATAAAGGGAAATTACATGGGATAAAGTTAGAAAGCTGAGTAGTACCAGATTTTCATAGTTATCAGATCATAGCTGGAAGGGACTTTAAGGACATTGATTCTGATTCTCTGCTTTTAAGATAAGGAAACTGAGGTAGGGCAGATAGAGGTTAAGTGACTTGCTCAAAGACACATAGCTAGTAAGTTTTTGAGGCAAACTCAAGTCTTTCCAATTCCAACCCTTTGCAATCTATCCATTGGATAATTTGGAAAGCTCTGAATTTCAGATAATGGAATTTGAACTTTACTCCATGGTTAGTAGGGAACCACTGAAGATTCTAGTAGAGAGAATCCATGTGATGAGATTTGAGTTTATCCCTCTTATTCTCAGTAAAGAAATCCATTGCTAGTCATAATCTTCTGGGCACACCTCCCCACCAGCCCCTATTGCATTTTTTCCACTTGAAGACCATTAAGTTCCACCTGAGCTTTCACCCTCAGACTAGAACAAAGTGTCTATTCTTTTCCTAATTCTGTAGGAGGAGAAGTTTTCAAAGTCACTAGCCGATGTTAAACATATCCTGTTAAAAACACATCCCTATAGAACTTTAACATAAAGGACAGCCTTGAAAGAGCTGCCTTCTAATCAGTTGCCCTCAGTACTCAGTGTTCTTTTTTTTTCTTCTTTAAGTTAATTCCACCTAGGGATCATAGTTAACATTAAATGGAAAGACTAGATTATTAAATCTAAGAATGAAGTTAGTCTAGCAAAGCTGACATCACACTACTCCAACCCTTTCTCAAAGGGCTAGACACATTCAGAGACCCGTGGTGCCCCTAGGGAATCTCGTGCCCTGTCAAAAATTTCTTCTTCCTGCTACTACAATGAAAGTGATTTCAGCTATGGGTAGCCTATCAATTCCAGCAGCTAATCAGCCAGCCAATAGTGCATTGTGCTGAGATTGAGAGAGACATTGAAGACAGTTTATAGCACTTTTTTTTTAAACCCTTACCTTCCTTCTTGGAGTCAATACTGTGTATTGGCTCCAAGGCAGAAGAGTGGTAAGGGCTAGGCAATGGGGGTTAAGTGACTTGCCCAGGGTCACACAGTTGGGAAGTGTCTGTGGACAGATTTAAACCCAGGACCTCCTGTCTCTAGGCCTGGCTCTCAATCCACCAAGCTGCCACCAAGCTGCCCCCACCCCCCACCCCCATAGCACTTTTTTTTTTTTTAATATATTTTATTTGATCATTTCCAAGCATTATTCGTTAAAGACATAGATCATTTTCTTTTCCTCCCCCCACCCCCCATAGCCGACGCGTAAGTCCACTGGGCATTAGATGTTTTCTTGATTTGAACCCATTGCTTTGTTGTTAGTATTTGCATTAGAGTGTTCATTTAAAGTCTATCCTCTGTCATGTCCCCTCAACCTCTGTATTCAGGCAGTTGCTTTTTCTCGGTGTTTCCACTCCCATAGTTTATCCTTTGCTTATGAATGGTGTTTTTTTTTCTCCTGGATCCCTGAAAGTTGTTCAGGGACATTACACCGCCCCTAATGTAGAAGTCCATTACGTTCGATTATACCACAGTGTATTAGTCTCTGTGTACAATGTTCTCCTGGTTCTGCTCCTCTGGCTCTGCATCACTTCCTGGAGGTTGTTCCAGTCTCCATGGAACTTCTCCACTTTATTATTCCTTTGAGCACAATAGTATTCCATCACCAACATATACCACAGTTTGTTCAGCCATTCCCCAATTGATGGGCATCCCCTCGTTTTCCAGTTTCCCCATAGCACTTTTTAAACAGCTCTAGTTGTTAAGAATCTAATTTTCCCACTTGACAAGTTCCTGTTATTGTTCCTGGTTCTGTACTCCTTGGCCAAGTAGAACACGTTAAATCCTTTTAACTCAAGACAATCCTTCAAAAATTTTCCTTCAAAAAAATCCTTCAAAAACAAAACAAAACTAAGTAAATCAAGATGTCTAAAGACTTCTTGACAACATACTTAACGAGTGGTCACCCAGCTCTTGCTTAAAGACCTCCAGTGAGGGGAAACCCTCTATAGAAGTTATTCAATTTGCTTTCTGGTATGAATTCATTCATGAGTGGGGCAGGTTGCATTCTCTTGGAATAACCTGAACTACTCAGGTTAAACAGGATCTATACGGCTCTGGGCCCAAGGATTTGGAGTTGAAACAATAAACTCCAGAGATATACTAGTCCAGAGTCTTTGAACATAGGGCCAGGGTTTTTTAATGAGCAGGCTTAATGTCTGTTGAAGATTTCTTAGTCCTTTTAAACACTCTAAGACAGAGGAGAGGACTCTACATTAATTTCCCACTTTCTAACTTCTATACTTACATATTTCTGAATTAAGTAAACACTCATCTTCAAAATGAGAAGACTAATAATTAGGGTTCCACAGTATGTGTGAAAGCACGTTCTGGATCAAAAAACAAAGTAACTACAGCAGAGGCAAAGAAAGTGTTTATGTTCAACTTGTCAGTAAATTTGAAGACTAGGGGAGTGGCACTGATAATAAAAATACTTTGTATTTATAGAATATTTTACAGTTTGTAAAATGATTTATTTCACCTACATGCTCTCATTTGATGTTTTATATGGAAACGGAAGCAAGGCCAGTGGCTTTAGTATGTTATGTTCTACTGGACAGCTTATGTTTATTGTCAGCAATCCATAATTGGATGCTATATGTGGAGGAGGAGGTGGCTGATCCCTAATTCTCCTTTTTAAAACCCTTATCTTCTGTTTTAAAATCCATACTGAGTATCTGTTCCAAGCAGAAGAGTAGTAATGGCTAGTCAATTGGTGTTAAGTAACTTGACCACGGTGAGATAACTAGGAAATGTCTAAGATCATATTTGAATCCAAGACCCCTCCTGTCTCCAGACCAGGCTCACCGCATCACTGAGCTACCTCCAACCCCCTATTCTTGAGTATCTAAAGTAGAATACTCTGGTTTACTTTTGTTCAATGTAAATGATAGCTTAGCCTTTGATATGAATATAAAAGCCATATTTGGCTGATAGCAATGAAACATATGAAGAAGTGAAATTTTCCAACCTGTCATATCCTCATTTGCAGATCCTAGCAACTGTGTTTAGTTAAGGAGATAAGTCTTGGGATCAAGACTTATGTTAGCAATGTTGGAGGGGAAAGCTATAACTTTACAACATTTCCAGAGATAATCACTCTTGGTATTATGACATTAAAATTTAGGAGTTTGAAATAGTAATTATTTCTCAAGAAAAATTTCTCTTCTTTTTAAAGCTGGTTGGAAGGACTATAGAAAAACAGGCAACATATTAAAATGGGAGTATACTGGTGGTGGAGCTGTGAATTGATCTAGCCATTCTAGAAAGCAAAAGGGTAGGGTTTGGATTTCTACTCAATAAAGAAAATGAAGCCATTTCTCTAGGAATAACATTTTTATTTTTATTTTTCAAAATAAACTTTTATTAAGCACCTACTCGGTGCAGAGGACTGTTCTAGGTCCTTGGGAAATATATTGAGTTTAGATAAGACATGATCTCTGCCCTCATGGAGGGTAATTTAAGATAGATAATATTCCTGACTGAAATAATATTTGATAAAGAGATGCACAATAAAGTGGTGCCTCATTCAAAATCCATAACAAAATCCCAAAGGTCTAACAAGTCAACCCCTGTTTTACCTTTTCTTTTTTAATTTCTTTTTAATTAAAAAATTAATTTATCTATTTAAAATATTTTTCCATGGTTATATGATTAATGTTCTTTCCCTTTCCTCTTCCCTCTCCCCTCCCAGAGCTGATGAGCAAAGGAAAAACAAATTTTTAACAGATGCATGTATCTGTTAACAAAGAATGGCTCTCTTCACTAATCTCCTAAGTGCAAAAAAGAGAGCTAGTGAGTACTGTCTCTTGCTTATAAAAGGAGTTCTGTTCTCTTTCTGATTGCCCTGATGATTTAACCTTAGAACCTCCCCTGCCAGTACCCATTGGTGGATATTTCAAGAGAGGAAGTGGACTTTGAGACCTGTTATAAGGAAGAGAGGGTTTTAACAAGAGATTCTAGAATCTTTTTCCTCCCTGCATCTCTCCCCTACAGACCACTTCTCTTGTTAAAAACCCTCTCTTCTTTATAACAGACCTTAACTTCTCCTTCATTAATTCATCACAGGAGAGGCAGCTTTCACAAGACTCCAGCATACGTTTTCCCCAGCCAAAAAGTTCAATAGTTAGAGTTTGCCAATTTCCTTTACCTGAGAAAATTTTTGTTTAAAGATAAATAAGGAGAAAACTTCCACTTTACTTTGAAAAAAAGCAAAGCAGGTGAGATGTCTTAAGGCTGAGGGTAAATTACTTTAGTCTGGAAGCTGACTGACTTTTGAAACCAAGGATTATAGAAAGGTTTCATAGGGGGCAGCTGGGTAGTTCAGTGGATTGAGAGTCAGGCCCAGAGATGGAATGTCCTAGGTTCAAATGTGATCTCAGGCACTTCCTAGCTGTGTGACCCTGGGCAAGTCACTTAACCCCCATTGCCTAGCCCTTACCACTCTTCTGCCTTAGAACCAGTACACAGTATTGATTCTAAGATGGAAGGTAAGGGTTAAAAAAAAAACAAAAAGAAAGGCTTCATATAGACATTTTTACAATTCAACATTAAATATCCTCCAAAGTAACTAAACATTGAACTTGACCTTTGACCTAGCAATATCACTAATGTGCTGATTCTCAAAGAGATAAAAGAAAAAGGTAAATGACTCAAATATACAAAAATATTTGTAGTAGCTCAAAACTGGAAACCTAGAAAAGACCCTCCTATGGGGGAAATGGCTAAACAAATACATATACACCCTGTGACTGTAACAATTAAAATTTTGGGGGAAACTGAGGCAGGTAGAAATTAGTTTCTCTCTAGAAGTATTATATTTTTAGAGGTTTATTTAAGATAAGGAATTTAGGAAAATACAAGTAAGAAAGGCATGTGCTAGGCCCAGAGAGCCTATTCATGATCACTCACATCTTGCCTGCTAGGTGGAGAGCCACGTGTGCTCCGAAGTGGAAGTAGGAAAAGACCCCAGTAGCCTTTACAGCCAGGTTAAATAGAAATTTTTTACCTCTCCCAGGTGGAAATCTCAGTGAGTATAGAGGGCATTCTGGGAGCTAGCAAGGACTCCTGGGGATTGGAGTCCGGCGTTCAAGTCTCCATTTTTACATGACCCAGCAATATCACTACTAGGTCTCTATGCCTAAAAGCTCAAAGATAGGGGAAAAGGACCTACTTGTATAAAAATATTTATAGCAGATATTTTTATTGTGGCAAAGAACTAGAAACTAAAGGGAAGTCCATCAACTAGGGAGGTCTTGAACAAATTTTAGTATATTATTATAATGGAATATTTTTGTGCCATTAGAATTGGCAAAAAAGATGATAAAAAACAAACAAAACTGGAAAGAATTACATGAAGTGATGCAAAATGAACAGAATCAGGAGAACATTGTACACAGTAACAACAATAGTATAAGATGATCAACTGTGAATGATTTAACTGTTATCAATAATACAAGAACCCCAAACAACTCCAAGGGACTCATGATGAAATAAATTTCCATGGAAGGAACTGATGGAGTCTGAAAACAGATGGAAGCATACAATTTTTCGCTTTATCTCCTCCATGAATCCTCCTCTAGGGTAAGCAATATGTATCTTTTTTCACAATATAATGAACACAGAAACATGTATTTGTGTAAAGGGAAACCTTTCCTCCTGGGGTCATGAACTTTCTGCTCATTTGAGCCAGTCCATTATAGTAGCTGGAATGCTTCAAACAGAGACTTTGATTGGTTCCTGAGATGTGATAGACTAGCGAACAGATTAAGTGATATGGAGAAAGAGGTCTGTTATAAAATATAAAATAACATAACGTATATTAAAATATAAAATAATATTAAAAATGAGACCATAGAGAAACAGGGGCTTATCTAGAGGTTTTTGGCTGGTGGTCTTTTTGCTATTTGGTGTTGGTGGCTGGGGTGGTGCCAAGATAATTTTAGGGTTGTGACTTAAAATCTAGATTTAATTGGTCGCTGGGGAAAATCCCAAATAAAATATCCAAGTCAGTCTGGAAATGTATGGTAATTTTATTAATATAGAGGGAAGGAATTTAAGGAGAAGGAAGGAAGAGGATATAGGATTTCTCCTGCCTGGCCTGTGCCAGGGGGAGTTTAAAATTCCCGTCTCTAGGTCTCTGAAGAAGTTTAGAGGCTTCTAAGGGGATGAAGTTGGAAAAGTAAAGGAGGGAAACTCAGCCAGAAACTCACCACTGAAGCGGACAATAGCTTGTAGCCACTCTAAGATGCCAAAGGCCCAGCATGCTGCTATCAGCCAATTCTCCACAGCAAAAGGTCCCAGAGAGAGGAAGTGATCCAAATATTCACCCTTGTGTCTCCTCCTCTAAATTTTCACGTCTACCAATCACATCAAAGGCTTTTCTTCAGGACTCCCATACTTTTAGTTCTCATCTTCTTTTGATTAGATTCAATCTTTAGAGTTAACACTTCTTTGTTAAGTTCACCTTCTATTAGTTACTTGACCTTTTTGTGATTAATTGAACCTTTATAGTTACTTAACATCTTTTTGTATTAAGATCTTAAAATAGGCTTAACTTAAAGTTCTAGCTTCACTATAAGGTAAGAGTTAAGAACCTTCATTGTTCAATTAGGAGATTATAACTTTATCTTCCCCTAAAGTATGGTCTAAGTAGGGTGGAGTAATTTTTAAGTTCCCAAGATATTCCTGATTTTGTTAAACTAAGTATCTTCATTGTTACAAGCAGGAAATAGCTAAATCCATTCTTCACAGTGAAAGACACTTATGGGCTGGTAAGATTAGGGTGGAAGGCTAAGAAATTTTTTTTTATTTCTTTCCCTCTTATTTCTTTCTTAGACTATACTTATATTAAAATTAAATTGTTAAAAGCTACTATCATCCTCATGACTTAAGGGTTAATTATAAATGGCGACCACAACAATCCTTTTTAAACTATATTATATTTCTAAACCCATTTCTAAATATTACATTTGGCATAGTATTAATTTTCAATATTACATATTATAAAACATTTGTATAACATATCCATAATACTTGCTCTTGTGGGGATGGGGGAGGGGTGGATGAGAGAGAACATGGATCATAAAATGTCAGAATATTATTGTCAAAAATTTCATCGACATGTAATCTGGGGGAAAATATTTTTTTAATTACACACATAAACTTTACTATCAGCACAATATTGAATAATTAGAATAATGTATATATATGCACCAAGCATATTGTAGAAAACAGGCATACATCTTTATAAACACAAAACTGACTGAAAGATCTAGAGAATATGAGTTCCCATTGTAGCTATTATTTTTTTTAGAATCACAGAATTTTATTTTCTTTTTTGGCTTTATTTTATTTTAATTGTTTAATTAATTTAGAATATTTTTTCATGGTTACATGATTCATGTTCTGAGAAATTTTTAAAAAAATAATATGAATATAGTAGAATGTAAATTCCTTGAGGGTAGAATTATTTTTCATTATGTCTTATCTTTGCATTATCTAATCAGTGCTTGTTAGATTGTATTAGAAAATGTTACCTGCCTAAATTATTTAGGTGTTATACAAGTTCTTTCTGAAAATGTGAGGAGGGTTCAGTATGTACCAGTTTTAAAGAACTTATTTTAACTATAATGTAGGAAAATATGATTCCATCCTTCTTTGGTTTATATAGTTTATATAAATCATATAGTTTTAATATGTTAACAAAGTAGAATACCCTGTTCCTTTTGTGAGGTATGAATAACTCTGACTGAGTCAAAAAGGGAATTATAACTAGATTAGTTGAGTAAACAACAAATTAGTAATACTGCTGAAGGCTCTAAATAACTAAATTCTGAATGAATATATATATATATATATATATATATATATATATATATGCTCATGGGGGGGATATTTTACATATATATATCTTGGAATAAATACAAATAATGACATGGATACTGAGCCAGTCACTTGAGAATGCAGCTTCAAGAAGAATGATCCAGTAGCAGAGAAACGACTCGGGAGAGAACGAGCCCAAAGAGCTGAAACTTCAGATATGGAAAGGATTTGGCAGCCCAATTGAGCAACCTGCCTAGTAGAGATATCATATACAATAGGAACTACATGAAGATTCTATGAAAAGACAAAGGTATTCCAGGCCTTGAACAGTCAGGAGTTGAGTTTCCTTTGCCACATTTACCTTTCACTATCATTTTTCCCTAAGTTTGAGTTTATTCTTCCTATGGACATCATACATATTTTGTGGGAGAGTGGCTCTACAATTTATGAAAGGAATGTTTTATAGCACCTTTTCTTACTTCTAGGTTAATAGATGTTAAGAATTAATATGTATCATGGTTGATTATCAATGGGAAACAAACTAGTGGGGACTTGTAAGTCAAAGTGTGAACACGGACCACAAGATTTCCCTTAGATTTTCTCCTTGGCAATCCAACCTGCAAATCTGTAAGTGAGAACTGGGAGAAGCCCAAAGGAAGTACTATACAGTACTTTGTGAAATTGAAAAAACAACAACAACAACAACAAAAACAAGACAGGAGCTTAGGCACTATGGTCATGATAATAAAGAAGGCAAACTTCTCCTAATTGTAATATCACAAAATTTGTATACTTATTCTATAGCTCTCTATTGCTATAGCCACCAAATTTTCTACTAGTGAATAAGTATTATGCAGTGGGAAAATCCCTGAACTAGTATTTGGAGTCAGATGACCTAATTTAAATTTTGGGCTCTGCTGATGATTACTTATATAATCTAAGGCAAGTAATTTGCCCTCTCTGGGATTTTGTTTTCTTATAAGCAGGGAAGAAGGTGGCTACTCTTAATAAAGTGCTTTTGTTTGCCATCAGCATCTTAGCCCTCCTGATTCCAGTTTTATTCCTCTTACCCCTTTGGACCCCAGACTGTTGTCATGGGACTTTGAATCTAAATCTTCTTAATTCCAAGTCCAGCACATCTTTACTATGTGGCCTCATAAAGCTTGTCATATATCACTTTTTTTAAAAATAGGACATGTGTTGTTCATTCATTCATTAAATATTAATTAATGGTATACATAATTTATGCAAGGAATCATCATGTTATAGTCAAGGATCTATGGTTTGTGATTGATGAGCCAGGTAGCAAAAATGAATCTGGACACTATCTGAAAGTGAAGAGGAATCCTTAGCTTTTTCCTGCTATTGTTCCCCAAAATGAACCTTTCAAATGAATGTCGCCTTTCTAATCTAATATTACTCATATTGTGGCTATCACTTAATTTTTAAAACTTATTTATAAAAAGGAGCAAAGAAAAGAGACATTTTGGGGGTGTTGTAAAGATAAAATTAAATATATGTATATAATATAAAAATATGAAAATTACATGCATATATATGAAAGTACTTTTCCAAACTGGAAGCTCTATGAAAATATTAACTATCACTATAAAATAATAGGGAATGGTTCACTCATTTGGCAATTGCAGTTGTGGCTGGCCATGGCTCACAACAGTATATAAACAAATGTAAATTATAATATATAACTATACTACACAAATTAATTCATATTTCTGCTAAGCCAAGGTGATTCCCAAGAGACAAATGTACATAGTTAAGATGTGATGTTGCATAAAGGACTGCCTCAGAACCAAGAAACCTGGAATTAACCCTTACCTTTGACTCTGACTTCTTGTGTGATTCTGGGTAAATATCACTTAGGAATGAGTGAATAACAGAGCATTTATTAATCACTTAACTCTGTGCCAAACACTATACTAAACAATGGCTAAAAGAAAGCAAAACAGTGACTATCCATAAGGATCTTACATTCTAATGGAAGACAACATATGAAGAGGGGTAGTAGTAGCCTCACAAAACTCAAATATATATTGGTAGAAGGAATTTCCTCACTGTGAGTTCCTACACAAATGAAATTATGGGGAAATTAATAACCTTCCCTCCAAATCCTTCTAATTCCCACTCCACCCCCCTAACCACTCTCCATAGGGGTTAAGACAAAGAGATGATAGTTCAATAGAGAATATTTTCTGTAGTAAAGTTAATTTGGTATAATGATCCTGGTCTGTGACTAATCTTACCCAGATTCTCTGGTTTACAACCTAGGAGTAACCCCTGGATTCCTAACTACTTTTTACCAGCCCCCAACTCATACCCCATCTATCACCAAGGCCTGTTAATCTCATTGTTGCAACATTTCCCAAATATACCCCCTTCTCTCCTCTGACACTGCCCTTACTCTAGTATAGGCCCTCATCACTTCATACCTGGATTATTGCAATAGCCTGCAGATAGGCATGCCTACTTCAAGATTCTTCCCACTATAATCCATCCTCCATTTAGCTATTAAGGTGATTTCTCAAAATGCAAGTTTGAGCATGTCAACCCCCTACTCATTAAACTACAGTGGCTTCCTATTGTCTCCAGGAGCAAATACAAAATATAGTTTAGTATTCAAAACCCTTCCTCATCTAGCCCCTCCCTCCTTTTCCAGTCTATTTATATCTCACTCCCCCAGCTGGATATTATTCTATGAATAAGATTCTTCATCTCTCAGTTTGGAGCTTCTTCTTGGGCTTTTCCCCATATCTAGATTGCTTTCCTTCCTCCACTCTATTAAAACTTTCTTGCCTTCCTTTATGTCCCAACTAAAATTAATTCTTTTTAAGCTCAGTGCCTTTCATCTGTTAATTATTTCTTATTTATTTTGTAACTAGCTTGCTTTGCATGTTTGCTTGCATGTTGTCTTCCCCATTAGATTTTAAGTTCTTTGAGTGTATTGTTGCATTTTTTTTTTTACCAATTACACATAACAAATTTCCACATAAATTTTCTGAAGTTATGTGATTAAACTTGTCTCCCTTCCTCCCTTCCCTTCCCCCTCCTAGAGCTGGCAAATGATTCAATCTGAGTCATACATGTAGTATCATGCAAAACATATTTCTATATTGTTCATTTTTGTAAGTGAATAATCATACAAAACCCAAATCCCAAAACATAAGCCCAAATAAATGAAAAATAGTATGCTTTAATCTGCATTCCAACTCTAACAGTCCTTCTCTTGGGGTAGATTTTTGCTGCTTTTTGTATCTCCAAACTTAGCACAGTGCCTGACACATAATAGACCCTGAATATTTATTGATATTAAATACTGTTACTAACAATTTAAAAATGAGTATTTTAAGAGCAACTGAGTATACATGCAATGTCAACTGATTTTTTTTTTACTTGTAAAAGTGAATTTATTTATTTATTTTAAAACCCTTCCCTTCCCTTCTGGCTTAGAATCATAATTCTAAGGCAGAAGAGTGGTAAGGGCAAGGCAAGGGGGGGTTAAGTGACTTGCCCAGGGTCACACAGCTAGGGAGTATCTGAGGCCAAATTTGAACCCAGGATTTCCTGTCTCTGGGCCTGACTCTCAAACCACTGAGCCTCTCAGGTGTTCCCCCTCCCTTAAAAGTGAATTAAAAAAAAAATTAAACAAGCAATTACATACTACTGTTGAATAAAATATAATAATTAGCCTTTATTGAGGTAAAATTCACAAATTTACATGTCAAGCACAGGTGGTATCAATACATTACCCCCCTACCCCCCTTGAAAAAAGTAGCTGGTTCTTTTAAAAGAAAGCCCAGAGTGGGTATAAATATTTCAACAGAGTTGTTTTATGATGATGACATATAGGTTGTCTGCTTTGGTCAAAGGACAAAAAGAGTGGTTACCATAGCAAAGATGTATAGATATACCACTCTTCAAGGCAACAACTCTTCATTAAGCACTTACTGCCAAATTATCTCTGCAATTTAGTTTCTGCCCTCTGGGAGCTTATAGTTCTATTTCAGAAGCAAATGCATATTTATTTTTCAAAAATCCCTTATCTTCTCTCTTAAAATCAATATTTAATATGGTTTCCAAGGCAGAAGAGCAGTAAGGGCTAAGCAATTGGGGTTGAATGACTTGCTCAAGGTCACACAGCTAGGAAGTATCTGAATCCAAATTTGAATCCAGGACCTTCTGTTTCTAGGCCTGACTCTCTATCCACTGAGTCACCTAGGGACTCCACAAGTTATACAATTAGAGACAACAGTATGCAAAATGTAGTAAAGTAGCCAGAAATCAAAAGTATCTGGTACAGAAAGTGAATGACAGTGGAAAGGTGTTAACTCTTTCAGACTTTGACAGATTTTCAGGATGTAACAAGTAGGGAACAGAGACAATAAAATGTAATAGTGTGTCCCATTCAGACAGCATTCATACCTATGGGTGAGAGAGTTCTATTTATCTTTGAGTAGATCATTTTGTAATTTGGAAAAGAATGAAAACCTTTGACTAAGGTAATTTTTACCTTGTGAACTTGGAAGCTTTCAGTAGTTCTTTTGCATATAAAAGACCAACATAGATAATGAGTAAAACCCAAAGGTCATAGATTGCCTTGGTCTCCTTTCCCAATATACTAATTTGCATGGGACCAATGTATAGATTTAACTGTAATTTTTTTTTTAAATAGGGACTCCTACACCCCAGAGCTTACTGGGGGTATGTGACCTATAAAAAGTATAAGTATACATTGAGAACATTAAACCTTCTTGATTTATATCTATGGTCATTCCTATGATTGACACTATACACAATTTCTTTGTATTGTTTCTTCCCTTGATTTCAAAGACACTGAAGTCTCTTCTTATATCTCTCCTGACTCCTCTGTCTTATACTGGTTCCTCAACCTCCTTTTGCCCCTTTAAAATAAACCACAACCCCTTTTCTCTGAGTCTCACTTTATCTGTAATTTGGTGGTAATATCTGCCTTGAAAGGCATGTTTAAGAATCAAAACTGGGTTAAATGAAAAGTGTTTTATAAATCTTAAAGCACTATATGTGGGAACTATTACTATTAGGGGTAGAAAAAGTTGAGGCAGGAGATGAGTCAGGAGTCTGTTTTAAATATGTTAAATTCTGAGTGGCTGGTAGGAAGTTAGAAGCATGGAACTAAAGCTCTAAGAGGTTAGGGTAAGAGATATAGAATTGGGAGTCATCTTCATAATGATGATAATAGATGGCATCGTTGCCATTAAAATTACTAACAAATGTTGGGGAATAGGAAGAAAGGGAAAGGATTTAGGATAAAACTTTAAGGAATCATCAAAATGTAAAGGGTGTGTGTGTGTGTGTGTGTGTATGTGTGTGTGTGGGCAATGTAGGAAATAGTCTTAGGTTTTCCCTAGCTGAGTCTAATACTTTTCCTGGAATCGAGGTGGCAAAGTGAAGCTTTTTGAAATTAGGATCTAGTCAAGAAGACCTTGGATTTGAAGTTGTAGAACTGGGGTTCAGACAGTGTTTCTATTGCTTAGGTGGTGAGAGCCTTCAAGGAGGAGGCTATTTTTGTCTTTCTCTCCTGTGACTGATGAATCCTTTTTTAACTTGTCTTTGACTGGTCACAGCCTGTATGATTCTCAGCTGGACACTGAAACTCATAAGTTTCTTCATCTATAAAGTGAGGTGTTTGGACTGGATGAGATCCCTTCTATCACTGACATCCTACGATACAGTATCCAAGTGAATCTACAAACAACATAGTTTGGAAGACATAGGAAAACATTTTCGAAAAGGAATATTTACATAAAGTATTTTTTAGATACATTGAACACATCAAGGAAACATTGTTACTGAATTGCCTCCAGGGATACTATATGAGTTTCAGGAGGGCAAATTGTGGCTACATACCAAAATAGCAGGTTGTTTTGATTTTCAGATTTCTTAACTAAGCCTGCTAGGTAAATCTCAGAGATTGTTAGGATTAAGTCACTTTTTCAAAGAACTCTGTTCACAGGTTTTCTGGGTTTTTAAAACTTTTGGGAATCAACATGATGGGTTTTATCCCCGCCCCATCCTTATGGTAATTCCTTTTTTGTTTCTCTGAGCTGTCCTAAGCACCCATTTTAACTCTGGTACAGCTCTGTACCAGGAAGTGACTTAAGAGAAAAGACTCTTATTAATGTGTGAGTGAGTTAAAGTGAGTTGGAGGGGAGTAGATACAAAACCGTGCTGTAGAGAGAAAACAAAAAGATAATTTTTCAGAATAGCTATATTTTTACAGAGCTCTTTTCATAATCTGAAATTAATAACCCATGTTATTTAATGAGCTGAATATATTTAACTATATGAAATTATCTTAGAATTAAATATGCTAATATATGAAGTGAATTTGTGATGCATTTTTTAAAAAAATGTAATGGTTAACATGTAAGCATGTTTAATCTTAATAAGAATGATTTTTTACGTTTCCCCATTATTAGGGAGGAATGGTCACTCATTCCAACAACAGGCCTGTAAAGCAGTTTGACCATAGTATGTTCTCAGTTTTACTTAAAAATTTTAAGGATTTTAATACATTAGGTACCGATATAAAACACTTTGTTAGGTGCTAGGGATACAAAGACAAAACAAACAAAAATCCCCCACTTGAATAGTCCCTGCTCTCAAGGAGTTTCCTTTTTATTTACCATTAGATGTAGGGAGAAGTACGTGCTAAATGCCCAAGTTTTCGTTCCTAGTAGAAGGTTATCAAGAATTTAGCCAAAACTAAGTATAACCCAATGCGTGGTCAACTTGCTCATAGGTCTTTGAAAACTTTTTCATTTTAGATGTTTACTTTTCACTTACAAGTTTAGAAAGCATCACAAAGGATAAACCCGATGTCAAAATTAAAAAACAAAACAAAACAAACACATTCACCTGAAGAATACGGAGGACTATAAGGAAATTGCACGGGAAACCCAGAATTTCGGCAGACTATTAACTCTGACCATGATGTCAAAATACGCTAGCAATGGTGACCCAAAAACTCAGAGTTCAAACCGGTAACTTCGCTCTCTATCCCATCGTATTTTTTGTCTTCAGTGAGTGACAAGTCAGCTACACCCCGTCTCCCCTTTCCCCCCTTCAATCTTTGGTTTCAGTTTCCCATTCCCGAGCTAAGACAAGGAAGGGGGAAATAAAAATATAGGAAATGCTCATGATACACAAGTCTTGAAATGCTTCAATCGCTCTTCTAGAGCAGTTCCCTCCCGGGATCAACAAAGTAGCTTTTACTATGCAGAAGTGTAGCTTAAGAAGGGAAACAATGAAGCGTGCTGCAGGCAATTAACCCTAGAGAGGGAATTAACTGGGAGAGCCAGACTTTTCCTCTCGGAACTAACACTGGTAACTTCTCCATTTTAGGGAAGGGAAGAAAGAAAAAAAGCTTCCTGGTATATTAGGCAGCAGCACTTCAAGGACTTGAAAGTTTGACGTCTTTTTTTTTTTTATGGGGGTGGGGGAGGTGGGACAGCTCTGTAGTTCAATTTTCTATCGTTGACACCCAACATCAAGGAATCCTAGAGACCTGGGCTAGGAGCCCCCAAAGTCAGGCCACACGGGAACAGATGAATGCACATTAATGTCCTTCCCCCGCACTTTTCGCTCGGCATAACTGAGAGCCCTTGTGACTGCTGCCCTTCCGTGCGGAGTAAACAGTGACGAAGCCGTTGGCCCCGGGTGCTCGATGCCAATCGCGAGGGTGGGGGGAGCCCACTGGATTCCCCTTAGAACTGGACAGACGCCCTCCCGGGTTAAGCGGTGCCCCTCCGTTGCCAGCCAGTCCCCTGAGACTCAGAAGTACAGGCTACATAAGGAGAAAGTCCGTGCATTTCCCCCCTCTTTTTGAAGGTGGTGGTGTGCAGGGGGAGGGACTTTTCAGCTGCAGGAGAGAGATATCTGCCTCCAACCCTATGCCCCCGGGCGGGCGCGGGCGGGGGCGGCACTGGTGCGGTGGCCGCAACAGCCGTTGCAAACTGGCCCTGCGGCCTCGGTGCATCAAGAGACGTGAGGAGCGTGGACTAAACCTGCAGCCCGGTCCGAAAAGGCCCTCCCTCCTCTCCCACACTAAGCTATAGCTTTCCCCAAGCTGAGGGGAGGGTGGGTGGATGAATAACCATTGGTGCCAGCGCAGGCTGTGGGAAGGGGAGGGAAAAAGGGCCGAGACTAGGCCACGCAGCTACTCAAACTGGTTAGGTGAGGCTGCTGGGCTGGCCCCTCGGAGGGCGAATGGGCCTCTCTGAATGGGTTGTTATGGTAACAAATGACCGAACAGTCTTGTACAAACCGACCAATGAGAAGAGATGTCTCTTACACTCCACCTTGTTGGTCGGAGTTGCGAAAGTCCCTATTAGAGGCTGGAGTCGCGGAGGAAGGAGGCGGTGCGACGACGTCTTGTGAGGGGGAGGGGTACTTTCTGTCGTTCTCGCGGAATATCCAATCAGGACTAGGTATCCTGCCGGAGCCCGCCCCCTTTCTGAGCGTCTCCCCTCCCCCTCGTTCATTTCGCACGACGCAGCGGTTGGGAACAGAGACATATTCGGAGCTGGAGCCGCCACAGCCGCCGCCATTTTGTGTCTGTGGAGAAAGAAGGAGCAGCGGCGGCGAGTGAACTAGGCAGAAACCCCCTCCCCCACCCCGTGCGACGGCGGCGGTTCCCACCCGAGGCTCCCCCCTGGTGTCGTCCCTAACCCCCCCCTCCGTGGTCAGCATGTGGTAAAGCCGGAGCCGCGAGTGACCCGTCGAGAGGAGGAAGAGGAGTCGCGAGGGAGGCGGGGTAGCGGGCGGCGGCGGCGGCGACAGCTGCGGCGGATCTCGGAGGGGGGCCGCGGCGCGATGTCGGAGCCGGCGCCGGCCGAGGCCGGTACCGCGGGGGCCCGGGAGGACGCCTGTCGGGATTATCAGTCGTCCCTGGAAGACCTGACCTTCAACAGTAAACCGCACATCAATATGCTGACCATTCTGGCTGAGGAGAACCTGCCTTTCGCCAAGGAGATCGTCTCCCTCATCGAGGCCCAAACCGCCAAGGTTTTTATACACCCCGCAGCCTCCTATTCTTCTAATACCCTAATACTAGTGTCTGCCTCATCCCAGGTCCCACTCTGATCCAAGGGGGACAGTCTCTTCCCTCTCCCCCCCACCTCCGCTCAGGCTCATACACGCAGCATGGCGGGGCCTGTCCCCGGGGAAGGGAGGGGGGCGGCGGGCGGGGGAGGGTGGAGCCCCACTTCCGCTTACCAGCACCCCATTCAGACCTCTCCTATTCTATACATCTATCTCTCGGATGGACCTTGGTCGGGGTGGGGTCGGGGGGCAGTTCCACTTCACGCTGGGAAACTAAGAGCTAAAATGCAACGTTTAGTTTTATGCAGTGGGAGTGGGTTCATCTCCCATCTCATCACACGATCCCCCCTTTCTGGTAATGGTGCTTTGGGACCTGGGAGGAGGTGAAAAGGGACTTGGGAGTGAGCTGGTGGGGAGGGTAGGGGGGGGTATAGGGCAATTGGCCCCCGAGTGGAGCAGCCTCTTGTAAGAGCCCAACATGGCGCCTGAAAGGCACATGATGCGAAGGGGAAGAGAGGAGGATCCACTCCCTGCCAGCCAGGCAGCTGCTCACACCCGTCAACCCCATATTGGGGTGGGGGTGGCTAGAGTATACCTTTTGGCACTCATCTCTCCTATTGGAGAATTTAAGATACCCACAGATTATGAGAAATTGGAAAAAAATCTCCCCCCAAGCTTTTGGGATCCTAATTGTAGGGGGAGGGGCAAGAACAGACCTTAATATATGCCTTGTTATAAAGTGTTCCTAAAAAGTGTAGTTCCTGATTTTTTTTCCTCTTCCTTAACTGAAGGTTTACATAATCACCCATCAGCGGAGGTGATCTTTTGTGCCACTTTTTTATTTGGCTATAGTCTTCCTATTCTGTGGACCTTATTGGTGGGAGTGGGAAGAGTCTGAGTGATGTCATTTAAGTAGTTACTGTTAAATTTTAGATTTTACAAAAGTGAGAGATAATATAGCCTCCCAGTGTCAGTTTTAAAAGTAATTTTCAACCCTGTATTTATGGTCTAGTTTTTCCTAGTTAATGTTAGTGACTACCGTTATACAGGATGAGCTCTCCTCTCAGTAGAGAGAACTCCTTTAAAAGGCCACTTTTAACAACAACCACCAAAATATTGTCTAGAGACGGTTTCTGTCTAGTGTAAAATGAGTGGTCTGACTTTTTTAAATAAATGGTTTTGAAATGTGTGACTGGTATTATAAAATTTGTGAATAAAACATATAAAATATGTATTTGTCTTTTTTATTTACCATTGTAAGGTGTAGAATCTGTTTTCAAGCCTTATTTTTAAATATGTGGTTGTGTGTTTAAAACGAAATTTAAATTCCGTGACTTGGGGTTCATTCTTCCTTTAGGTTCCAATCTTTCCAGCAACTAAGTGTTCCAGTGCTACACTTTTTCAGATGGCCCTTTTCAGCCCTTAATTTAGAGGGGACAAGAAAGCAGTGAGCATTTTTTTTTAAATGAAGGCCCCAACATGCTAACAATTTGACAGCTAAAATACAAATATTTCAGGGTCTGAAATTTTGTTTTCATGTGGATAGCCTGTATGCAACAACTGTTTGTTTTTCTTTGGCCACAGGAAGGATTGAAAATACCAAAACATTGCAGACAGGTTAAAATTCCCTTAGTTAATGAAGTTCCTTTCTTTATCTTGATATCACAGACACCAATGGGACTTGAAGACTAAAATATTTTAGCCTTATTGAAGACCTAGCTCTTAATTTGAATTTGAATGCTCTTTTTAATTACTGAAACCTTAGTTTGCTTTGTGTTTTTTTTTTAAGTGATCTGTCAATTTTACTTTCCAAATAGCCTGATTTTGTAGCTCAAGTTGACACTTAAAGAAATGGTTTGGATGGATCCGGAGGACCTTCAAGAACTGGAAAATTAACCCCCCCAAATAGTAACCACATTAAAACATCTAGTTTGTGGACAAATACACAGTGGTAAAATAGATGAACAGAGAGCTCTTGGGGCTGAGTGATAATATGAGAGTCGTGAGTGAGTTTACTACACTTTTCCCGATTAAAGCCAGTTTGAGGAAAAGCTGTAAGGTCTTCATTCTGCCACAGTTTTGGAATCTGTCTTAATGAGGGTTGGGTTGGTTGAGGGTGAAGGGAGGGATGGATGGATGATGTTTCATTTTAGTATCAAAGTGGTTTGGTTTTGCCCTCAGGGAGAATTGTATCCTTATTTTGTAGAATCACAGAACTATTAAACTTGAAATTCAGTTTTCACATATACTTTGACCCCTACCATAAGACAGCCTTAACTACAAATGACTGACTGTGTTTGTTACATAAAAAGACTCCACCTACTTTATATACTGCTTACATACACAACAATAGAAGTAGCATTCTGGACAGATTTTGGTTTTAAAATGATGACCTCAGTACCTCTTCACCAGGTTATGAAAACAAGGATTAAAATGGTATAGCAATGCTTTTTAAGGGTAAAGACACATCCATAAAGTATTTGACATGTTTGATACTTGGCTATGGTTTATCAAAGCAGTGGCCTTGTGGACCTTAAAAAAAAAAGCCAGTTAGGGCTTGAAGGAAACATTCCATGCAAAGTTATTCAGTTTCTTTAGCCAAATTCAGTGGTACAGGCATTAAATAATATATATATAAAAAGCAAGAGCACTTCCACACACTTGTATGGGCAGTTGGTTTTGTGAAATAAAGTTGGCATTGTGTTCAAGAGTTGTGAGCCCTACCCTAGCTACACTTAGCTAGGGGAAAGGTTGCTGGGGATTTGAGAAAACTTGGACACTTGGAGGGTGGGGTAAGGTGGTGGTAACTGGGAATGACTTAAGGTTTTTAACCATGGGGGATCCTATGGAATTGAGGAGTATAATCAACACACAATTTGTATGGTTTGCCTTTTCTAATGCTCCTCAACAAGTCTGTGTACCTGCTGATGCTTTCTGGAAGTTTGCTGTGCCTTCTGCTACTAAAAGCCAATGAGTGGGTAGGCATTGCAATTGAACTGGGCAACAGCAATTCTTTTGCCTTGGAAGCCCTAACAGTACCAACATCACTACACTGACTGCACAAATTTAGATTCAGTGGTTTGTGCATGTCAAAGAAAAAAAAAACAGCTCGACGGAATGTACATCCCATGAAGAGCATCTTCGGTGCAAATCGTGGTTGCCAGTGTCAAGTTCAACCTGACTTACATGACTCAACCTGCTGCTTGATCCTGTTTTTCTTGTATCAGTAACAAACCCCCCAACTTGCTGCATGTTTTACATGCAGTTTAAAAAGTGATTTGTCATTAGCCTGAGATGTGAAACCTTCCTGAGTCTTCTGATTCATTAGGACTGTAAAATAATTCTAGCCCTTTCCCAGTGTGACTTAATAGGAAACAAAGGCTACATAGATTTCAACATATAAAATAATGCCTACTGAAGTTACCTTGGGCTTTCTGCCAGAAATCTGAATTCTGTTATTTCATGAAGCCTAGGCACACTATTTTGAGTTTGTGTGGGTCATGAAACAACACTTTTGGGTTCCAGCAGAAGAGAATTAATGGTATTTTTTTTTTGGCCACTCTCAACCTCATTTTCTCCCACTTTAAAAACACAGTTTACTACCACATGAACCTGAAACAGCATTGTGTCCAGTAATTACATTCATGATTGCACTTTTTTCCCTTCTCAGTAATTGAGTTTGTTTTGTCTGCTCCACAAATGTCAGTGTAAGAGAAACTAATTGAACATTTGAGCTTCATATAGATTAATGTCAACCCAGTGGTACTTAGTATCAACCAAAAATAGGTCTGTATTTGTGGGTTTGGAAATTCATTTGCAAACAATATAAAAATGATATTTCCTTATACTAAACTTCTCAGTTTCTTTTTATTACTTCAGGCTCCTTCTACAGAGAAGCTCCCTGTTATGTATCTTATGGATTCCATTGTGAAGAACGTTGGAAGAGAGTATCTTACTGCCTTTACTAAAAACCTAGTTGCAACATTTATTTGTGTGTTTGAAAAGGTATATATGCATTTAGAAACATTCTGAATTTTTATAAAAAATGTTCCAGATTAAATAAATATTTGTTATTGTGTTGGGTTTTCTTGGGTGGATAAATGTTTGGTTCTTTAAATTTTTTTCTTTTCTCATTTACTGCTTAAAAAAGAAGTGGTTAGAGTTAATTTCTAGGAGTTAACAGTCAAAGACAGTTTACTTTCAGAATTATTTTCAATACCTTTGCATTGATCAATATTTCAAATTTGTTGTTTTGTCACTTGGAATATGCACAGGGATGACTTGAGTCAAAAATAAGTTAAATAATTTGTTAGTGGTGGTAGATTGTTGAATATACCCTACCTAAGCATTGGTCCAGTATTACTGAGTTTTTTGGTAGTCAGAAATGACTTGTCTATTACTTTCTGCAAGTAAAGGTATCCTAGCTGGGTTATGCTTGAGTTTAAGATATTAGTTTATCCTCCTGTATTATACAGTCCTTTTTTTCTTAGTATTTTAGATAAAGTTTTTGGGGGTGTTGGTTCTATGGATATGAAGTTGTCTGGAATACTTCCTTAGTATTTTGTATCAAGTATAGTTTATACAGTATTTAAAATGTTGAGGAAGAATGAGTAAAGGTGATTGAATTCGCTTAGGTAAATTCCCTGACGGTTTCAAATGAGCCTGTGTATCTTTGAACACATGTGAGAATTGAATTTTGGACATACCTTGTGTTCTGTTTCTTGCTAAGGAAATAAGTTTCTTTTTATGTTTTTATAGTCGTAGTTATCTGGAGAAATACTAATTTGGGATTGGGTTTATAGAATCAAATAGTTTAAGTTTTCAGTGTTAGATTTTATATACATGTTACAATTTAATACTTGGGAGTTAATAGGAAATTTGGAGGCTTAAGGGAAGTACCAATTATAGTATATACTGAATTGCTTTGAAAATGAACATTTGAGGAAAAAAAAAGGCGTTTCTGACCATTATTAGTATCTAGCTCAGGTTTTTGTTAAAGGATAAGAGAGTCAAGTTTGGGTGCTGAGAAGAAGGATCCACACTGCTTTTAAAATAAAGATGTTATGCCTGTTAACATTTTCATGTGTCATCAACCTTCAGTTTAAATTCATTTAGATCTTTAGGGTAGATTAACGTGTTTTTTCATAGTTGATTCCAATAAGTAGAGTTGTCCAATACATTTTTAAGTAATTTATAATAATCGATGTTAAAAGATTCAAATTACCATTGACTTTTTGATTATTCAGAGGCTGATAATCTGGGTTGTGGAAATTCCAGGACCCATGATGTCTCTTCTAGCTGCTAGATAATTTTGACTTCTAAATACTTAATAGCACTTACAAAGTGGATAAGTAAAATAAAATGTAAAAATAAAGCTTAATTAATTTGGTTATGTCTTAGCATGATTTTAGAAATTGTCTTAGGTTTAGGTTATGGATTTTCATTATAATGCTAACCTTTTATTAAACAAATAATGGAGAACTGGCTGAGATAATTATTGCCTTAACTTTTACTGTCCTTTTCTGAGAAACCTTGTAATAGGAAGTGTCATCTCTGAAAGAGATTTAAATTCAAATGTGTAAATGCACTGTGCAAGCGGTTGGAATAGTCTTAATTCCATCCCAGATAGTGACCATTTAAAGGTTTTAAAATGTAAGCATTTTGATACACTGGATTCTGATACACCTTTTTCTTGTGACTTTGGATTGCTGCACATGAAAAAGTCATTTTAGGGCCGAAGTAAAGCTTTCAGAGTATTATACCTAATAAATGGGAAACTTGTACTGGGAATAATAGTGCTATTTTAAATTACAGAGTTATAAAAAGATTAAATTTGTCTTGAATGAGAGCCAGTAGTTATTAACAACTTGAGCTTTGCCAGTTTACTTTTCTTGGAGGAGAAAAAACTATTAAAATTCAGTTTGAAAATTAAATATTAATTACGATTCTATATATCCATAGGAAAAAAGCATACATAACATGGAGTAGTTTAGCAATTCAGGAGGATTAATTGCATTTTGTGTATAAAACTTTTTATAGTAACTTAACATGCAATAGAACTGTTCTGTTGTTCTAGGTGGATGAAAATACTAGGAAAAGTTTATTTAAATTACGCTCCACATGGGATGACATTTTCCCTTTGAAGAAACTTTATGCCTTGGATGTCAGAGTTAATTCATTAGATCCTGCTTGGCCAATTAAGCCTCTACCCCCCAATGTGAATACTTCTAGCATCCATGTGAATCCTAAATTTTTAAATAAATCGGTAAGTTTTCATATGAAGGCTACATAGTTAACATTCTTGTCACTAGTTTTATTTTTCTGCTGTAAAATTATTGAAATAAAACCAGAATACAGTACTCTAAATCTGTTAAATTGAAAAGGAAAGAACTTTAATAGTTTGTCTTTTAGTTGGCATAATGTTTTTTTAATTTAATTTTCACTAAGACCTTTCTCTTCCACTTTCTTCTCTTCCTGTCATCATCCATTGAGAAAGAAAAACAAAGCTTATAAACATGTGTAATCAAGCAAAATAAATTTCCACATTGGCTAAGTCCAAAAAACTGTCTTGATCTGTACCTGAATCTCCTCTCAGGAGAAGGGAGAATGTTTCATGTTGAGACCTCTAGAACTGTCATTGGTCTTGATGAGAGTTCCCAAGTCTTTCGGTGTTTCTCTTTATAATTTTATTGTACAAATTGTAACTTTTTTTTACCTTTTGCAGATTTGAAATGGTTAGATGTTTTAGAACATACCTGAAAATACTGTTAAGGTTTTTTAAGTGAGATACTTTAAAGCTGACAATTTAGCCATTCAATTTATTTCACAAGGTGTTAAGAATTTTAATGAGTTAATATATTTTTGAGCTATGTTTTAAATTCCAGGGTAGCTATAATATATTTTTTCTTTTTACATTATTCTTTTATAGCCTGAAGAACCTCCTACACCTAGCACAGTGGTCAGTTCCCCTGGAATCTCCACTCCTCCAATTGTCCCTGATATCCAAAAGAATTTGACCCAAGAGCAACTGATAAGGCAACAGCTGCTGGCAAAGCAAAAACAGTTGTTAGAACTTCAGCAGAAAAAATTGGAGCTGGAGCTGGAACAAACTAAGGCACAACTGGTAAGTAGGAGAGATGTTATATGTGTCCCAAAGCTTCTTCTTCTAAGTCTAATCCTTCCCTCAAAGGAATCTATTTTGTATGTGGTCATTGTTGGCTGTTGTTTTTTAATCAGTATACCTTAATTATTTGCATACAACTTCAAATTTTTTTTGTCTTAAATGATTTAACAAATGATGATACATTATTTATTAAAGTAATTTAGTTTTCTTCCCCCAAAGCAATTTAATTACTGCATGAGTATACCTAATTATTATAATATCCTTAATAATTATGTTTATAGGATTTGTTTCCAGAGTGAATTCTATTGTTCGTATTTTTGGTATTGTAAAGCTAAAAATCTTGAAAGTAAGCTTGAATGTTGACTTCATCTTCACAATTCTAATATCACAATTCTAATATCTAGTTGAGAAAAATCCTGCCTTTTCTAGTATCTAACTATTATCTAGCTAACTATTATCTAGCATCTAATAACTAACAACAACAATAATAGCGTCTAACATTTATATAGCATTTGCTGTGTGCCAGGTACTGTGTTAAGCACTTTACAAATATCTCATTTGATCTTCACGACTCTGGGAGAGAGGAGCTCTTATCCCTATTTTACAGTTGAGGAAACTGAGGCAAATGGGTTAAGTGACTTACCCAGAGTCACAGAGCTAGTAAATTACTGAGGGTGAATTTGAACTGACTCTTAATCCATCCAAGGCTCCAAGGCTCCAAGGCTCTAAGGCTCCAAGCCTGACTGACTACACCCATTGCGCCATCTAGCTGCTTTCTTCAAAAACTTTATAAAAGATTTGAGATCTTTAAAATGGTTGCTTTGGTAGTATTGATCTTTAGATAAGTTAAGTTTTGATACTCTAGAAAGCATGTAAATCACATTTTTCTTATATATTCTAGAAAATGTTGGTATATTCTTATCCTTTTATAAGCTTTAATTCTGTGTAGTTCTAGAAGGAGGGTCTCAAAGCCACTGTGCTATGAGGAAACAGTAACAGGTCTCTGAATAGATTCTGGCCCAATTCTGGCCGCACATAATTATGAACTGTTTCTGAAATAGGCTGCCTCTCCAAACACTTTCTAGCTGTGTGCCCCCTCCCCTCCCAGACACTTAACCCCAATTGCCTAGACTTTGTCTTTCTGTCTTAGAATTGTTACTATGACAGAAAGTAATAGTGTTTTTTAAATAGTTATTTACTGCTACTTGTTTTTTTTTTTAGGGATGAAGACTTTAAGAAAGGGGCAGCTAAGTGGTTCAGTGGATAGAGAGCCAGGCCTGTAATCAGTGGGTGTCCTGGATACAAATCTGTCCTTATATATTCTTGTGTTTACCCTGGGTAGGTCACTTAACCCCAAGCCTAGCCCTTTCTGCTCTTCTCTCTTGTAATCAATACCTAGTATCAAGTTTCAGGCAAGAAAGAAAGGGTTCAAAAGACTTTAAAGATAGGGCCAGCAGTAGTAGTGGGACTATATCTGTATTGGCTAGTTTTATTTGTATGGCTTATTTGAGCACTCAATTTTAGACCTAGAAACTATTTTGTTTGTCAGAATGTAGCTCATAATCACAGAATATGTTTTTTGGGTGTAGTGAGGCAAAAAAAATGTTGGAGTAGTAGAGGAAACATTTTCTCTGCTTTTTATCATTGGTTACTTGGTGAGGCAGGGGAACCAAAAAGGGGAGACTTGGGCCTATAATGGTAAGTAGGTCTTAGTAGAGTTGACCTTAGAATCAGGATGATCTTGGTTTCAAGTTCCCTTTCTGACACATTTGACTGTATGCCCTAAGCAAGTCTCCTAACTTCTTACTGCCTCAGGTAAATTTCTCAAGACTAAAAACTGCAAAAGAATTATTGACTTCTGTTGAGGAGGGAGGGTGTTTGACAGAATTATAGAAACTGACAGTTGGAAGGAAACATAGTGACTGTCTAGACAAATCTTTAGGTTCATCCAACTTCAGCTTGAAGACTTACTTGGAGGGAGAATCTACTACTTTACCAACTCTTTAGGCATTGTTTAGCTCTTAAGAGTGGCTCTGTGTTGTGATAACTTCAAGTACATGCAAACAGATGTCATGTACCTGAGTTATGTACCATGCCCAGTTCTTTCAACCATTTCTTATAAAACAGGTATTCAGGGCCCTACATCACTCTCATTACTAACTTCTGGACATTCTCTACTTTTCGATAACTTCCTTAAAACTGATGCCCAGAACTGAAGATAGATAATACACTAGAAGGAATGTAGTGATGGAAGTCTATAGTGATGCTTCCTTATCTTGGAAGTTATACCTGCCTCTGCCCTGCTTAAGATTATATTCACCTTTTTGGCTGTCACATCATTTGCTTCATATTGAGTTTGCAGCTTACAAGACTAAGCAGAAAAGGAGTAAAGGTTAGGCAATTAGAATTAAATGCTCTGCTCAGGGTCACATAGCTAGAAAGTATCTGAGGTCAGATTTGAGCCCAGGAACTCCTGACTCTTGGCTAACTGCCTCTCTCTTATTCCTGTTAGGTTGATTTATTTTATTTTTTTTTTTTACTTACTTGCAAGAGATTACCTATCCCTATTGAATTTCTTTTTATTAGATTCAGCTCAGATGCTCCTCTTGTCTAGATCTTTTTAGATCCTGTCTTGCAGGATGTTGGTATTCTCAGCTTTGCATCACCTACAAATTTGGTGAACATATGTCTGCTTATATCCCAGGTTATTGATAAAAATCTGAACAGCAGAAGACCATAAATTCCAGGAGAGACTTCTCTATAGAGATTAACTGCCACTAACAATTATTTTTTGAATCTAGTCATTCACTCAGTTCTGGATTCAACTGACTATTATTTTCTACTCCATATCTTTTCAGCTTGTTTACAAACAATATGAGACACTTAATCAAAAGCTTTTCTGAAATTTAGATATATTATATCTAAAACATTTTCTTCATCTATAGTATGATCCTGTCAAAAAAGAAAAATGAGTTTAGCATTTATCTTTTTTTTTTAAACCTTTACCTCTGTCTCAGAATCTTTGTATTAGTTCCAAGGTAGAAGAGTAGTAAGGGCTAGGTAATGGGGGTTGTGACTTGTCCAGCATCACATAACTAGGAAGTATCTGAGGCCAGAGTTGAACTGAGGACCTAGCTCTCTTATCTATTCACTGAGCCACCTACCTTGCTCTTTGCATAATACTTTCTTGAATGAAGATAGGTTGACTATTTATAGTCAAGATTCCTTTTCCTCCCAGTCATTTCTTTAATCTCAGTTAGATTTTTCCTAGGAGTGAATATAAAGTTTATGGGCCTCTAATTTATAGACTTTTTTCCTTTCCTTTCCTTTTTTTTTTTAAATCCTTACCTTCCATCTTAGAATCAGTATTGATTTCAAGGTAGAAGAGCATAAGGGCTAAGCAATGGGGGTTAATTGACTTGGCCAGGGACACACAGCTAGGAAGAGTGTCTGAGGTCATATTTGAACCCAAGATCTCCTGTCTCTGGGTCTGGCTCTCAATCCACTGAACCACTTAGCTGACCCCAGGTCCTTTGAGTTTCTGAAAGTAAGAGTCTCCAGTGAGAGTCTTTGCATAATCTGTTGTCACTTAATCATGTTCTAGGCCAGTGATGGCAAACCTTTTAGAGATTGTGTGCCACTGCCTCTGTCCCCCCAGAGATCCTGTGCCATTCCCCTCCTACCCAGACTAAGTGCTGCATGTGCCCCATACCCTCCTCTCTCCCCTTACCCCACACAGGGGAGGGAGGAAGTGCTCCCATTGGGCTTCTAGGCAGAGGGGTGGGTGATGCGAATAAAGGTCTTCATGCATGGTGTTGAGGGGGAGGGAGGGGAGGAGTGTTTCTGCCTTTCTAGTAACAAACTTTGGCCTGGTGACAGCGAGTTCTCTGTGCCCTCTCTGGCACTTGTGCCATAGGTTCACCATCATGGTTTGAGGCACTCCAAGCCAAAGGTTCTATTTCTTTAATCCTCCTTTTCCCTCCAGTATAGCTTAACATAACAAAAGCTTTTCATTTTTTGCCCTTTATTTACCTCAACACTCTTTGTTTATTCTGAGCTTTAGCATTCCTGATATTATTTTACAAGACAGTACCAGTTTCTTTTCTTTTTTTTTTAAACCCTTACCTTCCCTCTTGGAATCAATACTGTGTATTGGCTCCAAGGCAGAAGAGTGGTAAGGGCTAGGCAATGGGGGTCAAGTGACTTGCCCAGGGTCACACAGCTGGGAAGTGTCTGAGACCAGATTTGAACCTAGGACCTCCCGTCTCTAGGTCTGGCTCTCAATCCACTGAGCTACCCAGCTGCCCCCGCACCAGTTTCTTATAATCATCTTCTGTTGGCTTGCATTACATCTCCATTTTCTGCACATTTCTTTTTTGAAATCTAGGTTGATAATTCCTTTTTTTTAATCCACATTGGTCATGTCAGAAAAAAAATCACATTTTTCCCTCACAGGAATTGTTGGCCTGTATGCAGTCTTCAGAATTTATTTTTATAACAGGATTACAAAATAAGTAGTGAAAGTCTGACCATAACCTACTCACCACAAATAGTAAATTCTATTTACTATTGTAAAGTGGCTCCTTACTAGTGAATTCTTTCATTTTTAAAGAGCTTTATAACCTGGTCTTTTCCTTTCTTTCTAGTCTTCTTCCTAAGTCTTATTCCCTTCCATATGCTCTGCAGTCCAGTGATATCCTGACTTTCTTGGTGCTTCTCAAATCAGACATTATCATCTTTTTAAAAACTCTTTTTGTTTTATTGATTATAAGGCAGAAAAGTGGTAAAGGTTATAAGCAGTGGGAGTTAAGTGACTGGTCACACAGCTAGGAAATGTCTGAGGTCAAATTTGAACCTAGGGCCTCCCATATCTAGGTGTGGCTCCGAATCTACTGAGCCACGTAGGTGCCTCCCAGATATATTCTTGAATGTTTTCATGGACTTTCCCTTCCCTTTTTATTTATGACTCTTGGTTTCTTTAAGTCTCAGCTAAAGTTATGCTTTTTGGAAGCATTCTTTCATGGTCCTTCTTTATATCAGTACCTTTATGTTGAGATGATCACCATCTTATCCTATATTTATCTTGGTTGTATGTTGTCTCCTATATTTATCTTGGTGTTGTATGTTGTCTCCTTCATTAGACTGAACTTTTTGTAGCAAAGACTGTTTTTGGCTTTCCTTTGTATCCTTAGCACTTAGCACAGTGCATTCATTGTACATAGCAGATCCTTAATAATTGTTGTTTGGCTTAAGGGGGGAGTGTTGTGGATACAGTTAACTAGATTTTAGCAAAGTTTTTGGTAAAATATCCCTCATTTTTTGTGGAGAAGATGGAGAGATAATTAAGCATATCCCATCTTTTCTGGTCTGACTTCCTCTGAATCATTTGACTACATGAGATCCTACCCATATTTCCTCTGAACCCTTTGAAATCTGCTTTTCCAAAACCTAGGGTTCATGTCAGGCTATTCTTGGATTTCATGTTCTCTGTTTACAGACTAGAGTGAAGCAGTCACTTTCTTCCCTTATCCCCATCATTTCTATTCTAGCAGCCTCCCTGTTGGTGAATTTCTCTTTTTTGATTATTCTTCATCTTTTGAAGGATTTTATTATTACTGAGACAAGTTAAGGTTATTCTGCTTTTGGCAGAGAACTCTGCAGCAGATGTTTGGAAAATCCACATCATGCTTTGCCAGGCTTGTGATGTTTCCCAAATTCCTCATCTTTTTCTCTTTCTGACCAAATGATCTTCTGTGGTATACTTGGTAACAACTAATTCACAGGGAGCCCACTACATTGAGAAATTACAAGTTGGCTCAAAAAAAAAAAAGTAAAAGACTTCTTTATTTCCTTTGCAACCCCTTGGTTAACACATTGCTATGCATGGTGTTAGGTATTCAGTGATTATTGTGTAGATGAATAAATTGGACTGAGGTTATTTATTATGTGAATATTTGTTTTCTCTAGTTTCAGGTTTCTTAACAGCCAGTTTGCAATTTTTACAATGTTTATATGGTAAAAATTTGTTTATTTTTTCAGGCAGTTTCTCTTAGTGTTCAGCAAGGGGCAACTAACATAGTTCCTGGATCAGCACCTTCCAAATTACTTGTTTCGCAAATTCCACCTATGGCAGTTAAAGCTTCTCATCAGGTTTCTGTACAGCCTGAAAAGAGTCGCCCCTCTTCATCCTCATCCTCACAGCTACAGGATATGAAAGTGACAAACAGAGATCCCCGTCTTAATCGGATAAGCCAACATTCTTCTCATGGTAAAGAACAAAGTCACAGGAAAGACTTTCTAGTGAATACAATGAATCAATCTGATATCAAGGCAAATAAATCTATACCTACTGATAAACAGAACTCATCAAAGCAAGAAAAAAGTAAATCAAGTGAAAAAATCACAAAGAAAGAACTAGACCAGTTAGATACTAAGTCCAAATCTAAATCTCCTTCACCTTTGAAAAACAAATTTTCTCATACAAAAGATGTAAAAAATCAGGAATCTGAAAGTCGAGGGGTCCCTGAAATGAGCAAAAGAGATCCACGATTAAAAAAACACCTCCAGGATAAGCCTGATGGCAAAGATGATGACTCAAAAGAGAAGAGAAAGTCTTCAGAAAAAAAAGATAAAGAAGAGCATATGAAGTCATCTGAACATAGACTCACTGGAGGTAGAAATAAAATTATAAATGGCATAGTACAAAAACAAGAAGCTGGTGCTGACGAATCAGAAAAACAAGGGACAAAAACAGGAAGATCAAGTACTAGAAAACGATCACGATCACGATCTCCCAAGTCTCGATCACCAATTACGCATTCTCCAAAAAGGAGAGATAGGCGCTCACCTAAACGAAGGCAAAGAAGCATTTCTCCTTCTACTTCTACACCTAAAACTGGAAAGCTACGTCAATCAGGAATTAAGCAGTCACATGTAGAAGAATTTACACAGGCTTCTCGTGATGAAAGAAATTCTAATAAGAGAAGTGCTAAGCAGGACACCCGAGATCCTAGGCGAGTAAAAAAGACTCAAGAAGAGAGACCACAAGAAACTGTAAATCAGCATTCTACAAAATCAGGGTCGGAACCAAAGGAGAATGTAGAAAATTGGCAAAGTTCTAAGTCTACAAAAAGATGGAAATCTGGTTGGGAGGAAAATAAAAGGTAAGTTATTATACTTTAATAAGAAATGTGCATATGTATATGTTCTTAGACTGATAAACATAACATATACAGTTTTACTCAGTCATTAGGCATTTATTAATGTGTTCTAGGCGCTATATACTATGTATTAAGGGGATACAAAGATGAAAGTGAAATAGTTCCTGCCTTTGAGGTCATTCTAGCGGAAAACGTGCATATATAGGCACATGTAAAATAGTTTTAAGGTAATTTTGACAGGAAGACATTGTAGGAAGAGGAGGAGGAGATATATGAAAGACCTTTTGTAGAAGATGAGATTTGAACTAAGTCTTGAAGGAAGTCATAAAAGGAAGGAAGACAGAGTTTGTGAATTTCATAGAATAATAGAAAAGCTTAGAAAAGGTAGATGTAGAGTACCATGTATGGAGAACAACAAGGTAGTTTGGCTGGATCATATTGTATGTATATAGCCATGTATATAATGGGTAATTAGACTGTCAGGTGTGATGGGACCAAGGTTTTGAAGGGCTTTTAAATATCCAACCAAGGAGCTTATTTTTATATCTAGATGAAAGGATTTTTAAACATAGTCCTCAGGATATTACTTAATTAAAAAAAAAATTTTTTAAACCCTTACTTTCTGTCATAGAATCAATACTGAATTTTGGTTCCATGGCAGAAGCGAGGCAAGAGCTAGACAACTGGTGTCAAGTGACTTGGTCAGGGTTACACAGCTAAGAAATATCTGACAACAGAGTTGAACCCAGGTCTTCTTGTCTCTAGGCCTGGCTCTATCCACAGAAATACCTGGTTGTCCCCTTAATTTAAATTTTAATGTTAATGTACTACATATTTTTTTAGCTTACAACAGGGTGAAGAGCATCAAGGACTTAGTAAATCACCTCATTTAAGACATAGAGAGAGCTGGGCCAGTGCTAAAGGAATTTTATCATCCCGAGCCCCTAAACAACAACATCGATTAAGTGTAGATGCCAATCTTCAGATTCCTAAAGAATTAACTTCTGCAAGCAAAAGAGAACTACTTAAAAAGGTAATTATGGTGATTAATTCCATAGTTATTACTCTTATCTTATGCTTTGAATTTTGTTTCTTTTTATTGAAACTATTTAATTCTCCTTTTTAATTTTTTCTGCAGGCAAATGATAGTTTAACATCTGGTGAAATTACACAGGATGAATTTCTTGTTGTTGTTCATCAGATTCGTCAGCTCTTTCAATATCAAGAAGGAAAACATAGATGCAGTGTATGGGATAGTCCTACAGAAGAAAATAAAGGTGGATTAAAAAAGAAACCTCTCTTATCTGATGCTGAATTAACCTATTATGAGCATAAAGCTAAGCTCAAAAGGACACAAGTTCAGCATTCATTTCCAAGACTTGATCTCTTGGATCCCGATATTTTTGATTACCATTTGACTGATGCTTTGTTGTCAGGAATAGAATGTGAACCATCCAAAAGTAAACATACAGGTAGGAGTAGTGGAGCACAATTTGATAGAAAAGAGCAATTTAGTGAAAGATCAAGGCGTCTTTCTCCAATATCTGGAAGCCGTACTTATGCTGAGAATCTTTCCTCCCATGATGGTCGAAGAAGACATGAAGAGCAAGTCTCTGCTAAAGGTACAAAGTATAAAATTATGATTCTTGAAATTATTTTGCAATCAAGGAAAAATGAATAATACACTTAGGTGCTGATGGATTTTAGTGTAAGAGAAATAATAGTTTGAATATTAATAAATTGAGTTTATTGATAAGTATTTACTTTTAGTGTTAATAGTAAAGGGATTTTTCAGGTGATTTGATGTGTATTCAGATTTGAGAAAGTTTAAACTTTATTTTCTCTCATTTTAAGGTGTCCGAGAAGAGCAAAGGTCTCCATTTGGTGAGCGTTTTGCACTTAAGAGACCTAGATATGAAGATTCAGATAAAACATTTGCAGACAGCCCAGCATCGAGATATTCAAGCCTCGATACAACAAATCAGAGACTTACAGCATTAGCTGAAGACAGACCATTATTTGATGGACCTTCTAGGCCATCTGTAGCAAGGGGAGATGGCCCAACTAAAATGATTTTTGAAGGACCTAATAAGCCAAATCCTAGAATTGATGGACCTCCAACACCAGCTTCTCTTCGGTTTGAAGGGTCACCAGGACAAATAGGGGGAGGGGGACCTATGAGGTTTGAAGGACCACAAGGTCAGCTAGGAGGTGGGTGTCCTTTGAGATTTGAAGGTCCTCAAGGACCAGCAGGGACTCCTTTGAGATTTGAAGGGCCACTTGGACAGGCAGGAGGAGGTGGCTTAAGGTTTGAAGGAACTGCTGGTTTGCGGTTTGAGGGTCCTACAGGTGGTTTGAGGTTTGAGGGCCCAGCTGGCCAGTCTGTGGGTGGTCTTAGATATGAGGGTCCTCGTGGTCAGCCTGTGGGTGGTCTTAGGTTTGAGGGACCTCATGGTCAGCCTGTTGGTGCTCTAAGGTTTGAGAATCCTCGAGGTCAGCCTGTTGGTGGACTCCGATTTGAGGGAAGTCATGGTGCCTCAGGAAGTGGAATTAGATTTGAGGGACCCCATGGTCAGCCAGGGGGTGGAATCAGATTTGAGGGCCCCTTGCTCCAGCAGGGTGGTGGTATGAGATTTGAGGGTCCCCATGGCCAGTCAGTGGCAGGTCTTAGATTTGAAGGCCAACATAATCAGCTTGGTGGAAGCCTTCGTTTTGAAGGACCACATGGTCAGCCAGGGGTTGGGGTCAGATTTGAAGGACC
Organism: Monodelphis domestica; assembly: GCF_027887165.1. Lineage (NCBI taxonomy): Eukaryota > Metazoa > Chordata > Mammalia > Didelphimorphia > Didelphidae > Monodelphis > Monodelphis domestica. The sequence goes on along the minus strand of NC_077230.1, from coordinate 332,720,985 downwards.
CTTAGTTCAACAAGGAAGTGGAATGAGATTTGAAGGTCCTTCTGTACAAGGAGGTAATATGAGATTTGAAGGACCTCTTGGTCAAGGTGGACCAAGATTTGAGGGATGTCATGCTTCAAGATTTGATGGTCAACCAGGTCAGCCATCTCTTTTGCCAAGATTTGATGGTTTGCATGGTCAGCCTGGTCCTAGATTTGAAAGAACTCCTGGTCAACAAGGCCCACAAAGATTTGATGGGCCACCTGGTCAGCAGGTCCAACCTAGATTTGATACAGGGCCTCAAAGATTTGATGGTCCACAACACCAGCAAGCATCGAGGTTTGATATTCCTCTTGGTCTTCAAGGTGCAAGGTTTGACAATCATCCTTCACAGAGACTTGATGCAGTCTCTTTTAGTCAGACTGGTCCATATAATGACCCTCCCAACAATGCATTTAATGCACCGTCACAAGGAATACAGTTCCAAAGACATGAGCAAATGTTTGATACACCTCAGGGACCAAATTTTAATGGACCACATGGCCCTGGAGCACAAGGTTTCTCAAATCCACTTAACAGAGCATCTGGACATTATTTTGATGAAAAGAATCTTCAGGGTCCACAGTTTGGAAACTTTGGTAATCTGCCCACACCAATTGCAGTAGGAAATATTCAGCCATCTCAACAGGTAAGTATTTAATTTTAATCTTAAATTACGTGGCCTACAAATGAGTTGAAAAGTTATATGCTTTATCATGAACTAGGAAAAATGAAGGAAGAAAGGTAGTAGGAAAATAATCCATAACTGGTCTTGTTTTGAATTTACGGATCCCAGATTTTAAGGCCAATGTTTGAAACTTTGAGGAGTGTAAGTTCATTGTGACTAGAGCTATTTAATTTGACCTTGAAATCCCCTAGTTGAAAGGACAGTTATGTAGCACAGTGAATAGCGCTCCAGAGCTGGATTCTGATGGACCTGGGTTCAAATTTGGCCTCAGACACTTTCCCAGCTGTATGAAATTGGGCAAATCACTTTCCTATTTGCCCTAGCCCTTGCTCCTATTTTAGAGTTGTTACTAAGACAGACAGTAAGGGTTTAAAAAAATCCCCTACTTGTCTATATTTTGGGAAGGGTTGGTTTCCTTGGTAGTTAAAGTAGAATTAGTGTCTTTTGTGGTTGATAGCTTCTATTCTGACCTGAAGATAAACTGTTGCTTTTATACTATCAGAAACCAGGAAACTGGCACTTAGGCATTTTTCTTTGGTGTTCAGGTAAAGTTCCTTACTATTTTGTGGGATTTTCAGATAGGTCTCCTACTATATTAGTAAAAATCTGACAAATTTAAGTATCCTGTTAGCTGATTTTTAGATTCCTTTGTCCTTTAAGGTACTTGTTAGTCTGCTAATTTTTTAAAAACTAGGACACTCATAATTTTCAGTACCCTTTTTTCTTTATTCTTGTTACTTCTTTTAACAACCCACTCTAGATAGTTAGCCCTCCAAATTGCTGTTTCTTTCTACCCAAGGCAACCTGTTTAATAACCCTTAATTTTCCATCTGTTATTTTCTATATCAGTGTTGGCAAAGGTTTTCAAGTTTGGGTGCTTGGGCAACTTCAAGGTGCCTGTGAGAACCCCTCACATTACCCCAGAGAGTGAAGGGAGGAAATGCTCACTTTGGGCAGTTGGACAGAGTTGTACAGGCCTGCAAAAAATGACCTTGGGCACTGGGAAGAGGGGGAACGGGGCAGCTCCCCAAGTGCCAGCTGGGCATAAGTGCCAATACTTTGCCAATGCTGTCCTATATTATAGATACTCCAGAGTATGTACACTGGGATTTCAATCTAATTAGCTAAAGTAATTCCTTTTTAACTCAATTGAATTTGTCATTTTGTCAGAATTCTCTTAATGAGAACTCCTGATAAGATGGCCTATCATTAATTAAAGTGATAATTTTGCTAGGCTCCAGTTAATTTAATTTGTGAAAACCCTTTCATCAGAAAGTAGGTTCATTATTATGGGGGGGAAAACTTAAAGTATTTGAGAATTTTCAAATACTTTTAGACATAGTTTTTATCTAACAAATACATGTTAAAGTACAAAAAGATTATTAAAAACTAGGCTCCTTAATTTGCTATTTGTAATTTAAATGAAGGAATTTTGCTATTAAGAGTTACTTTAAAATATAACTTAACATATCTCAGAAATAGACAAGGGAACTATCATTTCATTTAAAATTATAGTATAGTTATTGTCATGCTATATCAGAAATAAGTTAACCAGAATAAACATTCTCTAAAAAGTGAAATGCATGGTAAATAGTTAAAATACCATCCAAATTATAATTACATTTGGAGAGACAGATCAGCAACCATGGAATGAACAGTACTGTTTTTAACAGAAGGTCTGGGACAGGAGAGAGAAGCAGCTCCTTCCTTTATTTTATAGGACTTAAGAGCTTGAGGGTCTTTAGAGATTAGCTATACTACCTCAATTCATAAATGAGGCCATAAAGAACAAAATACTCAAAAGTTATGCAGGTGTTGAGAGCCAGAATTCCTGATTAGGTCCTTTTATCTCCAAATAGTGTTCTTTCAACACTTTCTTAATTATTATGTTTTCTTCCTAAAAGCTAAACTTATGTTCTCAACATTTAAATTTTATATGAGGCAGGAAGGAAAATAATGAAGGTAGCAATAAAAGTTGGATGAAACTGGGAAGAGGCACCTAGCACCTAAATAAAAAGCTAATAAAAAGGAGGCAGGAAAATATATGCCTGTGTTGATGTTAAATAAGAACAAATACAAAGAATGTATAGGTGTAGCAAATTCTCCATTAATCATATTTTTAAAAATACATACTCCTATGCAATGTATTTGAAAAAACTAACAATTAATGCAGAATGCAATGGCCTTATTTCAAATTCTAGCTTATTCACAACGAACTGTTAGGTTATATTTTAAAGTAACTCTAACAGCAAAATTCCTTCACTTAATGGGACCTTTTAAACAGGTAGCATTTAATATCAATAGAGGAAAAAAGATTTCATTAAATACTTATGAAAGGGCAGCTAGGCAGCACAGTGGAAAAAGTGTTAGGCCTGGATTTGGGAGAACCTGGGTTCAAATTTGACCTCAGGTACTTCCTACCTCTGTGACTCTGGGCAAGTCACTTATCCCAATTGCCTAGCCTTTGCCATTCTTCTTCTATTCAGAGAGATACAGTAAGGGTTTAAAAAAACAAACAACTACTCATTATATTCAGATAGATACAGTAAGGGTTTAAAAAAAAAACTGCTCATGAGTGTCCTTCTCATTACAAAGTAGTTTATTTTGCTACTCTAATGATTTCTCTATAGGTAAAATGGTCTAACCAGTTAAAATAATTCTTAATTTTATAATGGGAGATTAGAAAAAACAGAGGTGATTTAAAAAAAATGTTCAGCTTTCCTTCTCATCTTACTATTTAAGCCCACAAAAATTCCAAGTCCAAAATCATTCACCAGAATAGGATATGTCAACTTTTTCCTTAGTTTTTTGTTTTTGTTGGTTAAGCCATTAGAGAGAAGTTGGGTCTTTTAGCTTCTTGTTTCCTTTCTCTAGATTGTGCAGAGTGGGAATGTGATTTCTTTTTGTATTGTACTTATAACAAAAGATTGTTTGAATAAAGAATTTGATATTTAATGAATTAGTTAAATAAGGATTTCACCAATAATCCCAAGATTTAATTCTTAAAAAGACTTCTTTGCAAAGGCCCATATGTAGGTACATTCAGTATTTCTACTGTTTATTTCTATGCTAGTCTCTGTGGAGTAAATGGAAAAAACAGATTTCTTTCCCTCTTTGATTCTAAAGAGTTTTATGATCATATCTCTTACATAGGCTCAAAAAGGATGTTTTAATGGGAAGAAAACATTCTTTGCTAGATATCTTTATCAAGGTCATGCTCAGTAACTGAGTGTCCCCCACAATTCTTATCTGGGCCCTCCTACATCACTCTATCACAGATTCACATACTCTGTGCACATGATTTTCAGAGTTACTTAACCACCTTCTAGATTCATATCTCCTGATAGACATCTTGAATTGGATGTCATGTAGGCAACTTAAATTCAACATGTAAAAATCTGAATTTATTATCTTACCCCCTTCAAACTTTTCCTATTACTATCTAGGGCACTTTTCAAGCCGCTCCCCCCCCATCTAGGTGTCATTGAACTCCTCATTGTCTCTTCTCCAACATATTTAATCATTTCCTAAGTCCTGTAGTTTTTACTTTTGAAACACCTCTCTGGTATATACCTCCTGTCTCTCTTGACCTTGCCACCATTCTGGTTTGTAGGCCCTTTTTATTTCATTTCTTGATTACAATAGCATTCTGGTTTGTTTCTTATCCTCAAATCTTCCCACTGTAGTCCATCCTTCACTCAGCTGTCTTGGACTTGATTATGAACTCCACCCATCCATCCACCTGCTTCTATTACCTATGGGATCAAATATTAAATCTTTTGTTTGGCTTTTAAAATCCTTAAGAGCCTGCTCTTCTTCTTTTCCAGTCTTTTATACTTCACTCATCTATATGAACTCTGTGATGCAGTGGTACTGGTCCCTTTGCTGTTACTGGAGTAAGATACTCCATCTTTTCAAATTTCACTGGTTAGCTCCCATGCCTGGAATTCCTTCTTTCATCATCTCCCTTTCCTGGCTTCCAAGTCCCACATTTTATAAGAAGTCTTTTCCAAGGCTAGTGTCATCCCTCATTTGTTATTTCCTATTTAAACATACATTATTTTTATGCTTTCTTCCTCTTGGTTTATGAGATTCTTGAAAGCAGGGACTAATTCTTGTTTTTGTCTTCCTCCTATCCTCAGCCTTATTATGATGTTTGGCACATAGTGGTATTTGGCGATTCTTGTTGACTTGACACAAAAGAAATGAAATTGTCTTGACATCTAAGCCATATTTACATTATTTTATTTAAACAAAATTTGAAGGCCATTTTGGTATTTTTAAAACCTTACCTTCTCTCTCAGAATTAATCCTATGTATTGGTTCCAAGGCAGAAGAGAGCATAAGAACTAGGCAATGGGGGGTTGGGGGGTGTAAAGTGACTTGCCCAGGGTCACACAGCTAGGAGGTGTCTGAGGCCAGATTTGAACCCAAGACCTCCTGTTTCTGGGCCTGGTTCTCAATTCACAGAGCTAGCTACCTGCCCCTGTTTTGCTATTTCTGACTCCTTATGTAAAAAAGAAAGATCTTTTCATCTCAATGAATGAATTTTAATTCTCAATTATGTCTATGACAGTGTGTTAGTTATTGTTTAAGTAAGATGTTATCTAAAATTTTATTACACTTTATAACTTTTCCCTTGCCTTAACTTTGAACATTGGACTATGATTAAATCCAGTGTAGTTAGGAATTGGGTTTACTTACATACTTAAAAACTAACTGTATTCATTTCCAGGAATCAGAGCCATATAAAGATTGGTTTAGTGGTAGAAATCTTATAGAAAATCTTGTGGGTATTTTCAATCTTAAACTTTCTTTGGATAGTATCCAAGATGGACTGTTCTAATACTGAACCAAAAACTGGTAGTGAATTACTTTGTAATTGGGTTTCTGCATAAGAGTAGGAAAAGAGTGAAATATTAGTATTCAAATTCTTTTTAACATATTTGAAAGTCTTGATTAAATATGAAGTGTATTTTCTTGATTTCCACCAAATGCTGTACTTTTTCTTGCTTGCTTTTTATTTCAGTTATATACCTTCACTTGTCCCCCAAAACAAGTCCCAAGTTGTGTTCAAATGAAATTTTCAAACTTTATCATTAGAAAAAACTTTAATATAAGTTTATCATGTGACATCTGTGCAAGTTTACAACATGTATTTTAAAAATTTATAGGTGAAATAAGTACTTAAGTTTTTACATAAGTATGGAAATGAATGGTTACATACTTTTAACAAAATAAATTCTTTTAAAGGTTCTCTCTGGTGTTACTCAGCCTGTAGCTTTTGGACAAGGACAACAGTTTTTACCAGTTCATCCACAAAATCCTGGTACTTTTGTTCAGAATCCAGCAGGTATGTACTTCTAGAAAAAGTATGAGTATTTTCCTTGTTGATGAGTAAACCTTTTTCAGTGATGGGAAATGATGTTTTTGAGAGCATATTTTACTTCAAGGAATTCATATCTAATACATATCCAAGTCATATTTAAAAGTTAAATTTTTTGTTCACATACTCAGTTTGCCTTATTCATGGCCATTCACACTTTATAGGCAGAGATGATTAGCAATTAATTCTCTACTGTTGCGCTCCAAGAAGAAAAGCAGAAAACTGAGAAAAGCCAATATACTTGAGGTAGAATTATATAAATAACATGCCAATTACAATCTCTAATAGTCAATCAGGATTATTGTTCAGTCAGTCAATTAATCATTATTAAGCACCAATTATGTGCCAGGTACTGTGTTAAGCATTGGGGATACAAAAAGAGGCAAAAGAGTTCTTGCTCTCAGGGAGTTCACAATCTAATGGGGGGAGACAATAAGTGAACAAACCATCGGTTGTCTGTATAGCTTGTAACAGATATGTTAATTATATTTGTATCTTATTTTTGTATAGATAGAGCTTTTTAATATCACTTGTAGCAGATCTATTGGTTTAACAGCTATAAAATATAGTTCTTAATTTGAGTACCTTTAGAGTTAAGTGCCATATAGAATATATTAAGTGATATATCCCTATCTAGTTGATCACATATATATATATATATATATATATATATATATATATATATATATATATATATATATATAACTGATCAAGATCTATACCTTGTCTTGTAATTGAATGAAAAGACTTCCTATAATTTTAGATTTTGATATATAGTGAAAGGGAACAAAAAAATTGCCAGAACTCTAAGAATCAGGCCAACATAGCCAGTTAGCAAAGCAATTCTTTTGGTTCTGAATCAGCCATAAAAGAACATCTTCAGAAGTAGAACATCACACTGTGGTAAGACATTACAAAATGTGGGAATTGCTAAAGTCTGGTGACATGAGCAATCCTATCCAAATTCCATTTTATGTTTCTGGTTAATGTACTCTCTAAGCAGTCATTGGAATTAAAAGTTCAAAAGCATTTTGGCATTCTCACAAATTACCTCACAACAACTTGGTGTTGGATAGGCTGGGGAATTACCCTTTATACAGATGAGGAAACTGAAGCTCACAGAAGTTGAGTGACTTGTCCAAGGCTACACAGTACTGGAATTGTATTTTCATAGGTCTTCTGGCTTCTAGTCCTTTGTTCATGATATAAAGAATTGAGTTCCAAGCCTTTGATCAGAGATACATTATATACAAGGAGAATAGTTATATCCATGGCACATATTTCCTCTTGAAATTTTCAGAATGAAAAGAATTAGGTTAAGGTTTTTATTTTCTTGGCAAAGGGGGGAGGGGTAATGGTGGTGAGATAGGCATGGGGGCGTTGTAGTTTCTATGTAGAAATTTAAGACAGGGGTTCTCAATTGGTTTATTATAGTTAGCATTTTCATCTTTAAAGGTAACTCCAGGTTTTCTCTGTCTCTCACATTTCTGATAAAGGAATATAGTGTGGCACAGGCATTTTATAGAGAAAAATAGATTGTAAACCTGGCTTTGTTTTTCCTAGCATTTGTCATTGAACACATTAGTTAGAAGCATGTTTCTTTTGGTGGTGGGGGAGTAAAATACAGTTCTCTTGTAGAGAATTGGGGTAGTATGTTCCACTGATTCATTAACTTCCCAGTTAAGAACAGGAGGAGTAAAAGGGTAGAATGCTTAGTGATAGTGGTAGTGAGGTATCCCTCCAGAAAAAAAGGGTCTGGAAAACCTCCTGTTCTTTGCTTGTACACTTTCTTTGCTCATTGTTGGGGGTCTTCTTAAACAAAAAGGAAGCAATAAGAATTTAATAGATCTTACCTTTGGAAATTACTTTAAAGTGTACTTTTTTTCTTCCAACTTTAAGGTACTCTTCCACGAGCATATCCTGATAATCATCTCAGCCAGGTTGATGTCAATGAACTGTTTTCTAAACTGCTAAAAACAGGAATACTTAAATTATCTCAACCTGATTCAGCAACAACTCGTAAGTATACTTTGGTATTTTGACAACACAAATCTTCTTTGAATTGTGAATTAAAGACTTATGTTTCTTTATTCTTAGAGAAACTCTTTAAGAGTTTAGGTGCTAGGGAGGATATTAAACTATATATGATTTTTCATGTATAAATTATGTTTAAAACTATAACACAATTTGTCGAGAATCTTTCAAACTAGATTTTTCTAAAATTTGAGTTGTTGATCTTTGTCACATTAAAAAAAAAAACTAAACTGGCATTTTAACATGTTTAGAGTTTCATGACATTTGATTTTTCCCCTTTAAGGAAGTCATTTAAATATTTTCAGAATGCATTTTAAAAATCTGTATGTTCTTTTTAAATTAAAGAAGTAAATGAAGTTACTACACAGCCTCCCCCTGAGGAAGAAGAAGAAGATCAAAGTGAAGATCAAGATGTTCCTGACCTCACTAATTTCACAGTTGAAGAACTGAAACAGTATGTATAGTAATGACATAACCCATATTAATTCATTAAAGTCTTGCCTTGAAAAGTAATTATGCCAAAAAAATCACTTGTGCTGCTTATCATAAAATGACTCCACTTTATTATATTTCAAAAACAATTATATTTTTAAGATATTTTAAACCTATTCTCTTTTTTTTGCTGTTGATGATTACCATTATTGTATTTGAAGATTCACTTAGTAATATAATATGTACCCTACTATAGATGGCATGATAAGTTCAGTCCCTGTTTATGTGTTGGGTTTAAACCAAATTTTCTCTTTTGTATTTACTTTTTTCCTTTCTGATTTCAGGTCAGTTGTACTGATAGTATTTATATTTATATATAGGGTTGGAGACTGCTGGTATGAGTGATAAACTTTTAAGTATTGCTATTTATTTAGACTCTTAATCTCTCAAAAGAACGAGTATAAGGTATAATCAAAAGAGTTGATCCTGACCTGGGCTCAATTCCTGTCACTTAATAGATATGTGACCATAAGCAAGTCATTGAACCTTTCTGATCTTCAGGCAATTCTCTAAGACTATACACTTTATTCAAGTTTTGTGATATGTCATTGATTAAATTGACTAATTCTTACATTGACTAATTACTAGTCTTGATATGTTGGCATATAATAGCTCAACCACCACCTAAAAACTATGTAATCATTTTCCTGTTTACAAAGCTTTTTACCACCTAGAAGTCAGGGGAAAAAGGGCTAAGGATTTTAAATAGCTTTTGGAAACCTATTACTTAAGATTTCTTGTTCATTATCTCTCTTTTTTTTCATTCAGTCTTCCTAATTAGCCCTCTCATTTACTCTTTTCATATGGCTTATTTTACAGTAGACCTCTTTCAAATTGTAGCTTAGTTACTTAAATCTTCAGAAGCTCCAGGGAATGAAATTCTGGCTCTTGGGACCCACTATGTTGTCTACAGGCTTGACATTGCTTCCAATCTAAGAATAGCTTAGCTGTTGTTTTATTAGCTGGCAGGTGGCAGGGCTATTTTTAATCTGGAGTTTTAGAACAGGCTCACAACTAAAGGAAAGAGAGGGGGGCCCACAATATAACATTTGCCCAAGTTTTTTTAATCCAGGGTGTACCATGAGAATGATGTATTAAAACCTGTTGGCAAAGGGAACACCTAGGTGTCTCAGTGGATTGAAAGCCAGGCCTGGAGATGGGAGGTTGTGAATCAAATTCTACCACAGACACTTCCTAACTCAGTGACCCTAGGATATCATGTAACTCTGATTGCTTAGCCTTTACTTGCTTTTTTGCCTTGGAACCAAAATACAATATTGATTCTAAGACAGAAGGCGAGGGTGATTTAAAAAACCTGTTAGTAAATTGCAATGGATTATTTGGGAAATATGTATTCTGAGGATCCATGCCATAGTAGAAAGTCTTAACTTGGGTTCAAGTCATACTCAGAGATACTTTCTAGTTGCATTTCTTAGAGGAGTTTTCTAATCTGTAAAAAGGGGAAGGTAATAATACTTGCATTATCTACCTCATAGAATTTGTAAACTTTAAAGTATTATTGTGAATGTGAGTTATTTATGTGAATTGGTCCAGAATGAAAGCCATCCATGCCATTCTAGAAATCCTTTTTAGAGGATCCACTCATTGTACTGGAGGCTTTCCTATCAAGTGTAATATTTTGTGTTGTGTACCAGTGCAGCACTGGCTTTTCAGCTCTACTTGTTTGTATATGACTGGTTCACCTCCTTTTCTAAACTTCTGTAATCTGTTTTTTTTCTTGCCATTTTTTAAAAATACAAAAGCCATCACTGGCAATATTTTTTGGCCTTTTCTCACCATTCATCTTTCTATTGCCACTATTATCATAATATTGAAGAATATGATTATAATTTGTGATATTTTTAGTATGAAAATAAATTATAATAATTTTAATTTACCTTATGAAAACTGCAAGGATGCTTTTTTCTTTTTAAATAGGCGTTATGATAGTGTTATAAATCGACTATATACTGGTATCCAGTGTTATTCTTGTGGAATGAGGTTTACAACATCACAGACTGATGTCTATGCAGACCATTTGGACTGGCATTATCGACAAAATAGAACTGAAAAGGATGTTAGCAGAAAAGTTACTCATAGGAGGTGGTACTACAGTTTAACTGTAAGTAATCTATATATAGTATATTTTTTTATTTTTATCATAGCATTCAAGTGAATTTTTTATGATTTTGTCTTTGGGAAATGAGTATGGATATATGTATGAAGATTGAATAAATAAATAAGCTCCTTAAGGTTGGGGAATATTTTCTGTTTTTGTCTTTATGACTAGTGCTTACTTAGCACAGGGATGGTTAATCAAAGTTTATTAAATTGAATACTTTTGCTTTCTAAAACTCACCTATAGTTTGTTAATATTCTGAATGCATTATGATCCTATATGTAAAACTGATATTTAGACAAGCTTACCTTAATTCTGGTATTTTGAAATAGTTAAAAAAAATTAGAGCTGAAAAGAGAATTTTTAACTTTTTTGTGTCATGTACCCTTTGACAATCTGGTAAAATCTGAAACACAGGATTACAAAGGAAAGCAGTCATGTTGAAACACTCATATCAAAATACTTTGAAAACTTTAAGATTCTGGGTTAAGAATCCCTAATCTAGTTTGACTTCCTCACTTCCTAGTTAGGAAAATGTAATTGAGAGAGATGGAGCCATTTGCCTCAAACTAATAGATTAGTGGTAGAGCTTAGGCTAAAAATCTGAAGTCTCTTTATTCTGTCCTTTGAACACTGGACTGAAGAAAAAAGAGCAGCATCATGAACAACAAACATTGCCCTGGAGCTAGAGACTTGGGTTATGGTTTTAGTTCTGCTGCCACCTAGCTGTGTAAACCTAAAGCAAGTTACATAATCTGGCTAGGCCTGAATTTCCTCATCTTTAAGGATTAACAAATGATTTTACATCACTTACATTTATATACCTGGTCAAATACATATATATATATATATATTTTTTTTTTTTTTGCCATGTTCAAAGATTTCTCATTACTTAGAGGGATATTCTTCAGGAGATGAAACTCTCAACTTTGTCAGACATGTTCCCAAAGCTTTTCCCATTGGTTGAGACTCCTACAGGAGGGTTCTATTTGAATAAACTTTGAGAACCCTGGCTGTCTCTTTTCTGATGGTATAAAGGCAATGGTGTCAAACTCAAATAAAAATAGGGCTACTAATTTGTAACTATGGATCCTTGTGGGCCATATACCAACATGGTTTTAAAATGTAATATCTGTTTTATTGTCTTTTTATTTATTTTGTTTAATATTTCCCAAATGCATTTTAATCTGTTTCAGGCTGCACAGGAGTGCTGGTGACATGTTGATACCCCCATAAAATGTTAGCACTCAATGGAAGAAATAGTATTTTAATTGTTTATGTTAATCTTCTTTTAAGGACTGGATAGAATTTGAGGAAATAGCTGATTTGGAGGAACGTGCAAAGAGCCAATTCTTTGAAAAGGTACATGAAGAGGTTGTGTTGAAAACCCAAGAAGCTGCTAAAGAAAAGGAGTTTCAGAGTGTCCCTGCTGGACCAGCTGGGGCAGTAGAGGTAAGGGAAGCATGTATGAAAGTTTTTACTCCTGATCTACACTGAGTTTCAGAAAGATAGGAATAATGAAGTTTGGTTCTATTACCTTTTTGGTCTTCACACAGATCTCCTTTTACTGTGTGATTCTTATTAGGAATTTAAAAAATTTCTAAGAATTCTTAACTGATGTGTACTTTTGCTAAAAAAGAAACAGTTTTGTAAAAATTATCATTTGAAATATTATAAATTCTCTTAATGACATTTATAGAACTGTTAAATTCCTTCTTATACTTAATGAAATTATTTTGACAGTGGGATTACTAGCATGTTATCTTTATTTTATTTATCCTATTTTCAGAGCTGTGAAATATGTCAGGAGCAATTTGAACAATACTGGGATGAAGAGGAGGAAGAATGGCATCTAAAAAATGCTATCCGAGTAGATGGAAAGGTAATTTTGCATCCTCTTGATGTTAGAAGTACTGAAAATGTGTGCAGTCATTATTTTTGGTTATTTGGAAATGTAAAGCTCATAATTAAGAATTTTAAAATTGGATTGTGACAACAAAATTAGTATGTTTTTGTATTTCATTATTGTGTAACACATCTTAGTATCCAAAATATTGGTGACTATATTGTGAGAGGGAAGAAAAAAGTAACTTAATTTCTAGCTACTTAATAATTAAGACTAAAAAAATTTAGTAGATAAAATTTCTTTGCTCAGATTACTTTCATTTGCAATAAATGTATATGTGAAGATAATAAACATAACTTAATTCTTCCTCCTTGTTTCAGATTTACCATCCATCATGTTATGAAGATTATCAAAATGTAAGTTCTTTTGAACTTGTTTGGTTGTGTTTATATATTAACATAAGGCAAATTCATGTTAGTTTTTCTCTTAAGTAGTTTTCCCCTAGTGAAATATAAAATACATATATTTATTTTTTCTATTTTGAGGCCTGAGAATGATTGTTTATGAGAATGGTAGAATTGGAAAAGAATTTTCAGTAACAGATTAGATTTGGAGTCTTGGATACTAATAAGGACTTTTTTCCCCATGTCTTTTGTTTCTAGCATTTTAAATGTTGATATATCAGAAGGGGGAAGCAAAGGTAGAAATGGAGTTGAGAGACTGATATAGTAAAGAGATCAATAGGGTTTTCTTTTTCTAATTTTGGTAAAATAATCATGTAGAGTATGGGATATGAGATTGACCTCTTGTCCAAATCTTAACTTGATTTATGGTATTGTAAAAAGGTATTTAAGAAACAAACACTGGTATAAACATCTTATGGCTCTTGTTTGTGCTGATGATTACTGGATCTTTCCCCAGCTCTTCCTCCTATTTCTGATCTTTTTTTTGGTTAGTTATTAGGTTTTATTTTTCCCATTCTCTACACCTATTAAGCCCCTAAATTCTATTGACTTCACCTTTTGCCTTGTGTCATTTTAATTAACATTACCACCTGCCTTTTTTTTTTAAAGGCTTTTGAAGCCAATCTAGTATAGACTAAGAAAATGGGTGGGCTTTTTAAGGAGATCCCATTTCTAGTTGTTTTCTGTGTGATCTTGGTCTTAACACAACTTCTGGGCCTTACTTTCTTCATGTAAAATGTAGTCTTTTCTACCTCTTAAAAGTTTGAGACTCTAATAATAATTTTTAAAAACTAATCTTTTCCCCTCCATCTTAAATATTTCTTCTTGATGCTTAATTCAATTATTATTGTCATATAAGTCTCAACTCCTTCCCGGCATTTTAGGCCCACAGCCTGGTGTGATGGAAAGAATTTTGGCTTTGAAAAGGGATAGGATTTAGGTCCAAAGCCTCCCTCTGCCATTGGTACTAGTCACTTTTTTTTTTCAGACCTCACTTTCCTTATCTGTAGAGTTAAGAGATTGGACTAAATGAAATCTGCATTTTCAGTTATCACTCACCTCTCTACCTCACTCACCTGTCCGAATGCATAGCCCATGTTCTAGCCAAACTCAAGTTTCTGATATTTGAAATGGCCTTTCCCATACTTTGACCTGCTGAAATCGTACCCTTCCTCGTAGGCCCAACTAAAATGCATCTTTATCGATGAAGCCTAAAGTGAATATTTCCTTTGAGCTCTTCTAGAATAGTATGGGATACCTATTTTCCTTCTTAAATGGAAACCTGAGGATATTCCAGACCAACCTGTTTATTACTCTGTAGCCATTGGCATAGTTTTTGTTGTTCTTTTTGGTCCCATTTGGAGTTTTCTTAGCAGAGGTACTGTAGTGGTTTGCTGTTTCCTTCTCCAATTCATTTTTTACATGAGGAAACTGAAACAAACAGGGTTAAGTGATGACTTACCCAGGATCACACAGCTAGTGTCTGAGACCAGATTTAAATTCAGCAAATGAGTTCCTGACTCCTGGCCTGGAACATTGTCCACTGTACCACCTAACTGCCCAGACATGATTCTTAATGGTACTTATTGTTAGCACTTTGGCGAGAGCATAGGGAAGGCATTTCTGTTATAGCTTATGTAATTTTTCCTCCAATTAATACAATTTAGATCTGTAAGAAATTTAGCATTGATAGTTGTGAACATATACTAATAGTTGGGTGATACTCTTAATTTTGTAGACGTCTTCATTTGATTGTACACCATCTCCCAGCAAGACACCTGTTGAAAATCCCTTGAATATTATGTTGAACATTGTCAAAAAAGAACTGCAGGAACCCTGTGAAAGTTCCAAAGTTAAAGAAGAACCAGTTGATGTCCCACCAGCCTGTACAGATGAAAGCGTAGCTATATCTACTGAAATTAAAACAGAACCTGATACAGTTGAGTCAGTTTAAATAAAATGAGAGGTATGTTTTTCTTTAAAAAAAAAAAAGGAGCTGCTGTGTTATAGTTGAATCTAGAAGGTGAGGAATTTTTATATATGTGTATATATATATAAGTATATATATATAAATTACTTAGCTGAGGCAGGGTCCTTAGCTATCATTTGGTTAATAAATACATTTTAGTATTTGCATTTCCTACTGCCTGCACAGTTTCAGGTGCTCGTTGTGTGAAAGTTCTGTAGATGCGTGCAAATTTAACAAAATGAAATTGTATGTGTAAAATATGTACAATTTTCACTTGTGGAACTGTAAATTATAAATAAAAATATTTTTGCTATCCATGGA
This sequence comes from Monodelphis domestica, assembly GCF_027887165.1. Classification (NCBI taxonomy): domain Eukaryota; kingdom Metazoa; phylum Chordata; class Mammalia; order Didelphimorphia; family Didelphidae; genus Monodelphis; species Monodelphis domestica. The sequence continues at coordinate 332,705,648 of NC_077230.1, read as the reverse complement.
GTGTAATGTTTATGCACACCATCAAATAAAGACAGTGTTTCTGTACTTTTTATTGGGTGGAATTAAACAGCGACCTCAACATAGACCTTTTTACTAGTAGCCTCCCATGATTAAAAAAGAAAACAAAAACCAAACGAACCTGAAGTTAATTTTCATCCATCAAAAGAGGGGATATCAGCACTGCAGGACCTTTCTCAATAGTAAAGTCTAGATTTCAAAAAAAAAAAGTTTTAAACTCAACAGGACAAACTTGCATACATATCCAGATTATTTAAAAAACAAAAACCAAAATGTCAGTTTGACAGAAACAAATGAAGCAACTTTTATTCTTAAAAGTGGATACCAGTGCCATCAAACATTTAACAAACAAGTATATTTAGTAGTTGAAGGTGATTTTTATGACATTTTTCAAACTGTCAACAATTTAAAGCAGATGAACATAACATTTTTTATTTTAAGTCAAAGGGGAAATGTAAGAATGTTCATTTTGAAGCATGGTTAATCTTTTCCTTTGTTGATTTTGACTGGATTAGATGATAAATCAGATACCGTGAGATGTTAATATTCATACATGTAATAAATAGAATGATGAAGTAACTGAGGTTGTATCTCTTTATTTCATGAGTGGCTTTAGAATGTATGACTAAATTTTAATCTATGAATTATACTTTAAGATACTATTCTGAATAAGAATCAACATTGTGATTAGTTGGAATAAGGGTGCCTCTTAAAATACTAACTACAGTCTTTAATAAGAGGTCTTTAACATGGGCCCCACAGATCCATCAAGCTAGGAGAAAGAAAACATCTTTATTTTAGTAAAATTGGTTTCTGTTTAAATCCTATATATTTTATGTTTTGAAAAACCTGAGAAAGAGATTCATAGGTTTTACCAGGCTGCCAAAGAGATCCCCAACACAAAAAAGGTTATGCACTATTGCCTTATGCCCTCACCCCCAAATAAATTCATATCAACCTTCAAACATTACAAAGAAACCTTAGTGTAATCATACTAGAAAAAAAGGATCTTATTCAAACATTTTAACAAAGGGGGAGATTTGTCTTAACTTATAGTTTGTCTTTTTAAATGACAGCTAGTTCTTAATTTCTTAGCATGTTTTCATAAACCTAGAACTAAAAGCTGTCATTCATGTTTAACCTCACTTTGAAGTCTGGTTTAAAAATTGTTCTAACGGTGTGAGGAAAGTTTTTCCTTCAGGATCATTTCTGTGATTTTCTTTTGTATAGAGACAGCTGAAAAATTTGTTCTCATTCTCTGCAATTTGTACTGTTTAGTTGCCTGGATGCTAAGAAGTTGGGTGACATAGTTCAATGTCATTGATGGGACTTATGTTTACAATTAAATGTTGGTGTATTAGTAACTCACATTTATTAAATACTATAATTCAAAACAACCCACGAATTGCTAGCCATTTTACAACTTGAAGGGATCTTTTGGGCCACACCCAGTTCACTTTCAGTATTATGTGGCAACCTTTGCCAATTGGCAAGTATGAAGTCAGATCTCATTCTTTCACATGGTTTTTATCAATTTCAATTCTGAGAACTATTTGTATCTTTTGATCCTATTGGATGGATCTTGGCTATGTATATGTTTCTGCTAATTTCCTACTTATCTTTCCATATCAGACCTATCAGGTCTTTATCATTCCTTTTACAAATAAGGAAACAGGTGTAGCAGGTTAATTACCTTGTTCAAGGTCATACCCTTAATAGTGGAACCTGGACTTAAATCTAGTAGAGATTCTGCCCTCAAGGAGCTTACATTCTAAGGAGAGGGATATAATATGTTCACAGAAAATAAGTAAATGGTTCACTGTCTATCATTAGGCTGGTACCCGATCTCCACTTGCATAAGGTTTTTAAGACCCCAATATAACCATATGTCATTTAGGGAGGTATTTTTGTGGGGGGGGATTAAGTGGCAGATAGAGCTATAAAGGGAGGGAACCTTGCAGGCCATCTAGTCTAACACTTTTGCATCTAAAGAAATAGGTATAAAAAGGGTTAATTAAGTACCTTGCCAGAATGACAGCTATTTAAGTATCAGGGTCATTATTTGAACTTGGGTCTTTCAGATTCTGAGCCAATATGCCATGATGTTTCACTGATTTTTTAAATAGCACATTTAAGTGCTCAGTTGAATGACACTGTATTATCTCCTGGCTTACATCAAAATTGACTAAAGAGACTGGGATGATAATTAGAACTTCTGAATTCTATATAATGAAGTAACTGCCCAATGGAAACAGGCTGGTGGTAAATTGCTAAAGAAATTTTCTAACATGTCAGTAGGTAAGCTGAGCTAATACTGCCTAAAATTTTAAGATGGAACTAAAAGTTGTTTCTTACACTTGTACATTTTAAAATAATGTCTTTACACCTGGTATGATAGGTAGATAGTAAGAAACAGGATAAGGGGTAGTCAAAATTTCAATGGAAATGTACCATTGTCCTCACATGTCACCTTGAAGCTTAGAGCCATGTTTGACTTATCTTTCTTGATCTTTTCTCAGATTAGGTCAGCTAATCAATCCTAACTTTTTTTCTTACTAAATATCTCTTCCACTATATTTCTACTGCATTTAGATCCTTCAATCCTTTACATGGGGATTACTAAGAGAAAAGCTGTTGCAATTGCTTGGATTCCTGACTCCACTCTTTATACTGTATACTATCATCAGATTTCCTTAAATATTGCTGCCGTTAATTATGCTACTCTTCTGCTAAGAAGCTCCACTAGTTCTCTTATTTCCTACTGAAAACAAATCAAAACATTTCTGCCTGGCTTTCTATATTCCATAATCTGGTCTTACTATCCTTAAGGTAACTCCATTCCATGCTCTCTTCATTTTTATAAAAATGAGTCTAGCTATGTTAATTCTCAACACCATACTACTCATGTTCTCAACTTTTTTCTCTCTTTACTCTGCTTAGAGTAAATAGAATCTTAGTACTGGAAGGGTCATTATAGGTCATCCTTTTAAAGAAAGGAGTAACAGTTCACAGCAATAACTAATGATGAAGTCAGAACCAGAACATTGCCATCTTCATTAACCCAGAGCTCTATTAAACTACAGTGCCCAAAAAGCATTTTTCTTAACACTTAAGGTTTGCAAAGCACTTTACAAATATCTAATTTTGACCTCACAACTGTGGGAAGGAAGTACTATTATTATCAATTTTGTAAATGAGGAAATAAGCAAATAAGTAAAGTATCAGTCAAACAACTAAGTCAGAGGACAGATTGGAACTTTGGACTTTGTGACTCCTGGTACCTCTGACTGGCTGACTTCTAATGATCCAATTATGATCTGTTAAGTAAAAGCTACTACTTCAAAACATGCCTTGGACATTTAGTTGTGTAATCCTGGGCAAGTCACTTATCCTTGTCATCAGTTTCCTCATATGCAGAATGAGAATATATAATTATCTAATATCTAAGGCACAGGATTGTAAGGATCAAATTAGATAATTTGCAAAATTGCAAACTTTAAAATGTCACAAATCCTAGCTATTTGTATTATTACTATGTAACTGATACTATGGGAAGTGGGAGATGTAAGAGCAATTTTAGTAAAAATGAGTTTTGGTCTTCCTTATTTTCAGCCCTAAATTTATGCTTCTAAGATATGGTCTATAGAGACAGGGTGGCTTCAGATCTTGTAAAAAGGATTACAAAAGAAGAACCAAATGGATGGCACTGGTTAGGCATTTAGTTGTGACCTAGTATGAGGTTTTCTTAGCAAAGATACTCCAATGGTTTGCTATTTCCTTATCCAGTGGATAAGGCAAAAGAATGGTTAAGTGATTTGTCCAGGGTCACACTGCTAGTGAGTGTCTGAGGACATATTTGAACTCTGGTCTTTCTGGCTTCAGGCCCAGCACTCTATCTTCTAGGTCACATAGCTGTGTGGCACACAGTATATTAAATAAGTAGCTATGACCATGGATAAACCACAGCTCTAAATCCTATAATTTCTATCGTCCATTGCCACTTTGATTGTGTTCAGGTCTCTATAATTTATAAAGAGATTTCACCACTATTACCTCATCAGGTCTCCCCTTTCAAAGGGGGTAGGCAAGGCCAGTGAGGATAATATATTATTCTAGGTGGCATGGACAGAGTTGTTAGATTTGGGGCCAGAAAAACCTTGGTTTGAATTCTGACTCAAAACACTACTAGCCTGTGTAACCTTGGTCAGGTCGTAACGTTAGTATTGGATCAAAAGTAAGAAAACGTGTAAGAAGTTTTGCAAAACTTTGAATTACTCTATAAATGCGAGTTAGTCAAGATTTTTTAGGAACAAATGGACTTTGGAGAACATCTAGCCCAATCAACACCTTAACTTTTTAGAAAAAGAAAGTGAGGTCCAAAAAAGTGTGCGACTTTTCCTAAGTCTATGAACTGGGGACAGGATTGGGATTTCAAGTCAATTTTTCTGACCCCAACTTCCGCAGTCAATCTTTCTTCTTACCTCCCCCCCTTCCGGTTTCTTCCTCTTCCTACCACCCTTCCTTCCGCTGGGTGGTTCAACCACGTTTTACCAGGGAAGGAGGCCAGGCCCTGAGGGGTGCAATGACTTCCCCGAGGTCACACAGCTACGAAGCGGGCCGGACGGAGCGAGGCCGAGCGCCCGCCCCAGCCTGCGCCCTCCCCGCTCTACCACACCGAGCAGCTCCCCGCGCCCCACCTTCGGCCGGGCCAGGCACCTACACAAGGCAATCCAGGCCGTCCCAACATCGGCGCAGTTCACACAACCAACGTCTCTGGACGAGACAGGAGCTGTCGAAGGCCGCCCCCACCACGATTTTTTGGGCGGCTGAAGTGAAAATCCTGAGGCCGGCCGAGGGGCGGCCCATCGGGACGAGTTCCTCCTCACTCAAACTCCCAGAGGAAAGGACACTCGGCCCCAGGAGACGAGGGCGGGGCGGCGTGGGTGTAGGGGGAAGGGAGAGGAAGAGTTGTCGGTCTTCACGGAAGCGGAAGTGACGTATACACCCCGGACGTTTACCTGTTCCCGTGGCAACATAGATTTCTAGCTAGGTAGAGTTGGAGGCAGAAAGCTGGAAACCGAGTTCACAGTGAGAGACTGCGGTGGCGCCCAGGGCGTCAAGGAGTCGTCGTGGTCTGAAGATTCCTCCTTTGCGCCCATGACCGTCTCGAGTGAGTCTGCCTCGCTGGCCACTCGGGGACACAGGCTCCTGCAGGGAGCCTTAATGCTCTTGCTGGTGGGCTTATGTGCTTTCCCTCTTGGAGTTCTTCCCCTTCATCTTTATTTCTGTTCAAAAATTTTCAATGTCCAACTCCCCTTAGAATCTAGAACAGTAATGGTGAACTTATGGCAAAGGTGCCAAAGATGGCTTACAGAGTGTCCCCCACCCCTAACTAGAAAGGCAGAGGGACTTGGGCAGAGCTGCTCCCTTCCCCCACCCCACCACCATTCCAGAGGACTTTTTTTACATCACCTGCTCCTCTGCCCAGCAGCCCAATGGGAGCACACAGGGGGAAAGGTGAGTGGCTCACAGGTAGCAGAGCTGGTGGAGAATAAAGTGCTTGGACTGGGCAGGGCCTGGCACTCTGTCTCCAAAAATTTCACCATCACTGGACTAGACGTATCCCTCCTTCCTACCTCTGAGAAGATGTATGTGAGATTTTTTTTTTTAATTGGAGTTCTGTGAACCTTAGTTGCAGCTGCTGTTATTATTTTTATAATCCGACCCCATTTCACCTAATCTCTTCTGGCCAGCTTCATCTTCTATCCTTTCAATTTTTATTGTTGGTCTCTGTACAATCCCATGCATGCTGCTCTAATTCTTGAAATTCAATAAGCATTATTAACTGCTCTCTATATGCCAGGCACTATACCAAGAAAGCACTTTCTTAGAACAAAGGAAAGGAAAAGGAACAGCTAAGTGGTTCAGTGGATAGAAAGCCAGGCCTGGAGACAGGAAGCCCAGGGTTCAAATGTGGCCTCCTACTTCCTAGCTATGTGATCCTGGGGTAGTCACTTAACCCCAATTGCTTAGCCCTTATTGTTCTTCTACCCTAGAATCCACTGATTCTAAGACAGGAGGATTATTAAAACACATACATACACACACAGAAAAGGTCCCACACTCCACAAGAACTCAATTTAGTGAAAGAGACAACATGCAAATATCTACAAAGATATATACAGAATAAATTGGAAATAATCAATGGAGAGATCAGGAAAGGCTCCTGATAAAAGATGGGCTAGAGATGGAACTTGAAAGAAACCAGGGAAGCCAGGAATTCAGACATGAGGACCAACAGGGGCAATGTCAGGCAGAAGTCAAGGGAGATGGAGTGTCTGGTTTGAGGAGTAACATGGAGATTAGTGCCATACTTAATCAGCCAAATAAAAATTTTCTTGTTTGATATACAAATGGGAAAATCAGAAATTTTATAGGCTACATATGCATTGATAAGAAATTGGCCTTGGAGTATAGTAGACTTGGATATAAAACTCTCTAGCTTTGCCTCTCACTAGCTGTGTGATCACAGGCAAGTCAATGCCTCAGTGCACTAAGTAACTCTAAGACTATAACTTATAACTTATCTAATTTCATAGATGGAGGGAATTTCAGAAATTCCCTACATTGACAAAATTACACTGTGGAGATACAAAATGAATGTGTGTGTCCTTCCACCAAAGTCTTCTTCTTAAGCCTTTGTTTGCCTTTGTGTCTCTGTCAAGGTGTGGAAGCAACCCTGGGTGCTCCAAGGCTTGGCTAGTGGCACACAAAAACTTTTGTATATCTCACGAGGCTAGAAAGGACTTCACATATGGCCTCATGAACTTGTGTTGTCTGTCATACTAGGGAAATACTAGTCAGATTTTTAAAAGTTCATTACCAGATTTGTCACTAGGCGATACTTTTTTTTTCTTTTTTGACCATAGTAATTCTTGATTGTGAAGGAATGAGATTGAGATCTGCATTTGTGAATATAACACCCATACCAGCGTAATCTCAGATAATAATCTTAATCCAAAGGCCAACAAAAAGTATGGTTTATATTTGATTATATAACTAGGGGAGTAGTAGTAATAATAACAATAATAATAATTTTTAAAAACCTTAGCCTGGAAATCAGGAAAATTAGATTTTTGATTTGGCTAGAGCAATGATTAGCCTGGGCAAACTGTGTCACCTCTCTAGGTTTTGGTCCATGTGTACAGAGTTCAATCTGATGATCTCTTAAGATTTTTCCTGGCAATTCTTAAATAATCCCATATCAGAAAATGAAATCCATCAAGCCATCAAAGAACTTCCTAAGAAAAAATCCCCAGGGCCTGATGGATTCACCAGTGAATTCTATCAAACATTCAGAGAACAGTTAATCCCAATACTATACAAACTATTTGACATAATAAGCAAAGAGGGAGTTCTACCAAACTCCTTTTACGACACAAACATGGTACTGATTCCAAAACCAGGCAGGTCAAAAACAGAGAAAGAAAACTATAGACCAATCTCCCTAATGAATATAGATGCAAAAATCTTAGATAGGATACTAGCAAAAAGACTTCAGCAAGTGATCAGCAGGGTCATCCACTATGATCAAGTAGGATTTATACCAGGGATGCAGGGCTGGTTCAATATTAGGAAAACCATCCACATAATTGACCACATTAACAAGCAAACCAACAAGAACCACATGATTATCTCAATAGATGCAGAAAAAGCCTTTGATAAAATACAACACCCATTCCTATTAAAAACACTAGAAAGCATAGGAATAGAAGGGTCATTCCTAAAAATAATAAACAGTATATATCTAAAACCATCAGCTAATATCATTTGCAATGGGGATAAACTAGAAGCATTCCCAATAAGATCAGGAGTGAAACAAGGATGCCCATTATCACCCCTATTATTTGACATCGTACTAGAAACACTAGCAGTAGCAATTAGAGAAGAAAAAGAAATTGAAGGCATCAAAATAGGCAAGGAGGAGACCAAGTTATCACTTTTTGCAGATGACATGATGGTCTACTTAAAGAATCCTAGAGATTCAACCAAAAAGCTAATTGAAATAATCAACAACTTTAGCAAAGTTGCAGGATACAAAATAAACCCACATAAGTCATCAGCTTTTCTATATATCTCCAACACAGCTCAGCAGCAAAAACTAGAAAGAGAAATCCCATTCAAAATCACCTTAGACAAAATAAAATACCTAGGAATCTACCTCCCAAGACAAACACAGGAACTATATGAACACAACTACAAAACACTCGCCACACAACTAAAACTAGACTTGAGCAATTGGAAAAACATTAACTGCTCATGGGTAGGACGAGCCAACATAATAAAAATGACTATCCTGCCCAAACTTATTTATCTATTTAGTGCCATACCCATGGAACTCCCAAAAAATTTCTTTACTGATTTGGAAAAAAGCATAACAAAGTTCATTTGGAATAACAAAAGATCAAGGATATCCAGGGAAATAATGAAAAAAAAACACTAATGAGGGGGGCCTAGCAGTCCCAGACCTCAAACTATATTACAAAGCAGCAGTCATCAAAACAATTTGGTACTGGCTAAGAGACAGAAAGGAGGATCAGTGGAATAGACTGGGGGAAAGCGACCTCAGCCAGATAGTATACGATAAACCCAAAGATCCCAGGTCTTGGGACAAAAATTCACTATTTGATAAGAACTGCTGGGAAAATTGGAAGACAGTGTGGGAGAGATTAGGAATTGATCAACACCTCACACCCTACACCAAGATAAATTCAAAATGGGTGAAAGACTTAAACATAAAGAAGGAAACCATAAGTAAATTGGGTAAACACAGAATAGTATACATGTCAGACCTTTGGGAAGGGAAAGACTTTAAAACCAAGCAAGACATAGAGAGAATCACAAAATGTAAAATAAATAATTTCGACTACATCAAATTAAAAGGCTTTTGTACAAACAAAAGCAATGTAACTAAAATCAGAAGGAACACAACAAGTTGGGAAAAAATCTTCATAAAAACCTCTGACAAAGGTTTAATTACTCATATTTATAATGAGCTAAATCAGTTGTACAAAAAATCAAGCCATTCCCCAATTGATAAATGGGCAAGGGACATGGATAGACAGTTTTCAGATAAAGAAATCAAAACTATTAATAAGCACATGAAGAAGTGCTCCACATCTCTTATAATCAGAGAGATGCAAATCAAAACAACTCTGAGGTATCACCTCACACCTAGCAGATTGGCTAACATGACAGTTATGGAAAGTAATGAATGCTGGAGGGGATGTGGCAAAGTAGGGACATTAATTCATTGCTGGTGGAGTTGTGAACTGATCCAGCCATTCTGGAGGGCAATTTGGAACTATGCACAAAGGGCGATAAAAGAATGTCTACCTTTTGATCCAGCCATAGCACTGCTGGGTTTGTACCCCAAAGAGATAATGGACAAAAAGACTTGTACAAAAATATTCATAGCTGCGCTCTTTGTGGTGGCCAAAAATTGGAAAATGAGGGGATGCCCATCAATTGGGGAATGGCTGAACAAATTGTGGTATATGTTGGTGATGGAATACTATTGTGCTCAAAGGAATAATAAAGTGGAGGATTTCCATGTGAACTGGAACAACCTCCAGGAAGTGATGCAGAGCGAGAGGAGCAGAACCAGGAGAACATTGTACACAGAGACAAACACACTGTGGTATCATCGAACGTAATGGACTTCTCCATTAGTGGTGGTGTAATGTCCCTGCACAATCTGCAGGATTCAAGGAGAAAAAAACACTATCCAAAAGCAGAGGACAAACTGAGGGAATAGAAACACCAAGGAAAAGCAACTGCCTGACTACAATGGCTGAGGGGACATGACAGAGGAAAGACTCGGAGCGAACACTCTGATGCAAATACTAACAACATGGCAATGGGTTCAAGTCAAGAACACATATGATACCAGTGGAATCACACGTCGGCCACGGGGGGTGGGAGGGAGGAAAAGAAAATGATCTTTGTCTTTAATGAAAAATGCATGGAAATGATCAAATAAAATACTATAAAATTAAAAAAAAAATAAAAACATGTTGATTAAAAGCCAAACATTCAGGACAACCTAAAAAAAAAAAAAAGATTTTTCCTGGCTCTAAAAGTTCTATTATAATTATGATTTTTTGAACTTTCTTTCAGCAGCTAGAATTTAACAATATAGTTGTCAATCAACAAGCATTTAATAAATGCTTTCTATGTGGCAGGCACTGTGCTAAGCACAAGGGATTCAATAAAAGGCAAATTCCTGCTCTCATGGAGTTTGCAGTCTAAAAGGGAAAGTGTACAAATCACTATGTACAGATAAGTGATATACAGGATAAATTGGAGATAATTTACAGCGGGAAGGCACTAGTTAGAGAAGACTTCTTGTAGTCTGAAGATTTTAGATAGGATTTAAAGGAAGTCAGAGAGATGATATGGGAAGGAATTCCAGGTGTGGGAGACCACAGCCAGTGCAAATGCCCAGAATCGGGAGATGGGGTGTCTTGTGTGAGGAATAGCAAGGAGATCACTGAATCACAGAGTGTGTGAGTGAATGATTATAAAAATATTAGAAATGTAGGAGGGGCCCAGGTTTTGAAGGACTTTGAATGCCCAACAGAGATTTTTATATTTGATCTTGGAGGTGATAGGGGACTAAAAGAGTTTATTAAATGATAGTTGAGGAAGGGAGTAGTATAGTTAGAGTCATGCTTTAGAAAGATCAGTTTGAAAAGATAGACTGGAATGGGGAGAGACTTGTGTCAGGGAGACCAACCCACCAGGCTATTGTAATAGTTTAGGTGTGGGGTGATGAGACCTTGGACCTGTATTGTAGCAGTGGGAAGAATGGGCTATGAGTAATTTTATAGGTAAAATTGACAAGACTTGGTGACACATTTGATATGGAGGGTGAAAGTGAGGATTTGGATGGCATGTAGGTTTCAAGCCTAGGTGACTAGGAGGATGGTGGTGCCCTGGTGAGATGAAGGATAGTAATGGGGAAGTTTGGAAAAGGGGAAAGCTTTGTAGAGAAAGATGATGAATTTAGATTTGGACATGTTGAATTGAATGTTTACAATACATCCAGTTCAAGATGTCTAATGGCATTTGGAGTTAAATGTGGGCAGTTGGAGATAGAGTTGAGAGATTAGTACTGAATAAGTAGATATGATAATCAATAGCATGGTAATAAGTGAATCCATGGAAGCTGATGAGATAACCAAGTGAAATAATATAGAGAGACACGAGAAGAGGGCCCAGGAAAGAGCTATGGAGGACACTCATAGTTAGTAAGTGTGATCTGAATGGAGATCCAGGAAAAGGAGCAGTTGTATAGGAGGAAAACCAAAAAAGAGTAGTGTGATGGAAACTTAGAGAGTATAAAGGAGACAAGGGTGATCAGCTATAAAAGGCTACAGAGAGATCAAGAAGGATGAAGAAGAGGACACTAGATCTGGCAGTTAAGAGATGATTAGTAACTTGGGGGGAGGATATCTATGAGGTTGGAAGCTAGACTGTAGGGAGGTGAGAAGAAAGTGAGAGGAAAGGAAGTGAAAATATCAATCAACCTTTCAAGAAATTTAATCACAAAAGAAGAGATAGGAGATGATAGTAGAGATTGATAGATTGAATGAGGGTTTCTGAGGAAATTTGGGCACGTTTGTACCCAAAGGGAGGCATCCAGTAGAAAAGGAGAGATTGAAGATAAGATAGAGGGTGGGGATGATTAACAGGGCAATTTAATGGAAGACACTGAGTGAAATGAGATCATTTGTGCCTGTAAAGGGGGTTTGCCTTGGCAGGGATAAGGGTTATCCTCTCATATGAGTAGGGGTGGAAGAGGAGATAGTGCAGAGGGCATCTGGATGATGTTATTAAATAAAGTGAGGAAAAGAGGGAACTCTTTGCAAATGACCTCAGTTTTTTTTTTCCCCCCAGTGAATATGAGGCAAGTTTCTCAGCTTAGAGGGGGCTAAGGGAGAACTATAAGAGGTTTGAGTAATTCTGAAAAGGTTTGGAAAAATTGCTGGGGTGGGTAAGATAGTGAATTAATTAGGGAGGTACAGAAAGATTACCTTAAAACAATTAGGGCCTAGTTGAGATTATGTAACCTAAATTTGACAATTTTGTGATTTTTCTCTACCTTCATGCAGCAGCAAATGAGTAGTGTAAGGGATAAATTTAGGGGTTTTTGACTGAAATATAAATTTAGTTGGTCACCAGGGATTAATTCAAATTCCAATAAAAATACTTAAGTCAGTTTGGGAATTTTATGGTGATTTAATTAATATAGAGGGAAGGAATTAAGAAGAAGAGAGAGGGAAAAGGGTATAAGATTTCTCTGGCCTAGCCTGAGCCAAGGGGAATTCAGAGACCTTCCAGCCACGAGGCCTCCTCTGAGATGAGGGGCCTCCTAGGAGGATGATGTTTTTAGGAAAGATAAAGGAAAAAAAGGAATCGGCCTAAACTCCAAGAGAGCTGAGGGAAGACACCTCACCTGAACTACGCTACTAAGCTTCTCCCAGTATTGTATCAAGGACGCTCACTGCCAAACCTGGACAATAGCTGCAGCCACGCCAAGATGCCAAGATGCCCAGCATGCTACCATCAGTCACCTCTCTACCAACAAAGCCAGAGCCACCTCTCTGCGAAAAAGAGCCCGGAGAGAGGAAGTGATGCAAAATATATAGATTGTTTTTTATATCACTTCCTGCATCTCACATGTACCAATGTGTAAATATTAAAATTTAGGGGAGACTGAGGCAGATAGAAATTAGTTTCTCTCCACAAGGAGTATTATATTTTATGAGGTTTATTAAAGATTAAGAATTAAAGAAAATACAGGATAAGAAACAGGTACCTAGGCCAGAGAGGCCTAGACAAGATAATCTCACATCATGGAAGAGCCGCGTCTGCTCCAAAACGGAAGTCCAAAAGAGACCACAAAAGCCTTTGCAATCAGGTTAAATCCCTTCTTGATCTCAGCCCACCTGAGAATTCAGTGAGATTACAAAGCATTCTGGGGAAGTGGAGCAAAGGATTCTGGGGATTGGAGTCCTGAATTTGAGTCTATTTTTTACATACCCCTTTTGATCGTTTGAAAAAAAAAATAATTTTTTTCTCCAAAGGATCATGAAAACATAATCAATTTAAAGATTACAATAATTTGAGGATAAGAGAAAAAAAAAGAATAAAACCAATAATTGCTGAACGCATTGACAAAAAGCCAGTTAGGGGGCAGTCCCCTTTGGCATGAAAGTATACATACAAATAAATGTTCAATCAACCACACCCAAATTTCAGTTTTTGTGCAGCTGTCTGGTTTGGAGGCTTCTCCATGGTGGCTTCTCCAACAGTTCAATTTCTGGATTCAGAGAGATAGCATCTTCTTTACCTAAAATTCTTCTCAAAAGGAATTTAAACTTTGCAATTTAAAATATTAATATTTTGTACATTCCCCCGTTAAGAGGGTGATTGACAAATACAGGATCACTTAGGGATGCATGGCTGAGGTATGAGGTATATGAATCAATTGGTAAGAGAAATTAACAAAAACATCAGAAAAATAAAAAAGAAAAGAAAAATTTCTGGATGAAAATATAGACTATCAAAGTCTTATGTATAAAAATTCCAAGTAAAAGAAAAATAAATCTATAACAGGTCCTTCAATCAGGGCCCAATCAAAATGATCTAAGCAATGATGCATTTACCCAGTCAATAACCAGGACTACAGAAAGGTACCACACTATAAGAGGCAGAAAAGGGGACCAGATTATCAGAGCCAAGGTTTCGGGGATACTCATCTGTGAGTATCTTCAGAGTGAGTGTGGACACAAGGAAGGCCTACATCTTAACATAAGTCAAGTGTCGCAACCCCAAGTCTCACACTAGTTTCAAAACCTTTGTTTTGGCCTAGAAGTGCATCAATCCATCCTGGATTGGCTTTTCTTTGGCCCTGTGCAATGGCTCTGTTGTGTATATCTTGTCCTGGAATTAGACAGAATCATTAAGCAAAGTCCCATAATTTTTTAAATAATTAGTGGCATCATTTTTATAGTCACAAGCTTTTTGGGGTATGCATTGGCAAATGTATCTTAAACTTATATTACTGAAAAGTCAAAAAGTTAAAGAAAATCTTAATGCTGGTGACATGTGCTTCAAATATAAAAAGGAGAGAAAAATAAAAAAAACCTGAAAAAGTATATTGCACATGCAAGAAAAATATAATAATAAAAGAGCTTTAAAAATTAAAAAATATAGCTTATAATCATTGACACTCTGTGTCAGCTAAGAAAATATAAAATGCAAGGCTTTCTCACCAAAAATGAGATCCATTTCCTCTTAATATCTGGCTATGCTCTACTGTGAGTATGACAAATGAATTGAACAGTATTACAAATATGTGGTATCAATATCCCCAAAATTCTCAATAGCCCAATTAATTACAATAGCAAAAAAACCACACTATCATATTTCACACAAGTTGCTGTATGACATTTTTAAAACCTATGAATTGATGGACATTTATCACAAGTTTTTACAAATGGAGCAATCTTTCAACCTTGGTATTTAAACATTTTTTTTTAAATAAAGTAAAACTCATCTTGGGTTAAGAACATAATCAAGAAATCTATATATCATTCTGGTGGAAGTAAAGTAATGAGCTGAAGAGTATAAATAAAGGGGTGCTCCTTTTTTGGAGGCTTTTTAGGGAAACAAATGCCCTGAGAATAACTGCCCCAACTTCCATTCACATATTTAGAAATGCGGGAAGGTTGGGGGTTATAATTGTATTTCACTTCAGCTATGGGCCTTACCTCGTGGTAGAGGCAGGCAAAAATAACCAGAGATTGTTAAAAAAAAAATTACAAAAATCATATTTTAAAAAACCCTTAAAATCATTTGAGATATTTAGCATATTAAATTTTCCAAAGGTTGTTATACAATTGTAACCAGTTCCGAAGTCCATCTATCCTCTGTGACAATTTACAAAGTCAAAATAGAAAAAAGCTGTTTTTTTTTTTAATTTTAATATATGGGCTTAGTTACAATAATATTTGTTCAGTACAGTTATAGGGGAAAAACAACAGAATTTAAAACTCAGTACATTCAAAATAAATTCAATCAACCTTCAGTGTAACAGAATAATATTGAATTCAGTAACATGAATTTAACATCACAGAGTTAAACCTTAAACAAAGCAATTAGGAAAATGCAATACAGAGATTTTTTTTTTTTTTATAAACCATTGGAGTCTGAAATGCCTTAGAACCTCCAGTCTTTAAGTTCCTTGGGTTCTTATCCATTTAAATGTCTATTGTCGGAAGGCAGAGTGGTAAGGGCTAAGCAATGGGGGTTAAGGGATCTGCTCAGGGCCCCACAGCTGGGGAGTATCTGAGGCCAGATTTTAACCCAGGACCGCATGTCTTTAGGCCTGGCTCTCAGTTCCCTGAGCCACCCATTTGCCCCTTCAAAGTGAATCTTTGGGCTGAATCTTTCTTCTGGCACGCAGGTGAAATCAGTGAAATTACCAGAACAGTCAAAAGGTATTCTTTTAAACAGCCCATTGCTTAAAAGTCTGTTTCTTTTCCTCTCCCTTTCTCTCTCCCCTCCTACACTCTGATCCGCCCATGTGGTCAATACCCCAAATTTGTTACCAGCTGGTAAAAATGAGTCCTGAGCGATCTGCTCCAAGGATCTGGGTGATGAGCCGGCTGGGGTCGTGCTCGTGGGTTCTGGGGCGCATAAACAGGCAGGCAGCGGCCAGCAGATGGCTGCAGGCAGGAACACAGGCAGGCAGGGCCAGGAGAATGGGCACCAGGTGAGAGGCCAGGAGTAGGAGCCAGAGCCGGAATGTGCTGCCGGGGTGAGCAGGGCTGGGACCAGGACCAGGACCAGGTGGGTGGCAAACAGGTCAGGAGTGAGCCTGTGAGCTATCTAGTGGCTGGAACGAGCAGCAGCTTTGCAAGGGTTAAAAAACCTCGGCCAGAGAAAAGTGGATCAAAAAAATTTCTAGGCACTAGCTATTAAAGCTGAACTAAAGATCAGAAAAGAATCAGAAGATTGAGAGTCTTTTTCTCCCATTAGGTCGCCAACTGTAAATATTAAAATTTAGGGGAGACTGAGGCAGGTAGAAATTAGTTTCTCTCTGCAAGGAGTATTATATTTTATGAGGTTTATTAAAGAAAATACAGGATAAGAAACAGGTGCCTAGGCCAGAGAGGCCTAGACAAGATAATCTCACACCATGGAAGAGCCACGTCTGCTCCAAAACAGAAGTCCAAAAGAGACCACAAAAGCCTTTGCAATCAGATTAAATCCCTTCTCGATCTCGACCCACCTGAGAATTCAGTGAGATTACAAAGCATTCTGGGGAAGTGGAGCAAAGGATTCTGGGGATTGGAGTCCTGAATTCAAGTCTATTTTTTACAAATGGTAGCTTAAGCTTGATTTAGGACAGTCCAAGGGGTCTGTCAGTTGTTTCTGATTTGTCATTTGCTAGCACAGGTCTGTCATAGGCCATCCTTCTCAACACTTAATCCTTAAGTAGGGGTGTAGACATTCCTGTTTTGTTAGACTAAGCAGGGTGGAGTAAATCTAAAATTCACAGTAGAAGTCAAGGTAATGAATAGTGGGAGTAATCTAAACTTGAGGTTTGATAGGGCAAGATCTGTGATAGGTTAAGTGGTCAAGAGTCTTGAGAGATGAGGATAATATAGAACGTATTGGGTTCACATAAGGGATCTGGATGGAGAAGAGATAAGAGTATGTAGCCAGTTTAGGAGTGACAGCTTGGGCCATTGAAGCTGTGTCTTCAGGAGGGAGGTTGGTGTCATTGAGAGCCAGAAGATGATAGGAAAGGAAAAGATTGATGATGAAGCATGGTTGTTACTCCCCATGGAGTAAGTACATTAATTCAGCAAACTATTGAAAATCCAAGAATGTGTGAAATAATTTGCTATTAAAGTAAGGGCCTTGTCTTCAAGGAGCTTATTCTATGTATTATGACCTCTCATTAACTTATGTAAATTATATTTATCCTTTAAAGTCTCAGGTCCCACCTTTTCCATGAAACTTCATAAACCTAAAAAACCCAAGGCCCAGAGGTGAAGTAAGTCACTTGTTCAGTGCCCTTATCAAGTTAGGAGTGGAGCCAGGTCCATAGCCCTCATTTCTGTTTTCTCCAGTTGAGTGGTCTTCCTCTATATGGGTTATGCCCAATTACCCTTGACAAGGCATCCTTAGAGATGAGATTGGGTTGAAGCCACCAAATCTGTGATGTGTTGTTACCACTCAGCTCCCTCTTTGTATCTCTGTCCAGAGTCTGGAGCAGCATAATCATAGGCTCATGCAAATATTCTTCACACTACTTGTACCTCTGATTTATGCATATGTTCAGAGCCTGAAGGATTAGCTGCCTTATAGTCTCAGACTACTGAAACTGTAACGCTTCCATGAGTCCCACCTAATCCCTGCTCCTTGCCTTTCCTCAATAGATCTCTATAGGTACCTGTTTCTGAACCAGTGTTTTAAATAAACATTTTGTTCACTAGACATACCAAGTTCTCATAGAACTTAGAATAAAGTGTGGTAGGCAGGACATGGGCATAAATGAAGTAAACTATGAAGTCTACTCAGTCTAATACTAAATTAATGGTATAGCCTTTGTCTTTCCCAAAAGATATTAAGCTTCTTGAGGACAATTGCATATTTCATATTTTCTTGTCACTTGACAGTATCTTGTATAGTGAAAGATGAATTAGTAGATATTTCATAAATACCTATTATTTTTCTTACCTAGCTTATCCTTTTTTAAAAAAAATTCAAAGATATTTTATTTTCCCAATAATTTTCAACATGCATTTTCCAAAATTTTAAGATAAAAACCATCTTCCACTTGTTGATGGTAAGCAATTTGATCTGGGCCATACATGTATCATCATGCAAAACATATTCCATATTGGTCATTATTGTAATAACATACACATAAGATCCCCAAATAAAACAATAAATACACTGATTTGAAAGATAATATGCTTTGATCTATCTGACTCTAACAGTTCTTCCTCTGGAGGTGGATAGCATTCCCCATCATAAGTCCTTCAAAATTTTCCCAGATTTGGGGCAGCTGGGTAGCTCAGGGGATTGAGAGCCAGGCCTAGAGATGGGAGGTCCTAGGTTCAAATCTAGCCTCAGAAACTTCCTAGCTGTGTGACCCTGGGTAACTCACTTAACTCCCATTGCCTAGCCCTTACCACTCTTCTGCCTTGGAACCAATACACAGCATTGATTCCAAGATGGAAGGTAAGGGTTTAAAAAAATTTTTTTCCCCCTTGATCATTGCACTGCTGAGAGTAGCCAAGTTTTCACACTTGATCATCTTCTAATATTGCTGTTACTGTGTACAATATTCTCCTTGTTCTGCTTATTTCGTTCTTTTGCTCTTTCTGAAATCATCCTGTTTATTATTTTTTCTAGCATAATAGTATTCCATCACAAACATATACCACAATTTGTCCAGCCATTCCCCAATTGATGGACATCCCCTTGATTTCCAATTCTTTGCCTCTGTAGAAATTGCTGCTTATTAATATTTTTATACAACTAGGTCCTTTCCCCTTTTTTAATTATCTCTTTTGGATACAGACCCAGTAGTTGTATTTATAGAGCCAATGGGTATCTAGCTTGACCTTCTTAACCAATATTTTTTCTTCAGTGACTTCCCATCATTCTGTTTCTACTTAGAATCCCTTACACTCAGTTTGTCTAGTTCAAAAAGCAGTTTAAAATGATTTGCAACATGATATATCAAATAGCTGGTGGATAGTATATTGGATGACACATTATAAAAATATGAGTGACTAATTTTTGGGTATATTCCTGTAGTTTGATGTGATAACTCATACTCTGAAAGCTAACTTTTGAAAGTACTGAAATTGAAGTTAGAGATTCATTCATTCATTTATTCAATAAAAACTTGATAAGTGTATAATATGTGCAATGGACAATGCTAAGTGCTAGGGATACAAAAACAGGCAAGAGACAGTCTCTGCCCTCAAGAAGCTCACAAGCTAATGGAGGAGGAGATCATGTGCAATCAAATATATAAAAAACAATCTATATTTGGATAAATGGGAGATAACTGAGGGAAGGTCTGGGCTTAAGTGGGATAGGAAAAGGCTTCCTGAAGCAGGTGGGATTTTAGTTGGCACTTAAAGGAAGCCGGGGAGGTCTGTATTTGGAGTGGAGCAGGGAGAACATTCAAGGCATGGGGAATAGGCAGAGAAAATGACCAGGATTGAGCGATGGGGTGCCTTGTTCGTGAAAGAGTCAGGAGGCCAGTGTCACTAGATTAAAGAGTATATGTTAGAGCAGTGATGGGCAACCTTTTGAGCTTGGTGTGTCAAAATTTGCCAAAAAACCAAGCATAATTCGGGTGGTGTGTCACTTCAAGAAAAAACCCATAATTTTGTGATATTTATAGTTTAAATAACAAAAATGTATAACTGTAATACATAACTATTTAATAAACCAAAAACTAATTATTTAACTTACCTGCTTAGTGACTTCTTTGTTCATCTGTCAATCATTTTATTTTGTTGGTCTTGATATTATTTAACTTGTGTGGGGTGCTGTGAATTAAGATAAGTGAAGGGGAGAGGAAATTCTTTAACCTGCCTATTAGTGACTTTTTTGTTGCTGAATTTCATTGGCTAAATCTTCAATTGAAGGCTGGTATTTTGTACACTTCAAGCCCAAGCAAGCACTACTAACTTCATCTGTCAATCTGTTTCTTTTGTTGTTTTTGATTAATGCTGAGAATAAGGTCTCACAAAAGTAGGTAGAGGGAAAAATTGTGAGTAAAGCCATTGCTATATTTTTCAGGGTGCTAAAAGTGTCTGGTAATCAGTTCTAGGCACTCCAAATTTCCTGTTTGTAGTGGCACTCCTCTTGATTCTCCAGGCAGCACCTTTCCAGATTCTCAAGCTTTGACCTCAGGTCGACAAACACCTGAACCCAGATGTTGTCTTGAAATTCTGAAAGTTGCTTCTCTAAATCATCAGTTTGCATCCATTGGAACCATTTAATTCCAAACTATTATAGACTACTACACCAGGATACTTAATTATTTTCATGGTCTGTTCTAGGCTTCTAAATTGATTAAATCTATCATTGAACTGGTCAAGTAATGAGTCTAAAATATGCTGGTACTTTATATGCAAGGGTTCCATTTCATTTTGTACAACTGCACTGGCCTTCTCAAAATACTTTGTTACTCAAGGAAAATACTTACAAGTATTAGTTTCTACATCTCGCTTGAAAATTTTAAGTTTACTTTCAAAAGCTTTTATGTATCCAAACCTAACTTCAATACTTTTGCCAAAACCTTGTAACTTTAAGTTCAGTTCATTAATATGAACAGAGAGATCTGTAAAAAACATCAGGGTGTTGATCCCCTTATCATCATTGAGCTGAGGAAAGTTTCCCAGATCCTTATGCTCAAGAAATACCTGAATTTCTTCAAAGCACTCCACAAAGCGCTCAAGAACTTTACCTCAGCTCAGCCATCTTACATTATTGAACACCAGCAGTCCACTGTAGGTGGAATCAACCTCCAGTAAAAGTGCATAAAATTCTTGCTTGTGAAGGGGGAGAGCAACTATTAAATTAACTATTTTTGTAAGAACCTTACATTAAGTCATTTAATAAGTAGGTGAATCCTGCCTTGGCACATAAAGCCTCCTGATGAATAATACAACGAAAAGGCACAATTGGATGTCCAATAGCTTCCATAAACAATTTGACAAATCCAACTTTTTTCCCCACCATGTTTGGTGCCCCATCTGTTGTCACTGACACAACTTTAGAGATATCAATGCTTAGACCATGGAATGTTTGTCTAACAACCATATATATGTTGCTTCCTGATGTACTTATTGTCTCTGATACCAACTTTATCAACTCTTCTCTCATTGTGAGACCATCAGAATATTGACCAATAATGGCCATCTGAGCATGTGATGTGACATCAATAGTTTCATCAAGAGAGATTGAAAAATATGTACATTACTTATGTCTCTCTTTAATGTTGTACGTTTGTGTTCAGTCTCATTATTCGGTATTTTATGGTATTTCTACTGAGTGGTAACTCAGATATTTTCTTAGTAATTGCATCTTTATTCTTCATGTCGTGAAATAGAACTGGCGCATATGTTAGGAGAGTTTCTTTAATAAATTCTCCCTCACTGAGTGCTTTTCCATGTTGAGCTATGATGTGAGCAATGCTCAAACTTGCAGATGTTAAATTTGTAGAACCTTTTACAAATTTAAGGATGGAATTAGATTGACTCTTATAAAGGTCTAGCTGCCTGGAAATGTATGCCTTCCTTTCATCCTCACTTTTTTTCAAGAGCTGGGAAAGATTAGTTTCAAAATGTCTATATTCCACTCTCTGCTTACTACTGTTTCAGTAAATAGAATGTAAAATGATCTGCCATTTTTTTCTATAATGCCTTACATCTTGGTCCATGCCTCTTGAAAGGGCCGGCTACTGCTACTACCACTTCCTTTACTTAACCTTGTTTTTTTTATTTTTTGGGTTCTCTATCGAGGGACAGTGACAGAAGATAGAATTATAGATAGCCTGTTAGCCCTGCAGGTAATTAGGAGTTAACTAGCCTAACTGACCACAAGATGGCACATGTAACTGTCTTTTAGGAAAGGGCAGGGTTAATAAGCAGAAATAGGGATTTGCTATATTTAAAATTACTATATCTACCCATTGTTATTTTTCATAAGGTTTATTAATAATCACTTGAGATAGAAAGGAAGATGAACATAGATTTAAAGTCTTCTTTACTCTAAGTTCTGACCATGTGTAACACATCCTCTAAGCATCCCTGTCTCTCTCACCTGTATGTTCTAGCCAAGAGTTCTGTGCCAAAAGCCCCAGGTGGGCTCTGCCCACTCTCTTTTATTGATGTTCATGGACACAACTCTGGTATGTGAAGAATGTTGACGAACTGGTCAGCAATCCAGGAGGGAGAGGGAATGAAATCCCCTTGACACCATCCCCCCCTGTGATCTTTTGGGTGACTAGTCTCCCCAATGGATCATTTAAACATAACTATCATATACCTCTAAATATCTTCTAGCTAAAAGCATATACAATATTGCACTTTCTAAGAGGAAGTTACAATAGTTAGAGATAAGAAGGACTTATGAGAAGAAGAAAACAAAAAATGATTGATAGATGCATTGACAAAATGCCAGTTAGGGGACAGTCCCCTTTGACATAAATGTTACATTCAGAATAAGTATATTCAACCCCCTTCATTTCAGTTCATTATATCCTAACGCAAATTCTGAATCTTTTGATGTAGTGTGTGGCTTCTTCAGGCATTTTTGCAGCACCTTCTTCATAAGGATCCACTTTCTTGATTTGGGATGTTGGCAAGGTTCTTTCCTGAAATATCTCCAAAAAATTTAAATCTTGAATATTAGGATAATTATACAATCATCCCTGAAGAAGGTGTTGACCAACACCAGAATCATCCTGGGATACATGGCTGAGTTTTGAGGTATATGAAACAATTTTCAAAAGACCCCGCCCCCCCAATCCCAAATAAAAGAGCAAAAATTAAATTCTGTATAAAAGTAATTAGAAGTACAAAAATAAGAAAGAAAAAAATAATCTTGTGTATAAAATTGAGTAAAAAAAAAACCTGCAACAGGTCCTTGAAGCAGTAGCTGCTTAATTAAAGTGATTTATTTCCCAATCCTATAGGACAATTGCAGTGATATAGCACTTACCCATTTGCAGCCAGGACTACAGAAAATTGTCAAAACTATAAGAGAGAAGGGACTAGGTTTTAGCAGCAAATGGGAAAAATCATTCCTTGGTATGATTTTATCTTCACTGTCAGGGATAGGGGAGCCAGGATGATAGCCAAACTTTGGTACTTGACTGAGAATAGTGTGATACAAGGAGTCCTGCATCTTAACATGTAAGGCGCCGCAACCTTGAGTCTCAAACTAGGCTCAAGTCCTTTTGTATTGGCATAGAAGTTCAACAATGCTACCTGGACTGGTTTGGTCCTTTTTGACCTTGTGCTACTTGACACTGTATAGTGGCCCTTTTGTTCCCTTCTCTTGGATTCAGACACAATCATTAAGCGAAATTCCATAACATTTATCAATTTATGGCAAATTTCTATAGTCTAAAGCTTTTGGGTATGCATAGTTACTAGGGCTAATAGATACTGTAAACTTATACTATAAACTTATCCTTCAAGTCAAAAACATTAATACTGATTCTATGTACTTCAAGTATTACAAGGATAGGAAAAAAGAAAAAAATCAAATATCCTATTGCAATTATAAAGAGAAAAAATAATTTTAAAAATCATAATTTCACAGTTCACATTCCATGTGACAATGTTTTAGCCAAGCAGAGGCACAATACAAAGGTTGGTCACTCAAAAATGAGAGATTTATTTCCCTCTTAACTTGGCTAGGATTCACAGTGTGAGTGTACATGATTTTTTCACATGGTAAAAGCCTTGTAAAAATAGTAATACAACAACTAATACAGATTCTAAGAAGTACCAAAATCCCCAAAATGATAAGAGCCCATTTTAGGACAACTGCAACCAAACTTGTGCTTACAGCCATGAGAGGTTCCACCAGCTATCATTAGGATTCACATAAGTCTCTATAGTTACTTGCTGTGCGAAATTTAAAAGCTTTTGAAGCTCATGGATATTTGTCACATGTTCTACAGATTTAGCCAATCTTTCAACCTTTGCTGAGATATTCTTAACAAAGTATTACTGCCATGATTCCAAAATTTGGCAGGAGAAACCAGAAAAAAAACCCCTCTGTACTGTTGAAAACCTTTTGGGTCGAAAAGTGTCACAAAGAATCTAGATTATTCTGGTGGAAGGGTAGAATAAGCTGAAGAGTTATAAATATAATAAATCCATTTCGAAGCTACTAGGCTTCACAGGAAAAATCATTCCCACCTCCTGGATGAGATTATAATGCATTTCAGGGTAACTAAGCTACTTGGGCACTTCTCTCCCTCTTGGTATGAGGCTGTCTTCAATATGTCCCACTCAATTTCACATAGTGTCGAGGACTAAATAGTGAAAATCACTTCAGATGTCTCATCCATTACATGTTCAGTAAATTCAGAGATGGGAAAATATAACAGAGCTATTGCACTCCCCTTCTATTACAAACGGACCCTTACCTTTTGTTACAAACAACTCAGAGACAGGCAAATGATCAGTCAGAGGTAGGGATGCTTTGAGATATCTGAAAATCACTTTTGAAGACCCATTAAAATCAACTGAAATTATTAGATAATTAAATTCTTCAAAGGTTATACAGGTTGCAAAATAAAAAAAAACAAAAAACAAAAGGCTGTTAAGGGAACATGTGATCTCAATGGATCTGATGAGAAATCCAGCATCCATAAGAAGTTATGGTTTTTCCAAGGAAAAGGATTTTTTTTTCAAGATGTTTATGGGCTTTTACAATGATATTCTTCAGCACAGTCATAGGGGAGGAACAAAGAAAGTGCAACAGAATATTTCAATTTTGATAATTTATGAAGGGGTTAACAGTAAATTACATACATCTTGTATTTAGAATTGAGTCACAGAGACTTCTTCATTATGGGGAGGGTAACAAACTGAAATAGTTAACATCAATAAGACAATAGGGTCTGAAAAGGCTTAAAATTCACCTCCAGACTCTTTGAGGTTCCTTCCCCTCCCAGGTACCATCATTCATCTAAATTCCTTTTTCTGGGGTTCCCTCACTGAGTACAGATGTTTGGGTTTGAGTTCTGATTTGCCTCAGTCAAACTATTCCTCATATTATTATCATTATTCCTGAAGCTTCCAATCCCATTTTCCTGATTTCTCTTCTTATAATTCATAATTACATGATCCACCTTTCCACAAAAATAACATTAGTAGTTGTTTTCTGGATTCTTGTAAGGGAGCTATGACCTCTCCCTTTCCGACTGTTTTGGTTAATTCTTTTGTTTCCTTATTTAATGACTCCACTAAAATAGTGTTCTCTTTATCCTTCTCTCCCTGTCTAGCAGTTAATTCCCTTATTTCCTTTTTTTAATGTTTCCATTAAATCAGTGTTCTCCTTCTCCCTTTCCTTATGTCCCTCAAAAGCATAAACTGCTATTCTTTTTAATTCCTCAAGGTCCATATTAGGCCAGTTTGGACAGCTAGTCATAAAATAATTCTTAACTGCCTTACAACTGTTTTTTACAAATTGTATTCTGATTTGTCTAAAATCACTTTTCCTAGCAAGATCCAGTTCTATATACCTACCCCCCCAGCTCAATAAGCCTATCCATAAACTGAGAGGGGTTTTCATTATCTTCCTGCTTTAGATTTTCGAATTTAGTCCACATACCAGGCCTATCAGAAGAAGCTCTCATTACTTTTAGTAATGCATTTCTAGCCTGGCATAGTTGTAAGTAATCTTGCTCTGAATTTGTGTCCCATTTGGGATCTTCATTGGCCAACAAGTTGTTCTCTTTCCCTGGGTCTGATTAACAAGAGAAAGAATCTTATTTCTTTCCCTTTCCATTAGAAAGGCCTGGAGCAAATCTTCCACATCCATCCATGTGGCATTATATGTGAGGAAAATGCTTTCAACCTTATTTATAACCACCACAGGCTCACTTTCATAAGAAGGAGTTTTTTCTTTGAATCTCTCGATGTCCTGTGGAGAGAAAGGTGTATGATGTCTAATGTCTGCTAAGTCTCCATGTCTATTATAAGTAGGAATATCTCTGAGAGGGAATAGGACTTTATTTGAATCATCTGTGGTAACTGCTGCTTTACCTATTTTCCGGATTTCAATGGAGTGGGTTGTAGGACAGGCCTGTAGGGGAGGGGGGGAAATGGGCGAATGGAGAGGGGGAGGGAGTGGGTGAATGGAGAGGGAGGAACTGGTTGGGGGTGAGGCAGGGAAAAAGGATTGGGGGTGGGGGTGGGGGTTGGGAGGAGAGGAATGGGGATGGGGTGGAGAGGAACGGGGAGGAGAGGAAGAGTGAGGCTAGACCAAGCAGGGGTGGGGTGGGGGAGGGGAGAGGAGTAGGATAGGTGAGGTCAAGAAGTGTGGTCATAGTAAGATGGGTGGAATCAGTCAGGGGAAGGAGGGTGGGGAAATGGCTGGCCAAGAGAATAAAGCAGATAGGGATAGGGAATATTGGTAGTAAGAAGGTGGAAATTTGAGGTTATGGGTAGTGAGATGGTTAGTGAGGGTAGAGAGGTAGATTGGGAGGAAAGGAGATGGAAGGAGTGGGGGATGAGTGAGGTCTGACAGGGAGAGGAGCGAAATGGTCCAAGTCTGGGTTTGGATTAGTATGAGGAGAAACTTTCTCATAGTCCAGGTGGGATGATAGGGTATGTTTCTTTTTTATTTTTATTTTTTTTTAATATATTTTATTTGATCATTTCCAAGCATTATTCGTTAAAGACATAGATCATTTTCTTTTCCTCCCCCCCACCCCCCATAGCCGACGCGTAAGTCCACTGGGCATTAGATGTTTTCTTGATTTGAACCCATTGCTTTGTTGATAGTATTTGCATTAGAGTGTTCATTTAAAGTCTATCCTCTGTCATGTCCCCTCAACCTCTGTATTCAGGCAGTTGCTTTTTCTCGGTGTTTCCACTCCCATAGTTTATCCTTTGCTTATGAATGGTGTTTTTTTTCTCCTGGATCCCTGAAATTTGTTCAGGGACATTACACCGCCCCTAATGGAGAAGTCCATTACGTTCGATTATACCACAGTGTATTAGTCTCTGTGTACAATGTTCTCCTGGTTCTGCTCCTCTCGCTCTGCATCACTTCCTGGAGGTTGTTCCAGTCTCCATGGAACTTCTCCACTTTATTATTCCTTTTAGCACAATAGTATTCCATCACCAACATATACCACAGTTTGTTCAGCCATTCCCCAATTGATGGGCATCCCCTCGTTTTCCAGTTTTGGGCCACCACAAAGAGCACAGCTATGAATATTTTTGTACAAGTCTTTGTGTCCATTATCTCTTTGGGGTACAGACCCAGCAGTGCTATGGCTGGGTCAAAGGGTAGATATTCTTTTGTCGCCCTTTGGGCATAGTTCCAAATTGCCCTCCAGAATGGTTGGATCAGTTCACAACTCCACCAGCAATGAATTAATGTCCCTACTTTGCCACATCCCCTCCAGCATTCATTACCTTCCTTTGCTGTTATGTTAGCCAATCTGCTAGGTGTGAGGTGATACCTCAGAGTTGTTTTGATTTGCATCTCTCTGATTATAAGAGATGTAGAACACTCCTTCATGTGCTTGTTAATAGTTTTGATTTCTTTATCTGAGAACTGCCTATCCATTTCCCTTGCCCATTTATCAATTGGAGAATGGCTTGATTTTTTGTACAATTGATTTAGCTCATTATAAATATGAGTAATTAAACCTTTGTCAGAGGTTTCTATGAAGATTTTTTCCCAATTTGTTGTTTCCCTTCTGATTTTAGTTATATTGGTTTTGTTTGTACAAAAGCTTTTTAGTTTGATGTAGTCAAAATTATTTATTTTACATTTTGTGATTCTTTCTATATCTTGCTTGGTTTTAAAGCCTTTCCCCTCCCAAAGGTCTGACATGTATACTATTCTGTGTTTACCCAATTTACTTATGGTTTCCTTCTTTATGTTTAAGTCACTCACCCATTTTGAATTTATCTTGGTGTTTTTTATTTTTTTTTTTAACCTTTACCTTCCATCTTGGAGTCAATACTGTGTATTGGTTCCAAGGCAGAAGAGTGGTAAGAGCTAGGCAATGGGGGTTAAGTGACTTGCCCAGGGTCACACAGCTGGGAAGTGTCTGAGGCCAGATTTGAACCCAGGACCTCCCATCTCTAGGCCTGGATCTCAATACACTAAGCTACCCAGCTGCCCCTGATAGGGTATGTTTTTTTGCTAGATCTAATCAAGGGTTCAGGAGGAGGAACTGAAGGAGTTAAGTCAGAATGATCTGGTTCCAAAGAAAGGATTGTTTCCTCACTGGAGGAGATGGTTAATTTATCAACATGATAGACCCACAAGAGCCAGTATTTATAATCTTTGGAATCTTTGCTTTTAATGGCTTACTTAAAATCTTTCAAGACCTTGGAGTCAAAGGATCTGCATTTTGGCCATGTATAAGATATGTCCATCCAGGCTTTGCAAAGTTTTTTAGCTTCCTTTTTTTTGGTCATTCAATTCTCCTTAGGAAGATTAGGATCACCCTAAGAATTAAAAAGTTTATGCAGGGGTGAATCTGGAGGATTTTTTCCTGATTTCTCTTGTTGTGTTGCAATATTTCGCATAGTATCTATTCCTTCTGTCTTAATCTGCCTATTTAAGCTCGTCTGAGTATTGTTGAATGGTCAATTCATACAATGAAAGGTTCCTAAAACATGAAAAAAATGGAGACACTAATTTCTTCAAAGTTATTGTGGAAGGCAATGAGAATGGGGTTAAATAATAAGCTAATGTAAGGAACGAAGTAATTGTTGCATAACAATATTATGAATAATGAATATGTATTATAATGATTGTGATTAATAATTAATAATAACCAACAATCATAAACAAGTATCAATTATCTATAACAATTATCAATAATAATGATTGTTAGTGGCTAATAGTTATTGAAAATTAATAATTAGTGTTATTGATAATAATGCTATTGTGTTCTAAAATTATTTATTAATATTGCATTTAATTAATTTGATTTAATTTTGGCTTTGTTCAATTTTAGAAATTTGTTTTTAATTCAATTCAATATTATGAATATTTAACTATTAATAATGCTTTTATTTAAATGTAGTAGAAGTATTTTCTTTTTAAATTTACTGCAGTTTTACTTCTTGCTTGAGGGAGGCGCTAAAACTGTGTGTAGAGGGCAAGACACTACAGCGTAGGGGTTACCGAAAGTGAGGAGAGAGAGATGAAGAAGGGGGGAAAAACAGTGTGGCTTTTGATAAGTCATAGAGGAAGTGGTCAGCCTTCAAGGAATGTATGAGGAAGGGAAGGGAGAAGAGAAAAACTAAGATAAAAAAGCACTTCCTTGTAGGTTCTGTCCTTTCCCCTCCCCAAGAAGTAAAGCCAGTGGGTGTTTCCAAAGTTGCAGGCTCTGGGGAGGGTTTAACCCTAATTATCAGTGTCTCTCAACCAGTGCCAGATTTCAACACAGAATCTCCCATTTCCAGGTCTAGCTTTCAAACTACAGAGCTATCCTGCTACCCCTAGGTGGAATCAGGATTTAAAGTGCAGCACAGGTGTTCCAAACACTTCAGTCTCCCACTCCAACCCCTCACAGTCAGGTTCCAAAGTTGTGGGGACTGGGTTCTCCTCACTCCAATCCCCTACAGCCTGGAAGTACCCCCAGTATTATTTTACTGTCTGATTTATGGGGCTACCACTGCACTGCACTCAGTCCCTGTGCTGCACAGTACTGAGCGCAGCAACAGCTAGGAGCCTGCATCCGCATCTTGTGGGTTTTGGCTTGCTGGGGAAAGTGCAGACGATGTAAGGGGCTGGGTTGGGTCCCAGAGATGCAAAAGGCTTGGGCTCCTTTCTCTACTATCCCACCCTCATCTAAGCTAAAGTAATGGGGCTGGGGTGCCACATGAGAGGAAGGTCCTTGCCAATCCTGGAAGGCTGGAAAGGGAAAACTGCCACTGCCTAGGCCAAGGTGTGTCCCGCATATGAAAGCAGACAACTGCTAAAAATCCCCCTATTCTAAGAACCTCTCAGAAGAAAACTATTAATTACCTCACGACAGTGGTTGCCATCTGTTAGATTTAAAATGAATAAATCTACCTGTTATTATTTTTCATAAGGTTTATTAATAATCATTTGAGATAGAAAGGTAGATAAGCATAGATTTAACATCTCTTCCTTACTCTAAGTTCTGACCACATATAACACATCCTCCAAGCATTCCTCTCTCCCTCACTAAAGCTTCCTCAGAGGGGAGAGAAGCTTTAAGGTAGGAAGATAGAGACAGGATAGAAGTTTTAGATACCACGAGGGGGATGACGGAGTCAAATTAGAAATATGAGGTGGCCAGAATGAATCTTTATTAATTTTCCATGAGCCACAGCTAAGCTCTGATCAAAGGACCCTTCCGAAGGCTTTTACCAGTCCAGAGATCCACATTTAATACCACACAGGTCAGAGAGGTGAATAGAGAAAGATTAAAGATGGCCAAGCTCCTGCCAGGACAGCCATCAGCTAGCCTGAAAGAGAGAGAGAGAGAGAGAGAGAGAGAGAGAGAGAGAGAGAGAGAGAGAGAGAGAGAGAGAGAGAGAGAGGCGGAGCTTGCTGGGCTACATATACCCTTTGATACACAGTACATAGGGATGATCCTCATTGGTTAATGACAAGGCGTAGGTGTGGTTTCTCTTAACCAGGCGAGAACAAAGAAACCTGTTTTCCCGCCTAACCTGGGGGAAGCTGGGGTCAAGGGTCAGAGGCCTTCCCAGCCATGAGCAATACTGAGCATGCTCAAGACTGAGCATGCTCTCTTTTAAGGCAATCTGCACATACCAACTGTTCCCCTTGCCCATAGCTAGGGGTGGACTGCTACACTCACCTGTCTGTTCCAGCCAAGAGTTCCGTGCCAAAAGCCCTACGTGGGCTCTGCCCAGTCTTTTATTGACATTCACAGACATTTATGGATGCAACTCTGGTATGTGAATGTTGACGAACTCCAAGTGGCACCTTTCCAGATTCTTGAGCTTTGACAAACACCCGAACCCAGATGCTTTCTTGAAATTCTGAAAGTTGCATCTCCAAATCATCAACTTGCATCCATTGGAAACCATTTAATTCCAAACTACTGTAGACTTCTACATCAGGATACTTAATTATTTTCAAGATCTGTTCTAGGCTTCTAAATTGATTAAATCTATCACTGAATTGATTATGTAAGGAGTCTAACATGCTTTTTATATGCAATGGTTCCATTTCATTTTGTACAGCTGCATTGGTCTTCTCAAAATACTTTGTTACTTGAGTAAAACACTTATAAGTTTTAGTTTCTACATCTTGCTTGAAAATTTTAAGTTTATTTTTAAAAGTTTTTATGTATCCAAACATAACATTAATACTTTTGCCAAAACCTTGTAACTTTAAGTTCAGATCATTAATAAGAACAAAGAGATCTGTAAAAAGCATCAGGAGATAGCATAGCATGGTGAATACAAAGACTTCCTTGGAGTTAGGAAAACTAGCATGGTGCCAGCTCTGGGACATCTAGCCCCTTTCTGTGCCCTGAGCAATTCTCTTAAAACAGATTAATTGCCTATTTGCATTAATGGAGGGAATTTCACAACATGGGTTCCCTATGCTGGTGAAATCTCACTCACATCCAAACCAAAACAAATGAAACATGTTTCAGTAACTTTCGTTGTATAATACATCAATTTTTTCTAGACAGTGATTTAGAAAACAAATAATTTTGTACAATTTTCATTGATGCATTCTTCAATATTAATTGATATAATATAGGTAAAAGGATTTTCTGAAAACTACAATAGTCTATAATCTTTCAAATTTCATGATATTTCAGATCTCAGGAAGAAAGTGCACTTTGCTAGTATACATGATGCAGTGAAAGCTGGTGATGTAAAACAGCTCGCAGAAATTGTAGAGAGTGGAATCAGCATTAATGAAGTTGATGTCCTCCATAAATTTACCCCTTTACATTGGGCAGCACATTCTGGAAGTCTGGAGGTAAGAAGCTTTAAAAAATCATAAATTTATTAAAAGTAAATGACTTAATTATGGAATTTTAGTAACATCATGTATGTAGTTGACATTTTTTCATTTGACTGGACCTAAGACATCACTGGAATAAGAAGCTTCTTTTACCTGTAGATCTGTATCCTAGTTGAGATTTTTAATTTGAGATAGTTGCCTGTAGCATGGAATTATTATTTTTTAAAATTAATTTAATTAGTCAATTTAGAACATTATTCCTTGGTTATAATAATCACATTATTTCCCTCCCTCCCCTTGTGACAGATAAAAGAGTGCTTGCCTTAAATTGTGACAGCGAAAATATGGTTTCAAGACAGTGTCTTGAGTTAAATCAAAAATAAGGTGGTCACCATGAGAAAAATTCCCAATTATGAAACACCCAAGTCAGCTGGGTTTTATGGAGATTTTAATTAATACAAATTAAGGAATTAATGAAAGGGAGAGAGAGAGTAAGAGGAAATAATGAGAAAAGGGCTAGGCCAGCCTAGGCCAGCTTAGGCTTAAGCCTTAAGAAAGAGATCAGTCAGTCTTTTATCAACTCACCACAAGATCTTTCCAAGCAAAACTCTAGTGTTCAGAGAGACCCTCCAGTATAGCTCAGGAAGCTTCACTTCAGCTTCCAAGGCTGAATTTCCTTTCAGCCACCGAGACAGAGACCAGCCTCCAATTCAGGCTCCATAGCTGAATTTTTCTCAGAGGCCTTTCTGACCTCCTTTTAAAGAGAATTTTCTCCTATGTCACCTCCCCTAAGTTTTCACATCTGCCAATCACACTAGACATTTTCCAAAGGACTGACCATTCTTAATTCACACCTGAGTAGACTAAAACTTTTGAGTAATTCACACCTGAGTAGACTAATCTTGTCCTTTGCAAGTTGCCTGATTAATTTGATCTTCATAGGTACTTAGCCCCCCCCTTTGTATTAGATATAAAAATAGACCTAGCTTAAGGGTTTTTGCTTCACTTTAAGTATGGGTTGGGGACTTTTCATTGTCCAATCAGGAGTTTACAACTTTATCTTCCCCTAAAGTATGGTTGGAGTAATGTTAGAGTTCCCACTTACATTCCTGACTAAAGTCCCTTCATTAAAAAGTAAGGGGATAGCAGCTTTAACCAAAAATGTTCTAAGGTAGAGTCTGAGAATTTTTAACATTCACAAGTCTGAGAAATTTTAAGATTCACACCCTCCACCCACCCTTCCTGCAGCCGATGCGCAATTTCATTGGGTATTACTTGTGTCCTTGATCAGAACCTATTTCCATGTTGTTGGTATTTGCATTAGGATGTTCATTTAGAGTACATCCCCAACCATATCCCCTTGACCCATGTATTCATGCAGTAGTTTTTCTTCTGTGTTTCTACTTCCACAGTTTTTCCTCTGAATGTGGATAGTGGTTTTTCTTGTAGATTCCTTCCAGTTGTTCAGGATCACTGCATTGCCACTAATAGAGAAGTCCATTACATTTAATTGTACCACAGTGTATCAGTCTCTGTGTACAGTATTCTCCTGGTTCTGCTCCTCACTCTGCATCAATTCCTGGAGGTTGTTTCAGTTCCCATCAAATTCCTCCACTTTATTATTCCTTTGAGCACTATAGTATTCCATCACCATCAGATACCACAATTTGTTCAGCCATTCCCCAATTGAAGGGGATCCCTTCATTTTCCAATTTTTTGCCACCACAAAGAGCTCAGCTATGAATATTCTTGTACATGTCTTTTTCCTTATTATCTCTTTAGGGGTACTCTAGCACTGAATTATTACATAACTTATATACTCACCATTTATAAAGCAAGATAAGTATTTATGTCTGAATTGGGTAAAAAATGGTATAATTTGGCATTTTTTGAATTTGATTCCTTCATCTTTCTGTTTATTTTTTCCTTTGTTACTCCAAAATGAATCACCTAATTTTTAATATTTAATATTAATATTTCTTCTCTGACTCTTCTGCATTAGCATATGTTCTAAAAGAAAAGATAGTTAAAAGTATTTGAATTTTTAAAATATTGGGATCATTTCAATTTTTTCCATATTTTTCATTTTGTAAGTGAATAATCTTATAAAACCAAAACCCTTAAACATATACTCAAATAAATCAGTGAAAAATACTATGATTTCATCTGCATTCCTGCTTGAAATACTTAGAATGGGTGGTTGCCAAAAATTGTAAATAACCCTTGTAAAAATGGAGACTTGAATCCAGGACTCCAGTCCCCAGAAGTCTTTGCTCGCTTCCCAGAATGCTTTGTAATCGCACTGAATTCTCACCTGGGCGAGAACACGAATTATTATTTAAAGGAGTTCTTCACCTACTGAGGGTCTCTTTTCTACTTCCTCTTAGAAGCAGATGTGTCTCTTATGATGTGAGTGAAATTGAATTGGGCCTCTTGGCCTACCTAGCACGTGCCTTTCTTACTTGTGCTTTCTTAAATTCTCAACTTAATAAAACTCTAAAAAATATAATACTCAGAGAGAAACTAATTTCTACCTGCCTCATTTCCCCCTAATTTTTAATCTTTACAGTTTGGCTTACCATGTTGGGAAAACGAAATACTCTCAATCTTCTGATTCTTTTCTCTACTAAGTTCAGCTTTTAATAGCTAGTGCCTAGAAATTTTTTGATCCATGTTTCTCTGGCCGACGTTTTTTACCCTCGCAAAGCCTGCTACTAGTTCCAGTCATTAGATAGCTAGCTCACTGGCTCCCGGCCTGGCCCTTCCCTGCCTGCCTGCCTGCCTGCCGCCATCCGCTTTGGATGGCTGCTTCTCCCTGCCTGCCTGCAGCCATCTGCTCCAGACCAGTTAAATTGCAAAGTTTAAATTCCTTTTAAGAAGAAGAATCCAGAAACTGAACTGTTGGAGAAGACACCCATGAAGAAGACTCCAGACCACAAGCTGCACAAGAATGAACTTTGGGTGTAGTTGGTTGAACATTTATTTGTATGTATACTTTCATGCCAAAGGGGACTGTCCCCTAACTGGCTTTTTGTCAATGCGTCCAGCATTTATTGGTTTTATTCTTTTTTTTCTCTTATCCTCGAATTATTGTAATCTTTAAGTTGATTATGTTTTCATGATCCTTTTGGGGAAAATTTTTTTTTTCCCCAAAAATGATCACATGGCGAAATGTAAAAATGGAGACTTGGATCCAGGACTCCAGTCCCCAGAAGTCCTTGTTCACTTCCCAGGATGCTTTATAATCGCACTGAATTCTCACCTGGGCGAGAACATGAATTATTATTTAAAGGAGTTCTCCGCCTACTGAGGGTCTGTTTTCTACTTCCACTTCGTAGCAGATGCGTCTCTCATGATGTGAGTGAAATTGAATTGGGCCTCTTGGCCCACCTAGCACGTGCCTTTCTTACTTGTACTTTCTTAAATTCTCAACCTTTAATAAAACTCTAAAAAATATAATACTCAGAGAGAAACTAATTTCTACCTGCCTCAGTTTCCCCTAATTTTTAATCTTTATACCCTTAAGTCACAAGACTCTTAATAGCTAGATTTGTTAGTAAGAAAAAGAAAATAAGAGAGAAATATAGAAAGGAGGTAAAGAATTTCCTAGCCTAATAATCCAGAGCCCAACAACTCAGTGTCTGTCTCTGAATCTCAGCCTCAGAAAATAACACCCCCCAACCCCCAGCTTTCTGCTGGGTCTCATCTTATAAATCCTTACTACACCCACTAGCTCTCTTATATCACTTACCAGGAACCAATCACAATACCTCAATTAACCTGGCACCTCCTAGAGTGGTAGTGCCTGTGGGATCAATTCCCTGATTGCTGATTGAATGAAATTCAAAACAGATGGAAGGGAAGTCTAAATCCCTTTTTAATATATAATATTGATGATCAAATTACAGTACAAATTCCCTTCTCAGATACTCCAATAGTTCTTTCTCTGGAGATGGAGAGCATTCTTTGTCATAAGTTCCTCAGAATTGTCCTGGATCATTGTATTGCTGATAGTAGCTAAATCTATCACATTTGATCATTCCACAATATTGTTGTTACTGTGTACAATGTTTTCCTGGTTCTGCGTATTTCATTCTGCATCTCTTCATGTAGGTCTTTCCAGTGCTTTCTGAAATCATGCTGTTCATCATTCCTAATAGTACAACAGTATCCCATCACCACCATATACCACAATTTGTTCAGTCATTCCCCAATTGATGTACATCCCTTTAATTTCTGATTCTTTGCCACCACTGAAGGAGCAGCTATATATATTTTTATACAAGCAGGTCTTTCCCCATTTTTTTTTAGCTTTTTTGGATATAGCCCCAGTAGTGTTATTGCTGGAACTTTTTAAAAGCCCTTTGGGCATAATTCTACATTGCCCTCCAGATTGGTTGGATCAATACACAACTCCACCAGCAGTGTATTAGTGTCCCAATTTTTCCACATTTCCTCCAATATTTATCATTTTTCTTTTCTGACATATTGGCCAATCTCATAGGAGTGAGGTGATAACTCAGAATTGATTTAATTTGCATTTCTCTAATCAAGAGGAATAAGATTTTTTTAACCTGGTCATGTGATTTGACTGATTTAAAGGAATTCATGGAATGGGAACCCTTTTTTCCAGTTCAGGTCAGCAATTACCTAGAAACTTAAAATAAAAAAGAATGAGTTGAGGGCTCTGAAAGCTGGTAATTTACTCAGTCATAAAGCCTCTGGGTGTCAGAAATATGAAGATCTTGAACTTAGGTCCCTCTGACTCTAAGACTAGCTCTCTATCTGTTGTGTTATACTGTCTCTTGCTTAAGGTATATAAACTAACTCACATAGTTAAATTTTTTAATAAAATGTAAAAAAGTTGACTGACATTTTTTGATTTTGTGAATACATTTATAGTAATTATTTAAGTAATGATACCTTATATACCACCACTTACTCTTGGAACAGTGACACTGGCCTCCTCACTGTTCCTGGAACAAGATTCTTCTGGGCATTTTCACTGTCTGCCCTCATTCAAGGAATGCTCTCCCTCCTCATCTCCACCTCTTGGCTATTAGGACTAGCTTCTGTAAAGGCTAGTTCAATCCCGGATCAATCAAATCCCCAGTTCAGTTTTGTTGTCTTCTAGGAATAAATAAACCTAACCCATGTTGGTGGTGGGAGGAAGTGAGAATTCTAATACATATATAAGTAGCAATTACACACACACC
Organism: Monodelphis domestica; assembly: GCF_027887165.1. Classification (NCBI taxonomy): domain Eukaryota; kingdom Metazoa; phylum Chordata; class Mammalia; order Didelphimorphia; family Didelphidae; genus Monodelphis; species Monodelphis domestica. The sequence continues at coordinate 332,668,605 of NC_077230.1, read as the reverse complement.
CATAGCAAGGTCCCAAGTATCCTGCCATTTAAATCAAACTTTTACTGGCAATCCTGCCACAGGTAGTGTTATGAGAAAAGGAAAGAGGAAAAAAAAAATAGGCTTTTTCCTTGAAGGAGTCACTATAAAGAAAAAGAAGAAAGAAAAAACAGCAAAAAATGTAGTGGGAAACAAAAGCTAGAAATCCTCAGCTTTTCTTCCCCATTAAAATTTTTTTTAAATTTAAAAATATTTTTCCATGTTTCCATGTTTCATTTTCTTTCCTTCCTTTTCCCTTCCCCCTCCCAGAGTTGACAAGCAATTCCACTGGGTAGTACAAATGTTATAACTGTGTACTTGATTCTGTAATAGATAATATTGAGGTGGTATATTTGATGGGTAAATGATAACTAATGGATCAGGTACTTATCTTTCTTTTGCCTACCGTCCTCCCTCTATACCTCCCTTCCTCCCCTCTGCTTTCTTTCCCCACTTCTTCTTCGGCCTCCTTCTAAGTCACTCAGGGTGAGCTATGATGTTTCAGAGGAAATATTCTTTTCTCCTTTATCTCAAGTAGAGGTTTATTGGGGAAACATGAAAAGATGGAGAATGGAGGTAAGAGGGTTGGAGGTTTTCCTATTATCTACAGTGAGCCTTAGAGGTTGGAGGATATTGAGAGAAATGGCAATTCAGTCACTACCATGAAAAAGAGCAAATCAGAGAGAGATATATGGATTATTGTCCTTCTGCCTTCAAATCAGCCAGGCCACCTCCAACTTGATTATCCCAAGAACCAGAGATAAAACCAGCTTCTTCCTTCAAAGTCACCACCATCAGCCAAGAAACCCAGAAATCAATCAGCAATTGGCTCTTGCCTTCAACTGTTTCCTGGTAACATTTTAAATGGAATCTTCCTTTGATTGACAGCTGATCAACCTCCAGCCATTGCTTCTTGTATTGCTGCATGCTTTCCCTCTGGCTTTTGCATGCTTTCCCAATTCCTCTTTCACAATCCTCCCTTTTCATCTTGCAAAAATGCAACCAGCATTTTTTAATGACACTTACCTTTTAGATATATTTTGTTATATTTCTAACTAATTCTTAACCCTGTATTATATTAAATATTCCTTTACCCTCCCAAAATAACAAATCCTAATCTTATTTTAGCTATTCTGTCTATCTAGTTCTATGTTAAGTTTGGGTATAGGAAAAAATGGTTTAGGTAATAGGGATTTACATGAAATACGGTTTTGACATAATAACTCATGTAACAACTTTAAACAATTCCAACAATTTCAACAGCATTTTGAATATGTAAATGTCTTATCTCCTAATGTCTATAAATTCAACTAAGTAAACTTTTCTATTACTAACAATTGCTAATGTAAAATTATAATGTAATCTAACTTCTATACTTAAATAGTTTTATGTCTATCTCTACTTCCCTAAGACTTTGAACCAATTTTCTAAGCTGTACCTATAGTTAGTCATTAGAACATTAATAAATTATTCTAATATAGTTAGTTTATTACTACATTAGTATTTACATGTGTACATAGGTTGTATTTATACAAATTTACATATGTACATCCATAATACATTGTTCTAGATTTCTGTGCAAATTCATGCAGATAAGAAATTTCTTTGTCTGTTTGAATTTTCCACAGAAATTTATAGATCAGTGTGACTTTTGTGTTTTTCAACTATGCATATGTTGTATACTTACCCATTCCATGAGATATCTTCCTACATTATATTTTAGTGTAGCATTTGTATGTATATATATATATGATGTTAACATGTATGTCGCATTCTTACATAACCTCATGAAAGTCCTTCCATTTCTTTCAATGTTGATTGTAGAAACTGTGTGTCCTGTTCTCTTTACATCTGGTCAGCATGCCACTCTTGTCTACTGTCACTCTGGATTGTAGTCCTGTATTCAATTCAGGAACATACTGGAACAATCAGGAACATACTGGAACAATCAGGAACATGCATGCGTGTAAGGTTTTTACATGTGAATGTATGTAAGGTTGAAATGTTCATTGTGCATGAAAGTAAGCTATGAGATCTTCATGAGTGCTTGTCATAATTCATCAGTTATTCTTCATGTGTAAACATTACATGTGTTTATCTTCATGAGTGGAAGCAAGCTTTGCATATGTTAATCTTCATGGGTGGGTGTAAGCATGATAGTATAAGTTCTTAGAATTTGTTAAGAATGGGAATTTGAAGTTTTATCTTTTTGTTGTTTGAATTTTTCACAAGGAGATTTATTGTATGTTTTCTTTAGCTATGGCTTGGAGATAGAATTTGGATTTAATGTAATTTGTTTGGTTTGGAGTTATGTATTCATTTGAAATAATTTTGTTACTTTCATTGCTGTTGCTATTGTAGGCAGAGACTTTGTATAAAAGATTTTCTTTGGAGTTAAAATTTTAAATGCACATTTCTTTTACTCTTTTATTGGCTTTCCTTTCATAGTTTCCATTCATAGGCTATCATTTTAACATGTGCAATGCTCTCTTGTCTGTACTGTCTGTTGATATGTACTCTCATGTATGCTTTCCTTTGTTTTCCATAGAGACTATTATTGATTGTTGATTATTTTCCTAGGTCTATTCAACATTATGGGTGTGATGTAATTTTACATGTGAAGCATGGAACCATGGATCTCTTTGATCAACCTTTATAGATGTTGGAGTTGTCATTATGACCAATGTTGGTCTGATCCATTTTGGATCCATCTTGGTTCTGTAGGAGATTCTCTATTAAAGTTCTTGACATATACCTTATCTCCTGGTTTTATCTTATGCAATGAAAAATCTAGTGGTATTCTTTGCACAAGCAAGTCCACTTTCCTTAGTTCGTCTAGTCTACTTTGTATCTGTTTTAAATATTCATGAAGTACACATTCCCTTTTAACATGGACAAGTATGGTGACTTTAGTGTCCTACCATGCCAAAGTGGCTGACCATATAGCATTTCAAATGGTGATATATGCAAGTCAGTCCTAGGTCTAGTTCTTATATTGAACAAAGCAAGAGGCATAACATCTGTTCATTTTAAGTGTGTTTCTGAACAGAGTTTACCTATCTGTGTCTTCAATTCTTTGTTCATATGCTCGACCTGACCAGAACTTTGGGGCAATAAACTGAATGATAGTTGCATTTAATCCCCAAGTTCTTGTAGATTTCTTGCAGACCTTGGTAAGTGAAATGGGACCCCTTGTTCAAATCTATGGTATTGGGAATGCCATGTCTAGGTATTATCTCTTTTAATAGAAATCTCACTGCGGTTGTTGTGTCATTTTTCTTGGATGGACATGCTTAAACCCATCTATATGCTTTCCCTCTGGCTTTTGCATGCTTTCCAAATTCCTCTTTCATAATACCCATTTCCATATTATTCATTTTTGATATAGGGCAATTTTTTAGAGCTTAAACCCCAAATCACATACCCATATATACATGTGATAAGTGATGTCATATGTTTTGCATTTGCATTTCGACTCCCATAGTTCTTTACCTCAATGTGGATAACATTCTTTTACAGAAGTCCTTCAGGAATGTCCTGGCTTGTTGCATTGATACTAGTAGCAAAGACCATTACATTGGATTGTTCCACAATGTTTTACTTTCTGTGTACAATGTTCTTCTGGTTCTGCTCATTTCACTCTGCATCAGTTCATTAAGGTTCTCCCAGTTCATATGAAAAGCCTCAAGATCATAATTCCTTTTAACACAATAGTATTCCATCACCATCATATATCACAATTTGTTCAGCCATTCCCCAATTGAGGGACACCCCCCCATTTTCCATTTTTTTGCCACCACAAGGGGTGCAGCTATTTTTTTGTATATTTTTGTACAAGTATTTTCCCTTATTATCTCTTTGGGGTACAAATCTAGTAGTGGTATTGCTGGATCAAAGGGTATGCTTTCTTTTAAAGCCCTTTGGGCATAGTTCCAGATTACCTTCCAGAATGACTGGATTAATTCACAACTTCACCAGCAATGCATCAATGTCCCAATTTTGCCTTGTCCCCTGCAACATTTATTATTTTCCTTTACTGTTATATTGGCCAATATGCTGGGTGTGAGGTGGTACCTCAGCATTGTTTTGATTTTTGTTTCTTTAAATATGAGAGATTTAGAACACTTCTTCATGTGCTTATTGATAGTTTTGATTTCCTGATCTGAAAACTTCCTATTCATGTCCCTTGACTGTTTGTCAGTTGGGGAATGGCTTGATTTCTTGTACATTTGACTTAGCTCCTTATAAATTTGAGAAAAAAGAAATAAAACCTTTGTCAGAGGTTTTAGTTATAAAATTTTCCCTTCAATTTGTTGCTTCCCTTCTAATTTTGGTTGCATTGGTTTTGTTTGTACACTTTTCCATTTAATATATCAAAATTATTCATTTTGAATTTTGTAGTGTAAGAATTTAAATTTAGGTTTTTATGCTAAATATAAGAATTCTAAAATAATATTGTGGTTGCCAATTTAAAAATATTATAGCTTAAGTTAAAATGACTCTAGCAGCTTTATTTTACAATGAGGTAGGAAAGAGTGAAAGTGGGAAATGTAAAAAGAGACAGAAAATACTGCCTAGCTATAAATACCCTAAGTTTAATCCTAATGACTCCAGACAGCAAATGTGAATCTGAAAGTGAATCTCACCAGAATCTAAAGTCCTAATTAGGAAGCTGAAATCTAAAGACCCAGGAGATGCTGAAGAATCCACCAAGAAAGAACCTTCAGTGCACTCTAGGTTAAGACTGCCAAGAATCTCACCAGAACTCATACTGAAGGGACTGTCCCCCCAAAGCACTAACAAGCAGAGAGGGTCTCCTACCAAAGAACAAAGAAATCACTCCACTCACCACCACAGGATCCAAGGAAAGAGTCTCCTCCAGTCCAGCTCACCAATGCAGAGAGAATGATTGAATCCTTGAGCTGGCCTCAAAGCAGTTTTCTTGACATCACTTCATGTTGCTCCCCTACTTCATAGGAACCAATCACAGTCTTTCAATTTGCCTAGCACTGCCCAAGGGTGGGGGGCAATGATCTTTGGAGGTATGAGCTTACTCTAGTGATTTGCAACTCTCTTACTTAAAGTAGGGGGTACTTTAAATTGTTGATTTGTTTAGCTAAAAATAGACAAGCGGAGAGTTAATCCTATCTTCACAGTAGTGTTCTCTATTTCCTGCTTGGTTTTAAATTTGTTCCTTTCCCATAGATCTGACAGGTATACTGTTCTTTGTTTACCTAATTTATTTATGATTTCCCTCTTTATATTTAAGTAATTTACCCATTCTGTTAATCTTGGTATAGGGTGTAAGATGATGGTGTAAACCTAATTTTTTCCAATACTGTTTTCCAATTTTCCCAGCAGTTGGGATCTTTAGGTTTATCAAACACTAGCTTGCTGAGGCAATTTACTCCAAATCTATTCTACTGATCCACCCTTCTCTCTCTAAGCCAGTACCATATAGTTTTGATGATCACTGATTTATAATGTAGTTTGAGATATGGTAATGCTAGGCCTTCATCCTTCACATTTTTTCATTAGTTCCCTTGATATTCTTTATCTTTTGTTCTTTCAGATGAACTTTGTAATAATTTTTTCTAATTCTATAAAAAAGTATTTTGGTAGTTTGATAGGTATAGCACTGCATAAGTAAATTAATTTAGGTAGGATTGTCATTTTTATTATATTAGCTTGTCATACCCATGAGCAATTGATTTCCAATTGTTTAGATCTAGTTTTATTTATGTGAAATGTTTTGTAGTTATGTTCATATAATTTCTGAATTTGCCCTGGCAAGTAGGTTCTCAGGTATTTTATATTGTCTAGAGTGATTTTTAAATGGAGTCGCTCTTTCTAACTCTTGCTGCTGAGTTTTGTTGGAAATATATAGGAATGCTGATGATTTATGTGGGTTTATTTTGTCCCCTGCAACTTTGCTAAAGTTATTGATTATTTCTACTAGCTTTTTAGTTGATATTTTGGATTCTCTAGGTATACCATCATGTTATTTGCAAAGAGTGATTAGTTTAGTTTCCTTGTTGCCTACTTTTGATCCCTTCAATTTCTTTACCTTCTCTAATTGCTACTGCTTGCATTTCTATTAAAATATTAAATAGTAGTGGTGATAATGGGCATCCCTGCTTCATTCCTGATCTTATTGGAAAGGCATCTAACTTATCCCCATTGCAGATGATACTTGCTGGTGTTGTTTTTTTTTTTAAACTCTTACCTTCCATCTTGGAATAAATACCATGTATTGATTTCAAGGCAGAAGAGTGGTAAGGGCTAGTGTAAACCTTAAAATTTCCCAGACCCTACTTTATAAGATTGGATTAAGACCATTCTCCATTTGGGCAGTGAACTCTACTTAAAGCAGGAATGTGAGAATTCTACTTTACCTACTTGGGTCTGCCCTAGGGGAAGATAAAGTTGTAAACTCTTTTCTGAACAATGAAAAGTACTTAAACCCATACTTTTCTTAAGCTAAGTACCTATAAAGGTCAAGCAACTTGTGAATTTACAAGGAACAAAGAACTGGAAAACTTACTCAGAGCTTTCCTGGTGTGAATTACTCAAAAATCCACACCTTCTTAGGTGTGGACTAAGAATAGGCGGTCCTTTAGAAACATCTACAGTGATTGGTAGATGTAAGGACTTAGGGGAGGTGACAGAGGAGATTTTGCCCTTAAAAATAAGAGCTCAGAGAAGAGCAAGAGGAGATCTCGATTTCTGACTCTCATTCTGAAGGAGAGCTCCTTGAGGAGCTCCTCTGAGGGGCTCTGTCCCTCTGAAGTAGGAGCTCTGGAGGCTCTTGAGAGAGAGGCCCTTTGAAACAATCTCTGCCTGGAAGACTCTTTGAGAAAGGACGCTGGCCTGGTCTCATTAGAAATCCTTACTTAGACAGATCTTATGGTGAGTTATAAAAAACTGACTGATTTCTCTTTTAAGACTTAGGTCTAGGCCATATTGGCTTGAGGCCCTTCATACTTATTCCTTTCTTACTCTCTCTCTCTTTCTTTGATTACTCATTGTATTGTTAATTAATATCTCTATAAAACCCAATTGACTTGGGTAATTGAATAATTGGGAATATTTCCCTGGCGACCACCTTATATTTGATTTAAAAACCAAGACACTGTAGTGAAACATATTTCTGTGGTCAAATTTACTCACTCTCTCTTATATCTATCACAATTTATATCTTCCACCATTTTAACTCACTACAGTTTAAGACCTCAGCCATTTTAAATCTCACAGTTTATGGCTCCCACTCTTTTATCTACAACAATTTAAGCCCCACAACTAATTTAAATACTACACTAGGCAATGGGAGTTAAGTGACTTGCCCAGGGTCACACAACTGGGAAGTGTCTGAGGCCAGATTTGAACCTAGGACCTCCCATCTCTTGGCCTGGCTCTCAATCCACTGAGCCACCCAGCTTCCCCCACTTGCTGGTGGTTTTAAATAAATACTATTTATTATTTTGAGGAAAGGCTATTTTTAATAGTAATAGGTGCTATGTTTTGTCAAAGGCTTTTTCTCTATCTATTGAGATAATCATGTGATTACTATTAGTTTGGTTGTTGATATGGTCAATTATGTTTTCCTAATATTAAACCATACTTGCATTCCTGGTATAAATCCCACCTGGTTATAGTGAATAATCCTTGTGATAACTTGCTGTAGCCTAAAAGGCTACAGAATATTTTATTTAACATTTTTGCATCTATGTTCATTAAGGATATTGCTTTATAATTTTCCTTCTCTGTTTTTTGTCTTCCTGGCTTGAGAATCAGTACCATATTTGTATAATAAAAAGAATTTGGTAACGCTCCTTTGCCTATTTTGTCAAATAGTTTGTAGAGTATTAGGATTAATTGATCTTTAAATGTTTAATAGAATTCACATGTGAATTCATCTGACCCAGTGGATTTTTTTCTTAGGGAAGCCTTTGAAGGCTTGTTCAATTTCTTTTTCTCATATAGGATTGTTTATGTATTCTATTTCCTCTTCTGTTAATCTAGGCAATTTATATTTCTGTAAATAATCATCCATTTTACCTAGATTGCCATATTTATTGTCATATAATTGGGTGAAATAGCTCTTAATAATTGCCTTAATTTCCTCTTCATTAGAGGGGAGATCACCCTTTTCATTCATGATACTGTTAATTTGGTTCTCTTCTTTCTTTTTCTTTATTAGATCAACCAATACTTTATTTTATTTTGTTTTGTTTTTTTCAAAATATGAGTTCCTAGTCTTATTTATTAACTTAATAGTTCTCTTACTTTCAACTTTATTAATTTCTCCTTTGGTTTTTAGAATTTCCAATTTGGTCTTTATCTGAGGGTTTTTTAATTTGTTCTTTTTCTAGTTTTTTTAGTTGCATGCTTAATTCATTAATCTCCTTGTTCTCTTTTTTGTTAACATGGACTCTCAGGGATATAATATTTCCCCTGAGAACTGCTTTTGCGGTATCCCCAAAATTTTGATATATTATTTCCTCATTGTCATTCTCTTCAATGAAATTAATAATTGTTTCTATGATTTGTTCTTTAGGCTACCAGTTTTGGAGAATGAAATTATTTAATTTCAAATTAATTTTTAATTTACCTCTCCATGTGGCCTTAATAATTATAATTGTTATCACATTATGATCTGAAAAAGTTGCCCTTATTATTTTTTATTTTTTTATTTTTTATGCATTTTATGCAAATTTTATGATTTTATGCATTTATTTGCAATTTTTTATACCCTAGTATATGGTCAGTCTTTGTGAATGTACCATGTGCTACTGAAAAGAAGGTATATTCCTTTTTATCACTATTTACTTTTCTCCATATATCTATTAATTTTAATTTTTCTAAGATTTCATTCACATCTCTTCTTTCTTATTTATTTTTTGTTTTTTTTTTAATCTAGATCTAATAGAGGAAGGTTGAGGTCTCCCACTAGTATACTTTTACTATCTATTTCCTTCTTAAGCTCCATAGTTTCTCCTTTAAAAAATCTGGATGCTATACTATTTGGTGCATATATGTTGAGTACTGATATTTCTTAATTATCTATACTGTCTTTTATTAGGATGTAATTACGTTCCTTATCTCTTTTAATTAGATTTATTTTTTGGCTTTGTTGGATATCATGATTGTGACTCCTGCCTTCTTTTTCTCATTTGATACCCAATCAGTTTTGCTCTAGACTCTTACCTTTACCCTGAGTGTGTCTACCTGCCTCATGTGTGTTTCTTGTAGGCAACATATGGCAGGATTTTGGTTTTTTAATCCACGATGGAATCTGCTTCTGTTTTATGGGTGAGTTCATCCCATTCACATTCAGAGTTATGGTTACCACCTGTGTATTCCCCATCATTTTGATTTCCTCTTTTAGTCCCAAGCTTTCTTCTTTCACTTTTCCATCCACACCAGTGTTTTGTTTTAATAAGTCCCCCTTTTCCCCACCCTTATTTTCCTTTCCTTCCCATTCCCTTCCTTCTTATTCATCTCCTATTTCTCTTTAAGGTCTATTAATCACTCTCCCCCACAACCTTTCCCTCTCTTTTAATACTCCCCACCCCACCTCACCCCCTTCCTTATTCTCTTTCAAATTCTCTGTAGGTAAGATAGAATTCTGTACCTCAATAGATCTGACTGTTCTTCCCTCTCAGAACTGATTCCACTGAGAGTTAGGTTTAATTATTAGCTATTCCCACTCTTTTCCTCCCCTTTTTATAATAGTGTACTCCCCCCATGCACCTCTTTATGTAGTATAATTTATCCTATTTTACTTCTTCCTTTGAGTTTCTCTTAGTACCATCCTTTTTTTTTGTCCCCTTCATTTTTTTACATATCATCTGAAATAGCTTAATACCACAACCTCTGCTTATGAATATTTCTTCTATCTACTATGATAATAAAAACAATTTTAAGAGTTACAGATATCATTTTCCCATCTAGGAATATAATCAATTTGATCTTATTGAAGCCCTTAATTTTCCCCCCTCTTTCTTGTTTACCTTTTTATGGTTCTCTTGAATTTTGTATTTGGACATCAACTTTTCTGTTTATTTCTGGTCTTTTCTTTAGGAATGTTTGGAAATCTATTTTATTAAACGCCCATACTTTCCCTAGGAAGTATATAGTCAGTTTTGATGGGTAGATGATTCTTGATTGTAGACCCAATTCTCTTGCCTTCCTGAATATTATATTCCAAGCCTTGTGGTCCTTTAGTGTGGAAGCTGCCAGATCCTGTATAATCCTGACTGATGCTCCTTGATAACTGAATTTTCTCTTTTGGGGCATTTGCAGTATTTTCTCCTTGGCCTTGGAAGTTCTTGAATTTGCTTATAACATTCCAAGGGGTTGTCTTTTGGGGATTGAATGTAGGGAGTCATCTATGAATTCTTTCAATGTCTATTTTGCCCTCTTGTTCAAGAACATCAGGGCAGTTTTTTGGGATAATTTCTCTTTATTTTTACTCCAGGCTTTCAGGTAGATCAATAATTCTCAAATTGTCTCTCTTGGACCTGTTTTCCAGGTCTGTTGTCTTTTCAATGAGATATTTCATGTTTTCTTATATGTTTTCATTCTTTTGATTTTGCTTTATTAATTCTTGCTATCTTGTGAGATCATTAGCTTCTACTTTCCCAATTCTAGTCTTTAAAGACTGATTTTCAGCTATGATCTTGATTTTCCTTTTTGGTTTGGTCTAACCTGCTTTTCATGGCTTCCAGCAGGTCAATTCTGGTCTCCAATTTGCTTATTACTTCATTTGATTTCAGTGCTTTTTTTCATATGGGAAATTTTGTTTTTTAAAGTTATTATGTTTTTTGGATTACTTTCATTTCTTTTCCCCATTTTTCTTCAATTTTTCTTACTTGGTTCTTGAACTCCTTTTTGAGTTCTTCCAGAGCTTGTGATCAATTTCTTTTTTTTTTTTAAAGTTTGAATGTGTTTGCTTGTTTTTTCACTCTCTGTTGTTTCTGTATTTTGCTGTTTTTCTCCATAGAAATTATTCAGGCTCAGGAGCTATTTTTGCTGTTCCTTATTCCTTTTGTCACTAATGGATTGGGGTTCCTGCAGGTTGGTGGTCATTGTTTTCTTAGTTTTTGTCTTGTAGGGCTTTGCCTTGGTGTAGTATCTTCTCTTCCCTGTCAGAAGCTTGAGGAGGGTAGGTATATCTGTGATGTTCTTTGTGTAGCATGTTTTAAAGCAGGCTATCTTCCTCAGTGTTCACTACTTGGATTTACAGCTTCACAGTGTGTTTTGCCCTGATGCTATCTTCCCATTTCCTGCTGCCTTGGCTGTGGTTAGCTATGTTTCTGTCCAAGCTCCACACTCTACTGTCCCAAGTCTCTCTGCCAAGACCTTGCTCTGCCCTCTGGGTAAAGTATGTGGTACTTTCAGCCAGACCCTGAGAATTTAGAGATTTCCCCAGCCCTTGCTCTAACTCTGGCACAATAGGTGGTGTGGGGGAGGGGTGATCAGCTTGAGCTTTGATTAGTGCAGTTTTTCCCCCGTATAGTGTGGGAATCCCCACTCACTGCCTACCTTTAATGTTGTGTCCAGTGGGAGAGATCCTTTACTAGTCATGTTTTGATTTCTGTCCTTTTGAGATGCTTTGTAATGAGCAATTAGAAGGAGATTCAGAAGTCTCCTGCTACTATGCCGCCATCTTGGCCCTGCCCCTCTTCCCCCATTTTAAGAAGGACCAAATGTCAGATCTCAATAATCCAATTCATGTTGTGGGCGATGGCAAAACTTTTCAGTTCACAATTGGTCTCCTGATTCAGGATGGTAATGATAAGCCAGAGAAGCACCAAGGACATTAGGGCCATGCTCAAAATGATGATATCTTGGGCACAGTCATAGATTCTTCATTATGAATCAGGTTTATCTGTAGTAAAATAAATAAAGCATGATAAGTCTTCTGTAGGTAACCAATCCCAGGATCTAAGTTCATACTAAAGCTTTCCCTGTACAACTACCTACTTGGTATTCCTACCCTTTGAGCCCCATCAGGGAGATTATTCTGAATCTTTTCCTCTTTAAAGGCCTCTGCTTCAGTGTTTCCCCTTTCTTCTGCAGGGCTTAGATAAGGATTGTCTTTTTCCTTTTTACAGACTCAGGACTACTTTTAAGTAGTTTGAGGGATATCCTTTCTCTACATTTACAGTCATATGTAGGCGGAGACAGTTTTCCTTTCCTCATATTATTAGAAAGTAGGGCACTTTCTAAAAATTCCATCTCATCTTATCCCAGGTCTTCTTTGGGAAAAAGTTGTTCATACCATCTCTGGAAAAAGAGACATGCCAATTGGAGAGGAGCTGAGTTGTTTCCCCAGGGTGTATGAAAATCCCTGAAGGAGAAGGATCATTGAGGTCCAAGTAACTCCACGAAGGAAGTTTAACAAGGAAGGACTTGACAAGGTTAACTGGAACTGCATCCATATCACATAAGTCTTTCTGGGGGCTATAACCAAGGAGTCACTGAACCGGAGAACTCTTCTTCTTCTTGGGGTAGTGTTGATTTGTTGAGGACATGGCTTTTGGGAAGTAGGACAACTAGTTATGATAATCATTGGTTGAATGACAAAACTGTCCTATTCAAAAGCCCATTCCAACATTTAACAATGTCAGCCATCTGAGGAAAAAGAGGTGGAAAGCTCAATGGAATGGAGGTGACTTTTTCAGGTGTGAAGTGCATGAGGCCCAAAAGAAACAGAGTTTGTGCCTCAGGGGTAGATTTGACCAGTATTAAAGTGCTCTAATTTGAATTGGCACCATCTGCAGTAAGGGCAAACCTTATGCTTGAGATTGGGAAAAGGATGAATGTAATAAATTTATTAGCTGGAAGCAGGTCAGGGGTGCTTGTGATTAGTTCACACTGTTCTTTTAGAAGTGGGTACTCTAGCATGAGAATCAGAGGTGAGCCAAGTGGCTGCCACATCCTTTGATAGAAGGATCAGAAGGTTCTGCACCCACAATGACATGGCATTATGCTATCTGGGTCCAGCCTGGGAATGGGCCCACTCCCAACCTCTGCTGTTTTGGCAAGAGCATCAACAGGTTTCTGCAGTTTTGCCAAGGGTATATGATGTCTCTGATGCCCCAATAACAATTATGAGAGGCATCAGCAAAATTCTTCAGTTAGTCCTGACCTCAAAGGGAGAGAGCTTTTTTTTTTGGTTGTCCAGTCCTGTTCATTTCAACTATGTGGCCACACCCATAACTACTCCCCAGGAATTCTCATAGAGTAAGATCTGATCTGCCCCTCCCTCAAGGGAAGCCAGCTTTCCTGAAGCAGCAAGACACCCTGAGGGAGAAACAGGCAAGCCAAACCACCACCACCACATTCCCCCTCAGATCTGATGTCAGCCCAGACTCTGAGCCCAAGATCTTTGGGAAAGATAGTTCTTCCAACCCATTGTCTGCTGTCATTATCTTGTGGATATGTAGAGTGGCAATTGCTCCTGGAGGTGCTGCAGCCACAGCTACTCAAGACCCAGACAAGAATGTTCTTGTCAGTGAGACCTTGGTACTTTCAAATGGTTCAAAATCAGAAACTAATATAATTTTATATGTGTAAATGTTATTAAAGTAGAGGCATTGCCATCTGCCTTGCTGCTCTACCCTAAGGACCATGGAACTTCTTCATCTGACTTGCTTCTGAAATCTTCCATACATGTTGTCTCCTCCATTAGAATGTGATCTCTGTGAGGAAGGACCATATACCTTTTCTGTTTATATCCCCAGGTCAGGGCTTTGCACAGAGTAGTACTTAATAAACCATTAATTCAAGGCTCTCTCACATGCCAACTCTGCAGCCTGCAGCACAGTCTCCTTGGAAAAGCCCTTGTTACCAGATCACTGGGTACGAAAGGCCAGTTTTATGTAGCTCTCAGAATGGGTAGAGCTGAGAGCTCACCAGGTAGAATGGGGAAGAGAGGGGAGGGAAAGGGAGAGGAGAAGGGAATGAGCATTTATATAGCACCTACTGTGCACCAGAAACGATGTTAAGCAATTTATAAACTTATCTCTTTGAACAACCCAAAGAGGTAGGTGCTATTATCATTCTCGTTTTATAGTTGAGGAAACTGAGGCAAAAAGATACTAAGTGACTTGCCCAGGATCACACAGCCACTAAGTATCAGAGGCTGGATATGAACTCGTCTTGCTGACACCAGGCCTAGCACCCTGTCTGCTTTACCACCTAGCTGCATTGAAATGTCTTTCCTCGGGAGATACACCTTCATAGAGAAGCCAGAGTGCTTGGGGATTGAACTAGAGGTCTTAGTCTGGAAGAATTGTGACATATTTGGGGAGGGCATTAATATTCAAGGGGCTCAGACAGATTTGATCTTAAATGTACTATTTCTACTTGATGAGAGGGATCATTTTGCTCACCATACTCATGATGCACATGAGTGGATGTTACTGAGTGGATGAAGGTGATCATATAACTTGTGTCATCCACTCAGTAGCAGACCCCAGGATCAAGAGAGCAAGTGCATTTCAAAAATAATATCGTGACTGACTACTTTTGAAAGCTTGAGGTTTCTAGTGGTCATATGGAGTTGTTATAGGGGGAGTTGGTATGGCAAAGTACTCTGGCCTTTTTCTTCTCCATCACTAAGAGGAAATACCTTTTCTTCTCCTCTTCCCTTCAGGGATACATATTGTTTGAAACTGACTTTATGAGCTGGATCAGACAACTTCAATGGTTTACATTTGACCATATCCAGTGTAAAGTTTGCTGAAAGGGTTCATACTGGTATTCCTTTCCAAGAGCTAGCAGTATGCATTTCCACAGTACACTCTCTCTGATTAGCCACCACAGTTGTGACTACACCTGATGTCTTTCACTTTGCTTCCACCTGAATGATCCAGTAGTATTTTTTTCCTAAATCCTTTATTCTTAGAATTGATATTATTGGTTCCAAGACAGAAGAGTGGTAAAGGCTAGGCAATTGGGGTTAAATGACTTACCTAGGGTCACTATGATAGAGGCTGGCCAACTAGAGAAAAAGTGCCAGCCTGAAGAGTATATGAAATTGATCACCTCAATGGAGGAGGGGCCCCAGGAATGAATTTCCTGAGGAGAGAAGACTCTGGCTGGAGAGCAGTGAGAGTCTCTGCATCTTGAGACATTGAAAAGAGAAGGTCGATAAAGACTTTCTCCTGAGGGTTACCCATTTTTCCTGCTGGTGACTGGAAATCTTTCCTCCCCAACACTTCCCAATTGAAGGGACTTTCTGAAGAGAAACCTGAGCAGACTTTACCTTAGCTCCTGTTGCCCAGGGGTGAATCAATCTGACTTTCTCTAGGGGGGGGTCAGGCTGCCAAGGCCTGAGTTCCCCCCAGACTTGAGGAGGGAGGAAAAGGGTTTAGATAGAGACAGGGACCCCCTTTTCCCACTTTCCTTTTTCCATTCTTCCCTGCCTATTATTTCCTTTTGTATTACCTGATTGAGTTAACATTAAAGATATCTGTTCTCTGAGCCAACCCGTTATAGCTGCTGTCTCCCCCTGAACCCCACTTTTGAGGAAGGGGGGTTTCTCCTTTCCATACCTCGGGGTCCAAGCCTCCCCTTGGTGGAAATTCCCTTCCTTTTTTAAATTTTTTTCAAGACAGTTGGCACTCCAGATTTATAAGGACTCCATTTATTAAAAAATAATAATCTTTAGTTACTGTCACCAACTGCCATTAACTGTCAGTTGTCATTTACAACTCCTGAGGCAAGCAGCCTTTGTCACAGACTCTGGCTAGCAGTTTCCACAAAGGATCAAAAACATCTTGATTCAGCTAGGAAAGTTTGAGGCTAGATTTGAATCTAGGACCTCCCATCTCCAAGCCTTTCCAGCAGTACTTTTAAATGTATAAATTTCAAGATCAACCAATGAATCTAGAGATAGCAAGCATGGTGACTAGGAATGCATTTTATATCAGCATAAAAAAAGTGATAGTTATTTAGGCAACACAGCCTGAAGCCAAACCAGAATAGAATGTAATTGAGAAATATTAAAATAATAAAATGTAAGCAATGTTTATCTGTGGTCTTCTAAGTCGATATTCAGCCTGCAAGGAACTGTATACATAGTTTAATGGCCTTTTTCTATTTTGAGTTTGACACCATTGATTTGGAGCAGTGATGACAAACCTTTTAAAGAGAGAGAGTGCTGGGCCCCACCTCCACCTTGGCCCCAGACTGATTTCTGTGCCTCTCCCCCACCAAGTGCCCCAGCCAACCTCCTTACCCCCTGCCACTCCTTACTCCAGACAGGGGAGGGAGGAAGCACTCCCATTGGCTGCTGGGCAGAGGGGTGGGGGAAGTGAGGAATGTCCTCAGGCATATGGAGAGGGGGAGGGGAGCAGCTCTGCTGGAGTCCCTCAGACTTTCCAATAACAAATTCTGGTGGGCAGGTATGCCCACAGAGAGGGCTCTGTGTGCCTTTTTTGGCATGTGTGCCATAGGTTCCCCATCACAGATTTAGAGCAACCAATTAACATCTTATATGAAACTAAATAAAATCCATTAATGACACATTTGATGTGTTTAAGCTTATTGAGTTGAAGGGCAATCTCTCGTGGCATGGAAGGTATTCTGGGTTCTAGAAGGTTATATCAGTGGAATGCATACTCTTGTAGGTTCTATAAGCTGGAAAGCCTTAAAATACCAGCCTGGTGAGCTAATTGTATTTGTGACCTGTCAGGATAACTAAGCTCTGAGACAGTTGGCTACAAAGGTTTTGACCATGGTATCTCATGAAGATAATCGCAGTCTCTTTCATAGAGGAGTCCCACACAGATGACATCTCACATCTTTTAATGTTTTGAATTAACATAAAAATCAAGAATTTAATCACAGCATGAAAAATTTAGCGAATCAGTTAATGAGGATGGATATCCATGAAACTGTACCACGTGGTGAATCTTTGATAATTGTTACTAAGTTCTATTTGAATAATTTATGTGACATAATTACATTTTAACCTTTTCATTCTTCTAATTTAGTGTCTTCATTGGTTGCTATGGCATGGGGCTGATATAATGAGTGTAAGCCCAGGAGGTTGGACAGCAGCTCATATTGCTGCAATCAAGGGTCAAGATGCTTGTATGCAGGTAAAGAAAAATTCTTGTTAAATGGATTAAAATATTAATGAACCTATTGCTTGAGTGGAATCTAATTCTTATTTTATTCTAAAAGTAGTTTTTCTAGGGATTTCATTATTTAGGGATCTTGCTACCAACTCTCCATTCAATGAACTTGATATAAGACACAGGACCGAACCTTTGTGGAGCATATTGACAAGTGCCAAACCCTATGTCTGTTTACTGCAAAATATCTTTCTGGCTTGTCACAGAATCCTAAACAATTATCCTCATGGAGCAAGACTTTGGACATGCTCTCCCAGATAGAGCCCTCAGAGTTCATGGGAAACTGCTGAAAGGCCAGAGAAACCTTTCTTTAATGCTGTCCTCTGGAGGCCCTCATACCACGAAGTCCTCTCCACTGGTCATTGCAGAGGGGATGGTGAGCTTCTACATATTGGAGGGAAATATAGGTACTTCTGTTCTTGCTCTATATCTATATCAAGCATATCTGGCTATCCTTTTATAAAAGTTGGCTAAATGATAGCCAGATATGCTTGATATAGATATAGAGCAAGAACAGAAGTACCTATATTTCCTTCCAATATGTAGAAGCTCGAGCACCATTGTAACCATGAAAATGTGGGTTTCAAGACTGAATTGCCAAAACTGTAAAGATAATTTTAGTGTCTTGATTTTTATCAAAAATAAGTGGTTGCCATGGGAAAAATTCCTAAATATGAAATACCCAAGTCAGCTGCATTTTATGGAGATTTTAATTAATACGAATGAAGGAATTAAGGGAAGGGGGAGAGAGACAGAGTAAGAGGAAATAGTAGGAAAAGGCCTAGGCCAAATGACCTAGGCCTAAGCCTTAAGAGAGACTAGTTAGTCTTTTATCCACTCACCACAAGATTTTGACCCAAGCAAAACTCCAACTAAGTTCAGAGAGCCAGCTCCTCCACACTAACTCTAAAACTCCAACTACCCTGAACTCCTCCCAAGTTCAGAGAGCCAGCTCCTTTTAAAGAGAAATTTCTCTTATGTTACCTCCCCTAAATTTTCACATCTACCAATCACAGTAGACGTTCTCCCCAGGACTGACCATTCTTAGTTCACATCTTCTTTTGTTCTCACCTTCTCTGGGTAGACTAAAACTTCACACCTCTTTTGTTAAGCTTGCCCTTTGTAAGTTGCTTGACCTTTTAGTGATTAATTTAACCTTTATAGGTACTTAGCACCCTTTTGTATTAGATCTAAAAATAGGCCTAGCTTAAGGTTCTAGCTTTACTATAAGTATGAGTTGGGGACTTTTCATTGTCAGTAAGTAATTTTACAACTTTATCTTCCTCTAAAGTATGCCTAAGTATGGGTGGAATAATGTTAAAATTCCCAATACATTCCTGATCAAGTACCTCCATTTGTTACAATAAGGGATAGCCTTAACCAAATGTTCTAAGGTAGAGTTTGAGCAGTTTTAAGATTCACACCATCCCCTCTGCCACCTCAGATCTGTTATGGGGAGGGTTAAAGGAAGGGTTGAAACTATATATATATATATATACATATATATATATATATATATATAAAAATTAACAGTTTATTTATCTAAAGGGAAAAGGGATTAGGGAATAGCTAACTTATAACCCACTTAGAGATTAACCCCTCATACTTATATAACTATTCTAAACTAAATTTCTAAAGTAATACTTAAGGTTAAGGGGGTTTTGTTAGGAACAGGGCCAGGGACAAGTGGGCCAAAGATTCTCACAACTCCAGAGTTCTCCTTTGGGTCAAGCAGCAATCCCAGTAACAACTCAGATGAAATCTTCTCCACAGCAGTAACACCAGCTCCAGTAGCAGGGACAGGCAGGAAACAAAGAAACCCAAAGGAAAAGGGACCACTGGCTCTCAGAGTCTACCCCAGAAATAACCAGATAGCAACCCTGGGCTCACTTGCCTGCTAAAGGAAAGCAGCCTCACTCTTCCACCAACCACTTTCTACAACTTCTCTGTCTCCAGTTCCAGTTTCTGGGAGTTCTGTGTAGAATGTTGGTCTGCAGGGTTTCATGCTGTCAGCTTGCCCTGCTGTGCCCTGCTAGAAATCCCTTACTACAGATCCTGGGGAGAGTGGGCTCAGACTTAATGCAGCTTCTCTATCCCATTGGTACCCTGCCCAGTTTACTTCCAGGCATGGCACAGCCACTGGATGAGTCTCCTTTCAGTTTCTGCTAGGCTTGGTTAGGTTCTTTAGTACTTTGTATCTCCCATTACTGGATCTATGGTAGCTTACTGTGCCCACTTTTTGAAGCTCAAAAGGCCATGACCATTACCACTCTTCCTTCAACTGAAAGCAGGAAAGAATAACTATATCGTGGGCACAAGTAACAGCAGGGATTTGCCTCCTTGACTTTCTGTTGGCTGTAAGGGAGAGAGGGCCCAAGCTGCTCCCCAGCCATAAGGCCTCAGTAGTTCCTTTCCCTTCTTGAATACCAGTAGCACACAGAGTTACTACAGACCAGGGACAAGGCTGGTGTTGTTCATTGTGAATGCATGTCAGTTCTGGCTTCATTGCCAGGCTATCTCTTTACCAAGTTTTTTTAGCAATTACAGAATATATGTGGCTGTTCCAAATCAGGGGACAGGGCACTTCCATTATAGGTCATCAGGCTTTTCTGAAAGTGGAAAAGTTTTTTTCCCCCAGTTTTTTCCTTAGAAGATTGAATTAGTTAGCATGCTCCCCCATTCTATCACCTCCACCCCCAAAGAAAAAACAATTAAATAACAAGGTGTTTGCACTGGCTCAGATTTATTTCTGTTTGAATGGTTCTAGGCTGATTTCCTCTTTGGTGGGGTAATGTTCTAGCTAGGTGTCATGGTGGATCAAGAATTGGGCCTGAAATCAGGAAGATGAGTTCAAACCTAGCCTCTGTGACCCTGGGCAAGTCACTCAATTCTACCTGCCTCAGTTTCCTCATTTGTAAAATGGGAATAATAACAGCACTTACTTCTAGGACTATGGTTAGTGTGATCAAATGCAGTGATATTTGCAAAAGACTTAGTACAGTACCTGGCACCTAGTAAGTGCCATATAAGTCTTTAGCTATTCCCTAAAATGCATGTGAAAGGAGGGATTACAGAGTGCTCAATTCTACCTATATAAGTTTAAATCACTTTACCCCAACTACCTAGCTCTTACCACTTTTCTTCCTTGGAACCAATACTTAGAATTGATTTTAAAACAGAAGGGAAATGGCTTAAAAAGAAAAAGTGCCCAGCTAAACTTACTCCACAGCAACAACTGCTGATTAGTTAGACTATTATTTTGGTTAAAGAACCCTCTTCAGCTAATATTTAGTGTTTATCTTCTATGTGAAAGGCATTGTACAGACAGCTAGGTGGCTGGCACAGCGGATAGAATGCCAGGCCTGGAGTTGGGAGGACCCGAGTTCAAATTTGACCTCAGACACTTCCTAGGTATGCAACTGTGGGCAAATTACTTTAACCCCCTTTGTCAAGCCCTTGCCCTTTTGTATCAAAGTTGTTACTAGGATAGAAGAGGTAAGGGTTTAAAGAAAAGAAAGAAAGAAAGAAAGAAAGAAAGAAAGAAAGAAAGAAAGAAAGAAAGAAAGAAAGAAAGAAAGAAAGAAAGAAAGAAAGAAAGAAAGAAAGAAACTGAAAGAAAGAAACTGAAAGAAAGACATTGAGCAAGGTTATCGACAAGGTAATATAGTAATACTTTAGGAAATTTATCATATTAACTAAGTGTGGCAATGTAGAGTATCCATTTATTCAACACATATCAGTTGATGTACATATGACAAGTTAAGTAACTGTACAAAACAATACATGATTAAATGCAAATTGAGCAAGTGGCATAGATAACAGGTGCTGTTCACTTAAGTGATTCAGTTCAATAGGCTTGCCTATAATCCTAGAATTAGGAAGGTGAAGAGCACCTCAGATTTGATCCAGTCCAGCTATCAGTGCATGAGTCCTATGTATGACATTCTTGAGGAACATATAGTTCTAATCTACTTGAATAGTCATGGGGACAGGGAATTGCTACTCCATATTCCTTTTATCCTTTCAGTTTCAATTTTCTCTTCTATAAATCAGGAAAATGCCACTTGCCTTATCTATTTCTTTGGCACGTTTGATCGGTAAGTGCTTTTTCAGTCTTAGAGTAGTCTTGCAGAACTAAAGAAATGTGAGTTATTATTAATTACAATGAAAAGTCACTTAAGATGTGACTGAGCAAGCATATAATAAACATACTATATTTCTATGTATCAGTTTTCTTGAGTTATTTTTCTCAAGTATAGTAATCAGTGTTCTTTATTTTATATCTCTCTCATTTTATCCTAAAAATAAACATTATATAATTCTATTTATTATTCTAACTTGTTGATACTTTGATCTGTGATCACTGATATGGATATTCCTTCCAGTAATATAGGTTGCAGCTCATCCTGGGTGACTCTTTTGCATTTTCTCTCATAGATGATTCATGAAAGAAGCAACCAGTATGGGTCAAGGCCTCTACTCCTTGGTATTGAAAGGATACTAAAATGCATTTATTGTTACTACATGAGTCTCCTTTCTTTTTTAGTTATAAGACTTTTTGTAATCATTTATAATACTTCTCTTGATTATTTCTTGGTTGAAAATGTGTGATAACTTACTCACACCAACCATTGCTCTTTAGGTGACTCAGAACTTAATTCAGAGGATTGTAGTATTCCAAAATTCAGTCATCAGTATTCTAACAAGAATTTTTAAAAAAATCCTTACCTTCTATATTGGAATCACTACTGTGTATTGGTTCCAAGGCAGAAGAGGGGCAAGGGCTAGACAATGGGGGTTAAGTGACTTGTCCAGGGTCACCTAGCAGGGAAGTGTCTGAGGTCACATTTGAACCTAGGACCTCCCGTCTCTAGGCCTGGCTCTCAAACTCCTGAACTACCCAGCTGCCCCCCCCCCCCAAGAATTTTAAATTATCTGGTGAACCTCTATTTTGCCTTTCAAATTCTCTTTAGTATTGGGAATCTTTTAAGGTAATGAGTTCTTTGTCATTGGAGGTGTTTGTTCAGGCAGAAGTTAGAGAATCACCCACCCAATAAATGTTTCATTGAGAGTATTTTCTCCTCAGATAGGTTAGAATAACTGCCTTCTATGGGCCTTTCTAGTTCTAAGATTCTATGATTTTATGAGTTATTGTCTTTGTATAAGACAAGAAATGTTTAAGAAAACAAGTTCTCATTATATCAAGATTCAGAGTATCATAGAATCTGAGAGTTGGGAGGGACTTTGGTGGCCATTTAATCCAACCCATATATGAAAGCACTTCCAGCTCTAATAAATCTGACAAGTAGTTGTCTAGTCTTTTTTTTTTTAAACCTTACCTTCCATCTTGGAGTCAATACTGTGTATTGGCTCCAAGGCAGAAGAGTGGTAAGGGCTAGGCAATGGGGGTCAAGGGACTTGCCCAGGGTCACACAGCTGGGAAGTGTCTGAGGCCAGATTTGAACCTAGGACCTCCCGGCTTTCAATCCACTGAGCTACCCAGCTGCCCCCTAGTTATCTAGTCTTGAAGACTCTTGAGGAGATGGAACCCACCATGTTTCTAAGTTTATTTCACTTTTGGACATCACTAATTGTTAGGAATTTCCCCCTGATTTTGAGCTTGAATTTTCTTCTTTTTAACGTCTACACATTGTCTCTATCTAGTTTTTCTCTCTGGGATCAAATGAAACCAGTCTAATTCCTTCTCCACATGGCAGCCTTTCAAATACTTTAATACGGCTAATATTCCTTCTTGTCAGACCCCTCCTCCTTTCCCTTGCCTGAGCTTTTTTTTCTTGAGGATAATCAAGTCTACTTTATTGAAGTCCCCTATCACTATGATGTCATGCCACTATGCCAGCGTTTTGATCTGTTTCTGAAACTTCTCATTGATTTCCTCTTTCTGTCCAGATGATCTGTAGCATATTCTTTTAACAAATCATTTCTGTTTCTGCCTCCTTTGCCTTCACCCAGATGCCCTCATACTTCTTTATTCTCGATCTTCAATTTCCTCATATGAATATACCTTCTTTTTAAACCCTTACCTTCCATCTTAGAATCAATATTGTGTATTAATTCCAATGCAAAAGAGCAGGAAGGATTAGGCTGTGGGGGTAAAGTGTCTTATCGGGTCACACAACTGGGAAGTGACTGAGGCCAGATTTGAACTCCTGACTCTAGGCTTGGCTTTCAATCCACTATGCCACCTAACTGCCCCCAAATATGCCTTATTTCTATGCTGTGCTATCCCTGCCCACAACTTTTACCTGTCCTGTTTCCATGGGATTCATTCAACTCAAGTCTTAGTGGTGTGTGGATTAGGTCAAATTGCCCTTTGGTGTTAGGATCCCTGATTCCTCCCATTTGTTGCTTAAACTTTGAGAATTTGTATGTAGATGCTTAATGACATACATTATACATGTACCTTCCTTGTATTTTGTCTGTTATGAATTTGTGGGTGTCCCATCTGCTGTCCTTTTTTTATGTTATCTAACTTTATTACATACATATAGTTCACTCTTTCCCTTGTCTTTTTTTGGTTTAAATTATTTTGATTAGGTTTATAAGATCCTTAGTAAATATTCGTACCTATTAAATATATTCCTTCTTTAGTCAGAAGTTTGTCAATCTAGTATTGAAGACTGTTTTGTCCATAAATTCAAATCTTACTTTCAGACACTGTCTTCTTAGCCAGATGTTAATTTTCCAAATTAAATTTTTTTTTGCTTCTATATACCTTGTTTTCAGTGGGCAAAAGTGACATAAGCACAACCTGTGTCTTCAGTTTCTTTTCCACATCTTCAAAATCATTGACCATATAGACACTGGATTGAATCCTTCTAAAAGAGATCTTTTAAAACAAAGTCCTATTTAAATAAGTTATTGATACTAAAAATAAGAAATCTGTGGAGGAGAGTTTATCAATACTGATTGTAAATTTAACTAAGGTAAATCAGTTGCCATAATTAAGAGACAAAAAAAGCCTGGAAACCAGTTGAGTAAGCAAATATTTGGCTTATTTGCTATTGGAAAGCAATCAAGGGCAATACCAGTTTAGAATATAAATATACTTAAAAACCTTATGTAGTAGGATATTTGATAAAATGATGAACAGTATATAAATGGCTTGAGATGTGGCTAAGCAAATTCACCTGGAAGGCATTTGAGAATGAAACTATTAAGAGAATAAATAGACAAAAGATGGAAAAGTTTTTTATTTTAAAAAAATCACCACTGAGGGTGGTGGAATCACCATTTTTGAATTCTCTATCTTTATGTGCTTTTGGGAAGTGAGAGTGGCACTAAAGAAGACAAAGATAGGAAAAAGCAGCTGGATTAGATTAATAATACACAGAAGATGTCTTTGATGGAGATAACACATTTTGTCACTGAGGGATCTAAGGAAGTCTGAAAAATATTTTGGTCTTTATTTAGTAGTGACTGAAAAAATCGGAAATGAGAGGGTGCTCATCTATTGGGGAGTGGATAAACATATTAATGCATATGCATATGATGGAATACTATTTTAAGAAATGGTGAGGTAGGTTTCAGAAAAATTTGGGGAGATTTACATAAACAGATGCTGAGTGCACCAGTAACTGATGACTCATTTATTGAAATACTACCTAATAAATTTATCCAAATAATACCAAAATTTTACATCAAAATAATTTTTTGGAAGATAATTTTTGCATACAAAAAACCCATATTTAATCAAGATATTAGACATGAAGAGGCAGACTTTCGCAAGTGATAGTCTATAAAAGACCTCTTTTTATCATCACATAATTGACTAAAAGGTGTAGAGAATTCACAAACCCACTATATTTACCAGTTGTTAACTATAAGAAAACATTGGGTAGACCAAAATGATGCCTCAAAGGATCTCCTTCAAAAAAGGTGCCTCCCATCCATATGTAAAAATTGTATAAGATTCTTTAAAAAGTATACCTACAATGATAACTTTGTGCAGTTACAGGCTTCTCATTAATATCAAGTGAAACATAATTCAAGGAAGTATGTGCTTACTAAAGGTGGTTGCTGGTTGCTGCTGTCATGAAAGACATTCAATACTGAATCTGGGTCAAAGCATAATTCCTCGTAGATATTGTGAAAATAGGATTAACTCTCCCTTTGCCTATTTTTAGCTAAGCAAATCAAGAATTAAAAGTATCTCTACTTAACACTAAGAAAGAGAGTTCACAAGTCACTAGCGTCCCCCACCTTAGGCAGCTGTAGGCAAATTGAAAGACTGTGGTTCTCCTAAAGTGGGGGAGCTACAGGAAGTTACATTGAGAAAGCAGCTTTAAAAAGGTCAGCTTGAGGATTCAGTCATTCACTTTGCAGAGGTCAGCTGGACTGGAAGAGGAGACTCTTTCCTAGATCCTGCGTCAGCTTGCTGAGTGAGTGACTGAGATTCCTGTCTTGGCTTTGGAGGAGAATGTGTTGGTGGAACTCTGGCTGAGGACACCACCGATTCCTTTGGGATTATCCAGCCCTGCTGAGTCTGAGCCAGACATCTGAGCAGCAGTTAGGGTGGTAGGCTAGACAATTCTCTATCTTCTTACATTTTTCGACTTTCACTCTTTCCACCTCTTTGTAAATAAAGCTGTTAAAAGTCATTTTGACTTAAGCTGCAATATTTTAAAATCAGCAACCACAATATTACTTTAGAATTCTCATATTTAGCATAAAACCTAAATTTAAACTTTAAAAATAGTGAGGTCTTCCATATGGTTCTTTTTAAGAATGACATCATACTGGTTTTAGTAAACCCCAAAGTGTTACAGAGCCTCTTAAATGAGAACCGTAATCGTTCAAAAAAGAGTTCGTTCTACTCATCCTTAAAGGAAAACCAAGTAGATGAAGGCTATTTGTTGCTTAGACTATAATATGCAGTTAAATGTATACCCTACTGAGCTCATTCATTAATATGTATATCTTGTGTAGACACTACCAATAGACAATGTAAATTTGGTCCTAGAATTTGACAGGAGGAAGAGAGTTAACTCCATTGCTTTTGAGAAATTGCAAAATTCTTTTAATGAAACTAAGCTTCTCCTAAAAACAAAAGTACATCTTTTTAATACCAATATTCTATTTGTGTTGCATGGATTTGAATCATGAAACACTACAGTCTCCAAAGAATTGAAATTGAGTTATCACTCTGCAATGCAGAGGCACATGGTAGATTCAGTCAGGCCACAACTCATTACAAGTGAGGATTTACAAAAGAAAAATACCATGTGATATCATCAAACAAATGTGTGAGTAAAAAAAGAATATGGCTTGGTGAGATAACTAGAATGAGGGATAAATGATGCTCTTTTAAATTCCTCAATGAATCAAGAGAATTCAAGGAAGGATCCTTTAACCTATAGTATGTTAGGTGAACCCCTTGTGCAATTTAGTAGAGAACACGGACACCAGTTGTGTAGGATGGGCAGACATGGCTTAGTTTTGATTTGTTTTCTTGGAGGGAATACCACATTGAGGAGAACACAGATCCATTTGAATTGAATTATTTGATTGCCAAGAAAGGCTAATATGAAAGTACTAACCTAAAAATGATCCTAAAGGAACAACTTGTGAAAGTTAGATGAGACTATTAAAAAGAGGAAGAGTGCTTGCTAGAGAATAATTAGAGATGTCTGTAATGGACTTCTCCATTAGTGACAATGCAATGGCCCTGAACAACTTGGAGGAACCTATGAGAAAAACCACTATCCACATCCAGAGGAAACACTGTGGGAGTAAAAACACTGAAGAAAAACAACTGTTTAAATACATAGGTTGAAGGGATATGGTTGGGGATGTAGACTCTAAATGAACATCCTAGTGTAAACAACAACATGGAAATAGGTCCTGATCAAGGACACAAGTAATACCCAATAAAATTGCATGTTGGCTGAGGGAAGAGTGCGTGGAGGGGGGGAGGGAGGGAAACAATGTGATTATTGTAACCAAGGAATAATGTTCTAAATTGACTAAATAAACTTATTGAAATGGAAAAATAATAATAATTAGAGATGTCTGAAAATATCCCAGGAAGAGGATATAGAGGAAAATGTGAAAAGTGATAGGCTCTTAGAATCTCACAACTGGAAAGGACCTCAGAGGCCATCTAATCTAATCTAATCTATAGGGAAAAAGAGTCTCCTCCACAAATTTACATAACAAATGGTTATGTGACATTTGCTTGCAGTTCTCTAACAGAGAGAAAACCACTACTTTCTGAGGGAGCCTGTCTAGTTAAAAAATTAAAAAATGAATTAGGATTATTTTTCCATGATTACATTGATCTATGTTCTCTCCCTCTCCTCTTCCCTCTCCACTCTCAGAGCTGACAAGGAATTTCACTGGGTTATATATGTATTATTGCTCAAAACCCATTTCCATATTATTCATAATTGTAATAGGGTAATCTTTTAAAACCCAAACCCCCATTCATATCCCCCACCCCCCGAAGCTGACACACAATTCCACTGGATTTTACATGTATTGTTGATCAAGACCTATTTCCATATTATTGATAATTGCAGTAGAGTGGTAGTTTAGAGTCTTCATTTTCAATCACATCCCCATCAACCCATGTGATCAAGCAGTTGTTTTACTTCTGTGTTTCTACTCCATCACCAACAGTTACCACAATTTGATCAGCCATTTCCCAATTGAAGGGCATCTCTTCATTTTCCAGTTTTTTGCCACCACAAAGAGAGCAGCTATATATAAATATTTTTGTATGAGTCTTTTCCCTTATGATCTCTTTGGGTTATAAACCCAGCAGTGTTATGGCTAGATCAAAGGACAGACAGTCTTTTAAAGCCCTTTGGGCATAGTTCCAAATTGCCACCTAGAATGGCTGATTATACTAAATTAAAAAGATTTTGTACAGACAAAACCAATGTAACGTGAACGTAGAATAGTATATCTGTCAGATCTATTAGAAAGGAAGGAATTTAAGACCAAACAATAGATAAAGAACATTACAAAATATAAAATGAATAATTTTGGTTATACTAAATTAAAAAGGTTTTGTACAAACAAAACCAATGTAGGCAAAATTAGAAGGGAAGCAACACACTGGGAAACAATTTTTATAACAAAAATCTCTGACAAAGGTCTAATTTCTCAAATTTATAAGAGGCAAAAGACAGTCCCTGCCTTCAGTGAGCTTACAATATAATGGGAAAGAAAGCATGCAAACAAATATATACAAAGCAAGTTATATATAGGATAAATAGGAAATGGAAGGCTTCCAGTGCAAGATGGGATTTTAGTTGGGACTTAAAGGAAACCAGGGAAATCAGGAGGCAGAGATGAAAAGGAAAAGACTTTGTGGTCTTTTGGTTGCAATGTTAAAGCCTTATGTATATCTGAGACAGATAATACAGATAAACATTGATCTGGGTCCAAAGTTTAATGGAAAAAAGAAGCAAGGAAAAAGAATCACCTCTCAGAATTATGTATAGAATAGTTCATGACCAAACAAGGGAAAGAAAGAATCACATAAGACAAAATGGGCAATTTTGGTTAAGTAAATTAAAAAGATTTTCTATAATTCAAACTAATTTAGTTTAACCTGGAAGGAAGGAGCAGTTAGGTGGCTCAGTGGAATGAGAGTCAGACCTAGAGATGGGAGGTCCTAGGTTCAAATCTGAATTCAGACACTTCCAAGCCATGTGACCCTGGGCAAGTTACTTAATGCCTGGCCCTCATCATTCTTCTGGCTTGGAATTGTAAGGGTTAAAATTAATGGTTTGACAAGTATTTATGAGTTAAAAGGAGTTTGGTGTGGTCACTGTTTATAAAATATTAACTCTTAAGTCAGAGTCTGTTAGCAACTCTTAACAATTTAGTTTAATAGAGATATGGTAAAAGAGAGAGATGTAGGAGAGAAGTAGAAACATATTGTCTAGCTAGATACCCTATAATTGCTGTCCAAAGAAGTCCAGCTCACCACCCATCAAGGGCTCCCTTAAGTCCCAATCTCCACATGGAGTCATGCAGTCCTGGAGTCGTGATAGTTGTGATAATGTCTTTAGTCAGAAGTCCCAGAGGTGTCTTCAGCAAGGATTCCACCAATGCAAGCCTCTTCCTTCAGCTCCAGTCACTAACCCAGCAAGCCTCTCCATAGCAAAAAGCTTCAGTCCAGAATGAGTCCAGGAAAAAGTGACTGCTTCCAAGAATCTCCCTTCAGCTCAGTTCATCAACACAGAATGAATCCAGGGAAAAGAGAGCTCCAGACCATGTTTGGTTGTGCCTTTTATACCCCTTTCCCATCACTTCCTGTCTCTCCCTCTTCACAGGAACCAATCACAGTCTTTCTATTTGCCTAGCACTGGGGGTAGGGTAAGGTGGGTGGGATGGGTGGAGGGCAGTGCTTGTGGCCTTTGGAGGTATGAGCTTTCTCTAGTAAGTGATTTATGAACTCTCTTACTTAGTGACTTGCCAAGTGCTAAGTAGGGGCACTTCAAATTCTTGATTTGATTAAAGGTTGCCAATTGATTACATTAAAAATAAACTAAGAGTCTAATTCTCTCTTCACAGAACCAATACATAGTATTGATTCTAAGATGGAAGGTAAGGATTTTATTTAAAAAGCAACTGGAAAAGGAACAGGTTATTGAGAAAAAAAATCCTTCCAACATGATTCTCTGACAAGGGTTACATTTCTAATATATATCAGAAATGTATTCAAATTTATAAGAACAAGATCCATTCCTCAATAGTTAAATAATCAAATGATAGGAATAGGGAATTTTCAAAGAAAGAAATCCAATCTATTAACAGCTATATGAAAAATATTTCAGATAACTAATAATTACAGGAAAGCACATTAAAGCAACTCCAAGGTTTTACTTCTGTCCGA
This sequence comes from Monodelphis domestica, assembly GCF_027887165.1. Classification (NCBI taxonomy): domain Eukaryota; kingdom Metazoa; phylum Chordata; class Mammalia; order Didelphimorphia; family Didelphidae; genus Monodelphis; species Monodelphis domestica. The sequence continues at coordinate 332,638,563 of NC_077230.1, read as the reverse complement.
TCAGGTTAGAAAAGATGACAAAAATAAGAGAATTAAAATGTTGGAGTAACTGTGAAAGAAAATAGGCATCCTAAATAAAGCCTTGTTTGCTGATCAGAATGTTCAGCCATTCTGGAATATAATTTGGAACTCTGCCCCAAATATTACTAAACTATGACCTTTGACTTCATGATACTACTACTAGACCTTAAAGAGATAAAAAGGAGTAAAAAGACCCTTATATTTAAATATATTTTTAGCATTTCTTTGTGTTGATATTTATGTACAAATACATATACAATATACACATAGTGAGAGAGCATAAGAGAATGTGTATTAGTTTTCTTTTACAAATTATTTACTTTTAACGTTAATTTAAAAAATGAGTTCAAAATTCTTTTCTTCCAGGCTCTCCCCAATCAATTGAGAAGGCAAACAATGTATTATCAATTATGCAAGTGAAATTATGAAAAACATTTTCATATTAGTCATGTTGTAAAAAAAGCATAAAAAATAAAGTGAAAAAATTATGCCTCAATCTTCAGATTTAGACCCCATTGGTTATCTCTCTCTCTAGAGGTGGATAGCATTTTTCATCAAGTCTTTTGGAATTGACTTGGATCATTGTCTTGGTCAGAGTAGCTAAGTCTTCCATAGTTGGACATTGTTACAATATGGCTACCACTGTGTTCAATGATTCTGATTTTGCTCACTTCATTCTGCATCAGTTTACATAAGTCATCCCAGATTTTTTTGAAACCATCCTGTTCATCATTTATTATAGCACAGTAGTATTTCTACATAATCATATATGATACCACAATTTGTTTAGACATTCCCCAGTTGATGGGTGTCAGTTTACAATGGGTGTCAATTTTCAATTCTTTACCACTATAAAAAGACCTACTATAAATGTTTGTGTACTTAGAGGTCCTTTTCTTTTTTCTTTAATCTCTTTGGGATACAGACTTAATAGTAGTATATGTTGCTGTGTCAAAGTATGCTCAGTTTTATAGCCTTTTGGCCTTAATTACAAATTATTCTTCAGAAAGGTTGGACCAGTTAACAAACCCTACTAATAATGCATGAATGTACCTATTTTTCCACATTCCTTCAGCATTTGTCATTTCCTTTTCTGTCAGGGTAGCCAATCTGATAAATATGAAGTGGGACCTCAGAATTATTTTAATTTGTATTTCTCTAGTCAGTAGTGATCTGGAGCATTTTAATACTAGAGATAGCTTTGATTTCTTCTTCTGAAAAACTACTTGTTTTTATCCTTTGACCATTTAGTGATTGAAGAATTGCTTTTATTTTTATAAATTTGACTCAGTTCCCTATATGTTTGAAAAATGAGTCCTTAATCAGAGAAACTTAACTTCAATTTTATTTTTCTGTTTCCTGTACCTAATTTGGCTGCATTGGTTTTGTTTGTGCCATTAAGAATTTGGATGCTCTGCTATTTGGTGCATATATGTTTAGTATTGATATTACTTTATTGTCTATTGTGCCTTTTAGCAAAATGTAGTTTAACTGATTATTTCTTTTAATTAGGTGTATTTTTATTTTGGCTTTTGTTTTGCCTGAGATCATGATTGCTATCCCTGCCTTTTTTTTAAAACCCTCACCTTCTGTCTTAGAATGTTCCTTAAAATAACTAGTGTCTATCTAAAACCATCAGCAAGCACTATCTGTAATGGAGATAAACTAGAAGCCTTACCAGTAAGCTCAGGAGGGAGACAAAGCTACCCATTATTTCCACTACTATTCAGTATTATACTAGAAATGCTAGGTATAGCAAAAAGAGAATAGGAAGAAATGGAAGGAATTTGAATGGGCAATGAGGAAATAAAGAGATCACTCTTTGCAGATGATATGATGGTATACTTACAGAATCCTATAGAATCAACCAAAAAATTAAACTCAATAATTAACAACCTTAGCAAAGTTGTAGGATATAAAACAAGCCAACAGAAATCATAAGGATGTCTCTATATTACCAGTAAAGTCCAACAGCAAGAGATAGAAAGCGAAATCCCATTTAAAATAACTGTAGGCAATGAAAAATACCTGGGAACCTACCTGCCAACACAAACCCAGAAACTATGTGATCACAATTATAAAACACTTCTCACACAAAGTCAGATCTAAATAATTAGAAAACATTAATTGCTAATGAGTAGAGTGAGCCAATATAATAAAAATGATAGTTGTACCTAAATTAATTTACTTCTCTAGTACCATATCAAACTACCCAAAATTATTTCATAGAGCTAGGACAAAAATAAAAGTCAACTGGAAGAACAAAAGGCCAAGAATATTAAGGGAATTAATGAAAAAAAAGTGTTCTAGCCATACCAGATCTCAAACCATATTATAAAGTGGCAGCCATAAAAACAATCTGGTATTGGTTAAGAAATAGAATAGTGTATCAATGGAATAAGTTAAATAATCAATTCACAGTAGTAAATAGCCATAGTAACCTAATGTTTGACAAGCCCCCAAATCTAAGCTTTTGGAAGAGTTCACCATTTGACAAAAACTGCTGGGAAAACTGGAAAATGGTATGACAGAAACAGCACCTCACTCCATATACCAAGGTAAAGTCAAAATGGATATATGTATTAGAAATAAAGAGTGATACCATAACAAATTAGGGGAACACAGAATAGTTTACCTTTCAGCTCTGTGCATAAAGGAAGATTTTACATCGAAATAAGACAAAGAGAACATTAGGAGATTTAAAATAGATAACTTTGGCTACACCAAATTCAAAAGTTTTTGCCTAAACAAAACCAGTCACCAAGATTAGAAAGGAAACCACAAACTGAAAAGAAAATTTTATGGCAAGTGTCTGACAAAGGCTTCATTTCTCCACTATCTAGAGAATGGAGTCAAATTTGTAAAACTACAAAGCATTCCCTAATTGACAAATGGTAGAGGATATGAATATGCAATTCTTAGATGAAGAAATTAAACTATCTTTAGTTATATAAAAAAATGTTCCAAGTCACTATTAATTAGAAAAATGCAAATTAAAATGACTGTATCTCCTCACACCTATCACAGATGGGCAAATATGATTAAAAAGGAAAATGATAAATGTTCAAGGGGATGTTGAAAAATTGGGACACTAATAAACTGTTGGTGGAGTTGTAAATTGATACTATTATGGTGAGCAATTTGGTACCATGCACAGAGGGTCACAAAACTGTGCATATCCTTTGATCCAACAATACCATTACCAAGTTTATATCTCTTAAAGAGTTCAAAGATAGGGGTAAAGGACCTTCTTGTATAAAAATATTTATAGCACTTATTTTTGTGGTGGCAAAGAACTAGAAACTGAGGGGATGTCCATCAGTTGGGAAGTGAATGAACAAGTTGTAGTATGTGATTGTAATGGAATGCTATTGTGCCATAAGAAACAATGAGCAAGATGATCACAAAAACAAAACAAAACAATACCCTGAAAGACTTTTATGAAGTGATGTAAAGTGAGGTGAGAAGAACCAGGAGAATGCTGTATCCAGTAATAGCAATAATGTATAATGACCAACTGTGAGCAATTTAACTATTATCAACAGTGTAAGGATCAGGACAACTCCAAGGGACTCATGATGAAAAAGGCTATCCACTGACATGTAATGTTGTGGAAGAAAGAAAATGAGAACAAACAGGGAAGGTAAATGGAGTTAGGAGGGAGGAAAGGAGGAGATTGGTAGCTCTGATCTTTAGTTATCATTTATCACTCAAATAATCCTTATTACACAATGAAGGAATTGAAGGAGTCTGAATACAGATTGAAGCATCCCATTCTTCATTTTATCTCCTCCATGAATTTTTCTCTTGCCTAAGTGATATGTGTCTTCTTTCCCCACATGATGAACATTGAAATATGTATTGTATGGTAATATAAATACAATCTATATCTTATTACCAGCTGTCTTAGGGATGGGGGAATAGTGTTATTTCCATCAATTTGTTTTTGTGCTTCTATTATCAAACCATCATTCCTTCATAATTTTCTTGCATCACTCTCATTTCTTTTTCTAATTTTTTCTCTAACACTTTTATCTGGTTTAGGTATTCAAGGAATTCTTGTTTAGCATGTGTATAATATACATTCTTCCTTTGAGGCTTTTCATGTAGTTGTTTTCCTGTTATTGTCCTCTTCTGAGTTTGTATTTTGGTCTTCCCTGTCACCATAGTAGCTTTTTATGGTCAGGTTCTTTTGTTGTTTTGTTTGCTATTTTTTTTTAATTTTTATTTGGTCATTTCCAAATATTATTCATTGGAAACAAAGATCATTTTCTTTTCTTCCCTACCCCCCTCCCACCACCTCTCCCATAGCCCATGCGCAATACCACTGTGTATCACATGTGTTCTTGATTCAAGCATATTTCCATGTTGTTGGTATTTGCATTAAAGTGTTCATTTAGAGTCTCTCCTCAGTCATATCCCCTCCACCCCTGTAGTCAAGCAGTTGATTTTCATTGGTGTTTTTACTCCCACAGTTTATCTTCTACTTGTGGATAGTGTTTTTTAGATCCCTACAGATTGTTCAGGGACACTGCATTGCCACTAATGGAGAAGTCCATTTTTGTTTGCTATTTTTTTTTTAATAAACCCTTACCTTCCGTCTTGGAGTCAATACTGTGTATTGGCTCCAAGGCAGAAGAGTGGTAAGGGCAAGGCAATGGGGGTCAAGTGACTTGCCCAGGGTTGTTTGCTATTTTTGCTAGCTGATTTAATGACTTTGAATTATATGTTTTAAATTTTAAACTGGACTCTGCTTACCTGGGTGGTGGGGAGGAACATAATACTATCTTAAACTTCAAGCTTTTTTGCACTGCTTTTTCTGAGCTAGCTCTGGAGGTCAATAAATTTTTGGTGTTTCTACAATGGTATGATGTGGAGAGAGGTGTGTTCCCTACTTGTCAGGTCTGTACTCCAGTTTTTATCCAGGAAGGGACTCTGTTCTCTTGTAGCTGCAAGTGCTAGTGCTCCTCCATGCCCTGGAACATATTTTGACTGAGAATTCTGAAACCGACTTTTGCTATTACAGATACCTCTAGACCAGTGGTCCCCAAACTCTTTACACAGGGGGCCATTCACTGTTCCTCAGACTGTTGGAGAGCTGGACTATAAAAAAAACCCAAAACTATGAACAAATATGTATACCACTGTTTGGGATAGTGGAGGCTTCAGCGCTGTCTGTGATGGGTCTGTCACACCTTGCACAGGCCCATCACTACCACCACTATACAGGACAGCAGTATACACCGTGCAAAATCCTCTCCCCCAGATTGCCACTCACTATGCTGATGTCTTCCATTGTGCAGCCACATAATTCTTTGCGTGGCACCTTGTTCTTGTTCAGTTACTCTCAGAATAAGGCTCCACGCAAAGGATTATGTCACCGGAAGTAGTACTGTATGTGAGCAATGCTGTGCTTTGCGGCACCACCACATACAGTGCTCCTCTCACTGACTACCAATGAAAGAGAAGCCCTTTCTGGAAGTGAGGTGGGAGCCACAGACCTCTCCTTCCAACCTCCTGAGTTGACTTGGGGTGGGAAACTGTCTCACTCCAACCTTTTAGCTATGCTGTAACAGAATTTGATTTGGCACATTATATTAAAGTTGTTTGGAAGGGAATGTAAGAAGAGTTCAGCTGAGTTGCTGCCTCTACTCTGCCATCTTGGCTCTGCCATGTGGTCGTTTTCAAATAATAATGTGTAATTATCCTGGTATTCTTTATGAAAATATTCAATATGTTTGAAAAACAAAAAGATAGTATTAACTGACTGTACTTTGTATTCACAGATTCTCTTTTGTATATTTTTAGGCTCTCATAATGAATGGAGCAGACCTTACTCTTCCGGATGATCGTGGATGTAGTCCATCACACCTTGCTGCAACACATGGACATTCCTACACATTACAAGTTATGCTCAGAAGTGGAGTGGTAAGGGATTCATATTAATATTTTGGAACATGTAATTTAATAATAATGATAATAATAATGATAGTTCATCATCTTATACTATAATGGAGTTTACGAAGTGTTTTTCTCAGAACACCCCTGGTGGAGAGGTAGTCCTGTAAGTAGTGTGAATTTTTCCATTTTACAGATAAGAAAAGAGAAGTTCAGAGAGATTAAGAGATTTGATTGTAGTCACACAACTAGTAAAAAAAAACTATATTAATAATTCAGGTTTTCTTACTCTGTAGGGGTCTATACCAGGCTGCCTCTCATTAGTAGGTAGAATATCAGCCTAGAGTATAATTTGAGAGTCTTTTAATCTCTTTCTGACTCTGTGATTGACTTGCTAAGGAACTTGTGAGAATCAGTAAAAAGGGGAATATGATAGTACTTTTGTGTTCAGACAAGGGAGAAAGTTCTGTTGTTTTTATTATATGTGGACTGTATGTAGAGTATGTTTAGAGTACTGGCCGAGGACCACAGGCAATAAACTGGGGCTCAGTTTTTGAGTACTGATAATCCAGATTTCTTTTGTAGAATATTCTTGGGAATCAAGGACAATGCTATCTGTGAGCACTCAATTCATGTGGATCCAGAAATTTAAGCTTGGAAAGTCTCTATTGTCTGAAGACTGGAGGGATAATCTGAGGAAGAGGCTCAATGTGAAAGCTGGTTGATTCTCATAACAAGTGGGACATGGAATGTGCCCAAGGAGATGGCTCACCTGCCATCTCAGTGATTATTTATTGTCTCAGAAGCGATCTTTGATGTTTATCTTCTCAGAGATGGACCTCAGGAACCACTGCCAAGAGCTGTTAGTTATTATTATCCCAAAGTTCTGTGGTCTGTATGCCTATGCTGCTGGTAAGTAGTAGAAAACTTAGAAGATTAGGATATGTGTTAGACTTCAAAAAAATAGAACTAAGGTGAATCACTACCATGAGTTCAGAATGCTCTGGAATGTCTGCCTGGCAGCCAGTCATTTCATTGTTGTGTCTGTTCAGCTATATACTGTTTGACCCTTTGGTATCAGATGATGAGGAAAAGACATCCTTCCAGCTGTCCACTGGGATTTTTCCAGTCTGAACATATTTCCCATTTGATTTATGAAAAAAGATGGTCAGTTGCATGAATTGTCTGTGTTAGTCTATCTTGTTCTCATAGTTGGGGATGATGATGGGGAGAGCATGTGGAAAGATAACTGAAGGTATTCATGATAAATCATTGCTCTAAAGCTGTCAGTACAAAAACAAGTTCTACAGAACCCTGACATATATGTCAGTCATATAGTACATTATCAAGATGTGATATATTCTGACAGGTCAAATTGGATGCTACTTGACAGCCATAGATAGTCATGTTGGCCATATTGTGTTTTGCTGGATAGGGAAGTCCAGTGGGGTTGTAGATACCCTGTCGCTTGTCTATAATGCCTCTGCAACGATGGAGAGGTGAAGGTAGTGTGACACAGGAGCAAGAATACTCCCACAAGATGGCACCTGCATCCCTGAATAGTGTGGAGTTGTAGCAGTGAGCCTTGATTATTCTTGGATGGTTGGCAGAGAATGAAAGTTCAGGATGAATGTCTATGAGAAGTGATAAAGGCCCCCCCAAAAAATGGGGTGATACTGGAAAGTCCAAGCTTGTATAGGTACTGTGCTGTTGCAGTAATAGCAAGGGATAGTGGCGTGCAGTAGGGTCTATATCAGAATATTAGTGATCCTCTTTGGACTTAAAAGGCAATTGATTCTACTCAAGTCCTGTCATGATAGTGCTCCATTATGATTTAGATACTTGGCCAAGACAAGTCTCTGGAGCTGATATGGAATAGGTTTTATGGGCTCAGGATGGTAGCAGGTATATGTAAGAAGTATGTTGTCTGTTTTAAGTTGTTTAAAGGAATGTGCTACCATTTTGGGTAGCTAATCTGGAAAGCATAAGGAGCAACAAGATCTCTCTTCAGAAGGGGATAGGAAGGACATAAACAAATTCATACCCTGAGAGATCTTGCATCATTAACTGAATAACTTTATTTAGGGTATGGGAATTATTTTGATTACTTATATTTTTGAGGGATAACATTATTATTATTGATATATTATATTGAATATATGTTGATATATTAAAGACTCTTAGGAAACTTTTTGAGGTCTAATTGCTTTTCTAAATATTCATCTCTTGCCTTGAAACAGTATCCTCCATTTTACTGGGTAGAAAATATTGGTTTATATAAATTTTAATTCAGTTGCCCTTTATCTTACATGAGACGACTACTCTGATCTTATTACTATTCTTAGATAGGTAATTTTGGTCTTCAAATAAGTCCACATATTTCTTTCTTATTGTTATTGTTACCCTCTCTAGGGCTCCTCTTTCAGTTTTCACTTCTAGGTTGGCTCCCTGGGAGGGGAGGGAGTGCCTTCTTCTAACTTGGTTTTGGGTACTCTCTGTGTTTATGTGACTAAAACTATGACTTACAAGCCTCCAACATTATACCTTCATCAGATTGCATTGTCTGAACTGAGGAATAAATTGGTTGATAGGGTGTTAAACTAACCAATTCCTCTCTTCTACCTTCGATCCTTTGCTGTTCTCAGCAAATAATCTGTGATATTTTGGGTCCATTTTTCCATTTTTTTCCAATTTGAGATAATGCTCTTGGAATTTGGGCAGGCTCTAGAGTTTTTCAGCAGAATCCATGTGATCAGATCAGAACAAATCACTCAGCAATGATTAAGCATTCATTTAGCTTTAAAAAAATCCAGAAATTAGTAGTCTTCCATGAGGGTCCAGGTCTATCATATCCAGTAGTCCTAGAAATTTACATTCATGCCCCAAATGTTGGTTATACAAGTCAATAAATAAAATAAATTTACAAAATTGCCATAGGTAATTGCTTGTCTTGATGTTTATTAAAGGCCTAAACCAATCCAACCACAATAAAAAGAAAATTGAGCCTTTCCCCTTCAAAAGGAAAGTCTGGTTTCTACAGTGGTCTCAATAAACATGGAAGACCTGGGGTTGACTGAAAATTACCTCTTTACCTTTGGGTGAGAAACCAAACTGTCCTGGATGAGAATTATTCTGGGGCCCTGTGACATGTAGAACCCCTGAAATTTCTTCAGTGATTCCCCACAACACAAATGGCATTCCATGTGGAGGTCCAAACTCACCTTTCACTAGGACAAGCAGGTTAACTTTAAAGGAATTTAAGCAACTCAAAAAAGTCCTAAAGTGGTATGGGACTCCTAAAAAGTGTTTAAGTACCCTTTCTGCTTAGATTCTATCTTCACTTTATTTTTTTCTATATTCTTACTTATGCATAGTTGTTGTATATAGTCTACCTCATTATATTTTATCCTCCTTGAGGTTAGGGACTATTTTTGTCTTTCTTTGTATCTTCAGTGCTTAGCACAGTTCCTGGCCAATAGTAGGTGCTTTATAAATATTTATGGACTTCACTAAGCACTAAGGACTGATTACTCAGGGTTTCTAGGCCAATAGCTAAATCTTAATCATATGGACATATAGTCCATAAATATTTCAGACAAGCTGTATGGACTTGTATAATAATAATAATAATAATAGCTGATATTTATATAGCTCCTACTATGTACTAGGTATTGTGCTAAATGCCTTAGGAAAATTATCTCATTTGATACTTTACAACAACTTTGAGAAGTATGTGCTATTATTATCCTCAATTTACAGATGGGGAAACTGACTTGCCCACATGACTTGTCTAGGTTCATACAGCTAGTATTTGAGACTAGATTTGATCTTTGTCTTCCTGATTCCAGTTCTACTGTTCTATCCACTAAGCTACATAGCTGCCCCATGTCACAATAAAATAGTCTAAGCCTGCTCAGAAATGTAAATAAAAAAATGAACATGCTGAATTGCTAAATACTAGTATTCAAGGGATGCAAATCTATGCTGCTCATGTCAGTTACTATACTTACTGGTGGTGCTTGTTCTTCCTACTTGAAGAGGACCAAAATGACATCATTAGTAATGTCTTTTGACTTGAACATAAATTGTATTTAAGTGAGGCAGAGTGGCACAGAGTTGTTGGCCTCACTGTCTTTCAGTCATTGAAGTCCAGTGGCAAGACAAAAGTTAAGATGACTGGTGATGACTCGAGATGCAATGGATGACCTTGGAATCTTCCATGTCTGACCAAGCTGACTAAGCATTCCATAGCACTGGTTTCCACCACTTTCATGGCCATTGGAACAAATTGTTCTCATCTGCCTCTTCTGCTGGGGGATGTTTTCACATGCTTGGGGTAGGCACACCACAAACTCACTGATGGGTTTGTGGCTTGGCTGTTCTCCTCAGCCTGGTTTAGTCTGCTTGCCAAAATAGTATCATAATTGAATAATTGCTTTGTTTTTATAGTTTCCACTTTTCTTGTCATGTATGGGTTTGCTTTTTGTTTTTAAAAGGCTACAAGCCATTCTAATTTGGAGAATTAGGGTGTTGGGGACATAAAATGCCTTCTAACTTATGGGCAGAAAAATTTAGTAAATGTGAATGTTGTCTCTAGGATCCCAATGTTTCTGATAAGTGTGACTGGAAACCTGTGCATTATGCTTCTTTTCACGGGCGCCTAGGCTGTCTGCAACTTCTTGTTAAATGGGGAGCTGCTATAGAAGATACAGATCAAAATGGAAACCTTCCAGGTACAACTTAAAAAAAAAGCAAATCTTTTGAGTTTTGGTTCTTTTGGAATGTGACTTTAATTTCTAACAGTGTTTCTAAAGTTTGAACAGTGATTACTTAGCCCATGCGAAATTATGGAAATAAATGGTTGACATTAAAATTCACTTAATAACCTTTTCCAAACATTTTAAAGTAGTTACTAAAGGAGATATATAAGGATAAGTAAGCATATAAATGTTGGTGAGAGAGGGAGTTGGAAAGTATGGGGAAGATAAAACAGGCACAAGTAAATACAGGATGGGCATAGGTATATGATTTATAGACAAGGGCAAAGGAGAGTTTATTAGAAGGGGACAAAACTTTTTGACTGGAGATAATTAGGAAAGGCTTCATTTAGGATGTTGCTTTTGAGTAGGGCTTTGAGCCATACAAGATGTTAGTGGGCAGAGCCTAGCCAAGGATTGTTTGTGGATAGTTGCTTGTCAGACAGAGGACATGAGCAAGGATGTAGAGATAAGAATTTATAGAATATTACTTTTAAAAATCATGAATTTAATAATATTTTACTTATTCTTTTAAATTAAATTTTATTTTTATTTTTTCAATTAACCAAATTTGCCTTTTCTCCTTCCCACCCATTTACTTCCTCTCTCAGTTGAAAAAGAAAGAAAAACAAAGCTCTTGTAATAGATATGTACAATCAAGCAAAACAAATTTTTGCATTGGGCAAGTTCCCAATAAATATATATGTTAGTTTATGCTCTGAGCCTATCACTTCTTTGTTAGGAGCAGGGAGCATAACATAATTCATCATGAGTTCTTAGGAATAATAGTTGATTATTGTGTTGATCAGAGTTCTTAAGTCTTTAAAAGTTGTTTTTCTTGACAGTCTTGTTGTTATTATGTAACTTTTTTTTCCCCTGGTTCTGCCCATTTCATCCTTTATCAGTTAGTGTAAGTCTTTTCAGGTTACCTTGAAATAATTTTCATCATCACTTCTTACAACATAACGTTGTTCTTTCACTTCATGTATTATTGCTTGTTAAGCCATATCCTAATTGAAGGGCATCTCTTCAGTTTCCAATTCTTTGCCATCCCCAAAAGAACTTTTATTAATATTTTGGTATGTGTAGATCCTTTTCCTTTTCCTTTGGCCTCTTTGGGATATTGTCCTGATAGTGATATTGCTGGGTCAAAGGGTATGTACATTATAATAACTTTTTGAATATAGTTCCACATAAAACATGAGGCTTATTCAGGGGATGGAAACTAATCCAATATGAATGAAATTTGAAACTAATTGCTTAGGGGCAGCTAGGGAACATAGTAGATAGAGTGCCAGGCCTGGAGGTGGGAGAACTCTGGGCAAGTCACTTAATCCCATTTGCACAGCTCTTGCCTTTCTATGTTAGAGTTGTCACTAAGTTGTCACTAAGACAGAAAGTAAGGGCCTTTAAAAAATGAAATAAAACTTAATTGCTTAAAAAACCTAAAATTTTTGATTCTTGATAATCATGTTTTGCAATAACAGCTTATATTTATATAGCTTATTACAGTTTATGAAGTTTCTTCACAACAACCCTTTAAAGGAGGTTGCATAAGTACTGCTACCTTATAGATGGAAAAATGGGCTCCCTAATATAGGAAGGAAGGAAAGAAGAAAGCTTTTATTAGGTGCCCATTGTGTACTAGGCATTATGCCAAATGCTTTACAAATAGTATCTCATCTGATCCTCCTGGGGGAGGGGAAGATAGGTACTATTATTATTCCTTTTTAATGTTTGAGGAAACTGAAGCTGACAGAAGTCAAGTGACTTGCCTCAGGGTCACATAGCTAGTAAGTAGTGGAATTCAAATTTGAACTCAGATCTTTTTTCTAGGTCCAGTGCTCTATCTATCAAGCTACCCTAGTTGCCTCTAAGTAGATATTACAGGATGAAATAAGACTCGAAAGGTAGTCTGAAGTCAGATTGTTGAATGTCAGATTAAAGGCTAAAATTTTTTTTTTTCAGTAGATAATAGTGAGGGCAGTAGAGTGATTTGTTGGTAGTTGTCTACTAAATTAATCATCTTCAATGAGAGGGATGAATCAGAATGGGGACAACTTGGAAATCGGAAATTGTTACCTAGTTTTTATCATTCTTTTAAAATTTCTTAAAATGTTTTTACTACCTTTGAACTTCCATGTCTTTCTTTTTATATATGATTAACCTTTTGGGGAAACCATCTCATGTTGTTATGACTCACTGAAACTAAGGTGTAGTGATAGGAACATTAGACCAGGAGTCAGTAAAACCTAGGTTTGAATACCATCTCCCATACTTAGTAGCTTTTTAAATGTGGGAATGTCACTCTTATCCTTGAGCCTTGGTTTCTTCATCTGTTAAAAAGAAGGATGCCTATAGTATGTTTCTCATAGTGTTGCCAAAAAGATATTTATAAAGCATGTTGCGAACCTTAAAGAGCTCCATAAATGTCGCCTTTTATTATTAGTAGTATAATAATCATTGGGTTTTACTCTTCCTTATTAACTTCTAATTGCTACCATAATTCTTCCTTTTTTTTAAACCCTCAATTTTTGTCTTATAATCAGTAAGTATCAGTTCCAAGGCAGAGGGGTGGTAAGGGCTAGACTTTGGGGGTTTAGTGACATGCGCAGGGTCACATAGCTAGGAAGTGTCTGAGGTCACATTTGAAACCAGGACCTCCTGCCTCTAGACCTAGATCTCTATCCTAGTTGGGGGCTATCTAGTTGCACCCATAATCCTTTCTCAGTGATTTTGTGTGAACAAAGCAATAGGCTTTTGTTCAGTCTAGCAAGTGTAGGGCAGATAAGGCCTTTTTAAATTTATTAGTCTTAGATATAGGTTCATATAAACTTGTCAATCTCCAAAAAACCTTTCAAATTTCAAATTCCAAAAAAATAGCTCTTCCTTTCTTTGGTTATCAAAATCATAAGGATGATGTAGCTGATAGTTGCTTAGTGAGGTATGATGAAATAGAATTAATTCTTAAAGGAGCTGAGATTTCATACATGTATGTTGTCCCTTCATATGTAGAGTACCTCCTTCACACCTTGGTAGAAATCTTTTATGAATTGTAGTTGAAAAAATTTATCCAATTTTCTGACAAGGAGTCTTTCCAAATTAAATAGGTTGGTCCTTGGATAATAAGCATTTAGCCTGTCTCCTGGTACATATTTGAAGTCTTTCCAGTTTGATAGGACTTACCCCCTGGAGACTGTGCTTTGCACCTGTAACCTTAGGGAACAAGGGGCCACTTCTGTGCTACAGCATGGTGCTGAAGTGTATAGTGTGTTGGCGAAGGATATGGAGTCATATTTTTGATTTTTAAAATGTTTATGCAAATAACCACTTGCCCAATGCATACTTTCAAGTTTCAACCTGATTTCTTTCAGGTATAAAGAATCATAAAAATACTATTACTGTTATAGCTTCATAAAAAAGTTTCTGCTCTCAGAACCAAAGCAAAAGGGAGCTTTCTGCTATGCGCTGAGTTTTTGCTATTTAAACTAACCTGGATGTGGAAAGAAGGTACAAAGAATTTGGTTCAAATTTACCACATGCTTCTTTTCTCCATCCATAGTGTCAATTGGAGGGATTAAATTGGGAATTCCAGGAGGAATAAAATATGTTGCCTAAAGAGATGCATAAGTATTTAATTTTAATTATTATGTATAAACATATTTATTTTTTCATACTAGTAAAATATTTTTATTATTTAATGTAACGATAAAACAGGAAAGTGCAGGTTCTTTTTTTGGTGTGTTCCAGAGTTAAGTGAAGTGGGAGAATCAGGGGATTAATGGGATCTTTATATAAAAATAGGGCATAAAAGGTTAGCATCAATTTTGACTGTTTTCCATTTATAGGCATAAAACTTCCCATATTCCCCACCTCCCTCCAACACATATATAAAGAATTATACAGTTTTAAAATCTAGAAAAAGTAAAAAATATAGTCAAAAGATCTTTCATTCCATCTTCAATATAAAATTGTAAACATTTATTTACATAAAGAAAATGTGTATAACAAAAATCTAAGCACTGTTTTATTTCAGTCTTGGTTTCTGGCAGATAAGGATGTTACTTCTCCTTACCTGCTCCTTGAGTTTATAAATAAAGCCTCAGACAGTTCCCTGGGGGACCCCAGGAGTTGCCTCTTATTGCTATGGGGCGGCAGCAAACAAGAAGCCTGACTTCCTATCTAAATAGCCACATGTCTAAGAACTGGGGCAATGGATGAGCCAGGCAGACAGTGGTGCTGCCTCTCCCCACCCCCCCACCCCCAAGGGAGGCCCTTTGGCCAAAGGAGAGAGGACATGAACTGTTCAGCTCCAGCCAATGCCCAAGACAGCCACAGACACGGACTGCTCTATTTTTGGTAGTAAAGGGGCCAAAGCAGCTAACCTAGCCTTTCAGTTTATGAAAATAAACCTGGGGTGGGCAGTGGGATGGGGAGGGCTACATGACTGTTCTGGCTTACTTGGCATTCAAGAGTCAAATTTAATTTCTGAAGAATTCAGGGGACTGAAAAGCAAGGGGGAAGGTCTGGATCTTTTAGCTCTTTCCCCATTTTGGGCATTTCAAAGGGAAAATGATAATCTTACCCTTAAATATATATTGATGAGATTGCAATTATCCTAATCTGCTCTCTGTGAATGTTGAAAGACATTAAGGAGATATAGCCTTGCATACTCATTGTGGCCATTACAATATGGTCTGAGTCCCCAGATTAATATGAGTTGGTATTTATAGAATACCAAATGTGGTGTTAAAGATTTATCACCTTTCCATGCTTGCTTCAGGAGCACATATACTAAAAATGTATTGGCCCACACTACAAATGGAAATTAAGTAGATTTTTCTTCATCTCAGCTATTAATTTAAGGGACATAAAATATAAATGTATTACTTCTATCTTATTGCTAGTCAGTCAACAATTATTATGAAGCATTTACTATGTGCCAGGTACAGGATAATGCAAAGAAAGGCAAAAAACAGGGTCCCTGCCCTCAAGGAGCTCACATTCTTATGGGGAAGACTATGTACAACAACTGTGCAGAACAAGATATACACAGAGTAGAGAGAAGACAGTCTCAGAAGCAAGGCACTAGTTGGGCTGGAGGGAGAAGCAGAAAAGCCTTCTGCAGAAAGTGGGATTTGAGCTAATGCTTGAAGGAAACCAGGGAAGCTAGGAGGGAAAGATCAAGAGGAAAAGTATTCCAGGCCTGGGGACCAGTTGGAGAAAAAGGCAGTTGAGAGATGGTATGTCAGATGCAAGGAGCAGCAAGTAGCTCAGTGGAACAGGATTATACTGTGGAGAAGGGGATGAAGAAGAAGATCGGAAAAGCAGGCAAGGCCCAGCTTGTTCTGAGCCAGAGGATTTTTGTATTTGGCCTGGAGTGCACAGAACACTGAAGTGACAGGTCAGGCCTAGGCTTAAGAAGACTACTTTGGTAGCTGAGCAGAGAATGGATTAGAGTGGGGAGAGATAGGAGGCAGGAAAGCCAACCCTGAGGCAGGCTAATGCAGGAGTTCAGGTACAAGGAGGTACTTAGTCAGCCTTTTTATTGCCTTTTGATAGGAAAGAGGAAGGACTGCAAGTGGAAAAGAAGGAAGTTCTATGTCTTCTCTTATTCAAGATGGCAACGGGAAGACTCAACTCTCATATTTGTGCAATCCTTTGAAAGTGAAAACTGGTGTGTTGGGATTACTTGTTAAAGCAAAAACTTCAGTTTTGATACTAACTTTGCCACCTTTATTTGACAGTTCATCTCGCAGCCATGGAAGGTCACCTTTACTGTTTTAAGTTTCTACTCAGTAGAATGAGCAGTGTAAGACAGACCTTAAAAGTCTTCAATGATAATGGAGAAAATGCAATGGACCTAGCACAGAGATTCTTCAAAGATAACATAATACAGTTTATACAGGGGACTGATTTTGAAGGAGATAATCGAAGTGATCAGGAAAGTAAGTACTTACTACATTTAGAATTTTCTAGCTTATTACAGTAGGTTCAGTTGACTTCGATAGATCTTTGGATCTTTGATTTCATCTATGTGGGGCACTTCCCTTACTGGCATAGGTTCTAACCGCTACGTACATTGTCTTTATGTATGTTGTTTGTGTGCTTCCCTACATTTTCCAAAGAAGATCCATGCAACATGCTGGAGACCTCTTGCAGAGTCTGTCTGTCTGTAAACATTTTTGAGCATTATTCTGTGCCTGGCACTCTGCTAAGCACTGGGGACACAAATAGAGTCAAAAGACAGCCCCTGCCCTCAGGTAGCTCCCAATCTAATGGGAGTGACAACACGCAAACTTCTCTGTGTAAACAATCTAGAGGCAGGACAAATAGGAGATACCCAGCAGAGGGGAGTCTTTAGAATTAAGAGGGTTGAGCAAGGCAGAGTTTTAGCTGGGACTTAGAGAAAGCCAGGGAGGCCAGAGGCAGAGATGAGGAAGGAGAGCATGCCAAGCCTGGGGAACAGACGAAGAAAATGGACCAGAGCCAGAGCATCTCATGGGAGGAACAGGGAGGAGGAGAGTGATGGAGTGACTGGGGTGGAGGTCAGGGGTGGTGTAAGAAGGTTGGAAAGGTGGGGAGGCTAGCTTCTGAAGAACATTGAATGTCAAGTAGAAGATTGTTTCTTTAATCCTGGAAGCGATAGGGAGATGCTAGAGTTTATCAAGTGGGATGGGGAATGGCAAGGTTGGATCTGTGTTTAGGAAATTTCTTTGGTGGCTAAAGAAAGGATGGATTGGAGTGGGGGGAGACTCGAGGTAGGCAGGCTGCCAGCAGGTGCTCTGTGTGTGTGTGTGTGTGTGTGTGTGTGTGTGTGTGTGTGTGTGAGGGGAGGACAGCATCAGAGCAGAGGAGAACAATGAAGAGATGTGGCAAAGGGGAGCTCAGCTGGCCTTGGCAGTAGATTGGATGTGGAGAGCAGGGAAGGGGAGATAATGACAAGCTGAAGATGACACTTGGGTTTTAGGCCTGGGGGCCTAGGACAGTGGTAGTGCTCTTGTCAGTAACAGGGAAGTTTGCCAGGGGAAAGAGTTTAGGACAGATTGAGCTTAAGCTATCTATAGGACATTCAGTTAAGGTAACTAATTAATAGACAGTTGGAGATGCCAGACTGGAGGTCAGCAGAGAGGTTATAAATAGGGTTTATGAGTTTATGAATAGCTTATGAGTAGTTTGTAAGCATAGAGATAAGCTTGGAGATATTACCATTGCAATAAATTGAATCACAAATTTTTTTGTTTCCCAGTGCATATAAAAGTTATGTTTATACTATATTATGTGTAATATATATAATAATATGTATATAGTACATATATATTATATAATAATATATAATAAATGTATTACATAATATATCTACTCTGTATAATAGTATTGTGCCTAAAAATGGGCTTACTTTAACTTGAAATACTTTATTGCTAAAAAACGCTGACCATTGGGGCAACTGGATAGCTTGGTGGATTGATAGCCAGGCCCAGAGACAGGAGGTCCTGGGTTCCAATGTGGCCTCAGACACTTCCTAACTGTGTGACCCTAGGAAAGTCACTTAACTCCCATGGCCTAGCCCTTACTGCTCTTCTGCCTTGGAACCAATACACATTATTGATTCTAAGATGGAAGGTAAGAGATTACAAAAAATGCTGACCCATCACTGAGCTTTCAGTGAGTCATATATATTTTTGCTGAGAGAGGGTCTCGCCTTCATGGTTTTGTTTTGTTTTGTTTAGGTATGGATAGAACATTTATTCCAGATCACACAAATAAGTAATGTCAACCATGAGAATCTTGGTGTGTCTGACAGAATCGTTTCAACAGAAGTTGGGCATTTAAATTATTACAACAAGTGCAACTGCTTGGGAGACAAGTTATATTCAAGTTATAGTGTTGTGATGTAAAGTGCTTTTTTTTTTTTTTACAAGATTGCTAAATATTGCCTCCATGTTGAAGGCTGCTAACTGGTCAGGGTGTTTGGTTGCTGGAAGATTGAAGTGTCTGTGGCAATTTCTTAAAATAAGGCAACAATGACGTTTGCCTTAGTGATTGACTCTTCCTTTCATTTCAGCATTTAGAGACCGTCATAGGGTTATTAGTTGGCCTATTTTCAATATTGTTATGCCTCAGGGAATGGGTTGTCTCAAGAAGAGGGTCTGCAGGTTGAACACAAAACATTTACTGATTAGCTTTGTTGTCTTATATGGGTATGATTTGTGGTGCCCCAAAACAATTGGAATAGTAACATCAAAGATCACTGATCACAGATAACCATAACAGATATAAAAATGAAAAAGTTTGAAATATTACTAGAAGTAGCAAAATGTGGCACCAAGAATATGATGTGAGCACACACTGTTGGAAAAATGGCACCAATATACTTGTCTGTTGCAGGATTGCCATAAACGTGTAAAAAATGTAATATATATGAAGTGCAGTTAAGTGAAGCACAATAAAATGTCTGTAGACTTAAGAATCATCAGTATTGAGATAGCTATTGAATCCATGGCAGCTAAAGAAATCACCAAGTGAATAAATCCCAAGGGAGAAGAAAAGAGGCCCAGAATGGAATCTTATGGGAAATCCATGGTTAATGAGGCTTTTAATATCTCCTGTGTGCCAATGTACCATTTAGCTTTCTATCTTTTTCCTCTCATTCTTATCATGTGAGTGACTGGTTGCCTTTCCCCAAAAGATTTAGTCTTGATGATGTCTTTTCTTCCAATTCTTGTGTGTAAATAATCATTGGTAACATGGTATAGCCTATTTAAAATATATCCTGTCTATCTCCATTGCCTTTTAAAGACCACTTATAATCTTATTTTTTCCAGATTCTGGTGTTCTATGATTCAGTTCCTTATAGAATCCAAAGTATTTGTGTTCATCATTGGGCATTTGTAGCAGGGGAACAGCTTGGTGTTGTTGAAATTGCTATTTTCCAAATGGGATTCAATTTCTTCTTTAAATGCTTTTACAATATTCTGTCTTAAAATTCAGTCTTATGCCAAGATATATTTTTAAAAGTGTTTTGTTTTTCTGAACTAGACAAATATCAACAAATATGAATATTTCTATATTTAAAGAATAACAGAAAAAGAGGATTGTACATGGAACAATCTCAATACATATATCTTCCCTTAAAAAGACTTTAATTTAGCACATTAATTTCCTAGCTATCTCACTCACCTGTGATATCAAGTGAATCCTTCTCCTCTTTTCTGTGCCTTTTCTTTAAATGCTTTGTTGACTTAAAAAAAATTTTTGATGTTCTCACTAGTTATATATTTTAGACAATGTTACAAGGAAGAGATAATCTTCTCCCTATTTCTCTCATTTCAAATCCTCAATGCCCATATTATCTTGAATACATATAAAAGAAAGCTATGCTAATACATGAATTATCCAAACATGGCATTTTCTTGTTTTTGAAGTCTTGGGGATGACAATTTTTGTGTGATTAATAGTATTCTTACTTTAGGATTCTGCTTTTATTGCTTTGAAGAGGCTGAATAGTATATTTGGAAAATACTGAAATTTAGAGTCAGAAGACTTGTGTTTGGTCTCAATATTTTCACTAATTGGCTGTGACTTTGGATAAGTTTCAACCACTCTGAAACACAGTTTCTTTATCTGTAAAATGGGATTAATAATGCTTATCATTGCGACTTCACAGAATTATTGTGAAGATTAAATGAGATGATACATATAAAGCATTTTATAAACTGCTATATAAATATTAGCAATTTTTGTTTGACATTGCATTTGCTAAATTAATTTCAAAAGTGAGTGGCATATTTGAGATAATTTTAAGGGCTAAAATTTGAAACTATTCATAAAGAAGCAAATAGTAAGTTTATATATAGGCATACATATATGTAACCCATATATATATGTATTTATGTATTGAAATGTTGAACATTTTCTTGACATTATAAATTTTTTCTACAGCTTTAGCATTTCCAGGTCATGCAGCTGCTTATAAAGGAGATTTGGAGATGCTTAAGAAATTAGTGGAAAATGGAATAATCAATATTAATGAGCGTGATGATAGTGAATCTACTCTTTTGCACAAAGGTCAGTAATTATGTTTCTCATTTCATTTGCAGTAGTTAAAATTGTTGCTGACATATTTTAAAATGATTACCCATTACAAAAATTAGTTGAAACTGACAGCTGACTTTTCTGAGACTTCTAGAAGACAACAATACATTTAACAAATTACAAAAATGTTTGCATTTCAAACTAAATATAATTCAGTTCAGCTTGTAGCATAAAAAATACCACACATGGAGTTAGAATACCTTGTTTCAAATTCTATGTCTGTTCTTATATGTTTAAATCATATTAACTGTATTACTTTGGGCAAGTCTACAACCTAAACTAGGTCTCAGATTTCTCATCTATAAAATGAGGATAATAATACTTTCACTATCTTCCTCGAAGTGGATTATGTAAAGATTAAGTAAAAGAACTTTCTGAATTATGGAGATATAGTTTAGTGTGTGTGTGTGTAAGTGTATAACCACACAGGCAATACTCCATCAAACCTGAAGGGATAGAGCAGATTGTCTAGCTGGGAGCTCTGACCACCCATGTGTCACTTAAGACAGAGAGCTAGGCTAATAAATGGTGAATTGTTCAGCATGAGAGGAGGCTGAGACACTTTTGAGATGCAGCCTCTAAGAAAGGCAGTATTGAGGCAGAAACCCAGACCTAGAGTCCAAAGGACTTGGGCTTAAATCTGGCCTCAAACACTTCCTGGCTGTGTGACTAGGTAAGTCACCTAACCCCAATTGCCTAGCTCTTGCCACTATCCTCTCTTAGAATTGATACCAAGACAGGAGTAAGAATTTTAAAAAATTCAATGGAAAGGTCCTATTCTTGGGTTCAGAAAGCCTCAGCTCAAGTTCATGTGACCATGGGCAAATGATCTAATTCTTCTGAGCCTCAACTATAAAATGGAGATTATAATACTTTTTCTGCCTTCCTTATAGGGTTGTTCTGAGGAAAGTATTTATTCGTTTTAAAAAATGTTAATTTTAATTTTGCCCCAATTACATGTGAAAATGTTGTTAAAATCCATTAAAATTTTTTTTTGAGTTCCAAATTCTCTCTTTCCCTTCCTCCTACCCCTCTTCTTTCCTTGAGAAGGTAAGTAATTTGATGTAGATTTTACGTGTAAAATCGTGTAAAACACTTTTCGATATTAGTCATTTTGTGGAAGAGATCTCAAGCAAAACAAAAGAAGAAAGTGAAATGTAATTTGTTTTGGTCTGCATTCAGACACTGTCAGTTCTTTTTCTGGAGGTGAATGGCATTTTTCATCAAGAGACTTTAGAATTGGGGGCTGCTAAGTGGCTCAGTGGATAGAGAACCAGACCTAGAGATGGAAGATACTGGGTTCAAATCTAGCCTCAGACTCTTCCTAGCTGTGTTACCTTGGGCAAGTCACTTAATTCCTATTGCTTAGCTCTTATCGTTCTTCTGCCTTGGAACTGATGCTCAGTATCAATGTTAAGACAGAAGATAAGGGTTTAAAATTTTTTTAAAATTTAAATTAAAAAATTTAAGTATTCTTTGATTCATTATATCTATCACTGGAGGAATGAATTACTTCTAATTTGGGTTTTGGCTTATATCTAAGGTCTTCCCAAAAAGAGGAGAGTAGAAGAATTCTAAATGTACAATGTGAATTGGATATTTTTGTACCATTCACAAAAGAAATGTCAATAGACACAAAAGATATATTGCACATATTGACAAGACTTGAGCAATCAGCATAAACTTTCCACTACTGTTAAAATTTGCCTGGATGCTGTCATAAACACTGGAGCATGAAACTAGCAGTTTGTGAGATTAGACTACCAGGTAGGGGTTCCCCATGTCACCTCAGCTCTGGACTGTACCCTTTGTTGCAGATGTCTTATGACAAGCTGCACCAGATAGTGGGCTTATCCTCCTGCTGGTGGTCACCTGTCCTGATACTTTGGAGTATCCTCTCAGCACCCAGGAACTCCCAGCAGAGGACACAGGACCACTGAACCTCTTGAACTCTGCAGGTGGCCTCCCATCCTGGACACGTCCATCTTGGGGTCAGTCGCCATTCCCCTGCGATCAGGAAAGAGCAAACATCAAAGAGTCTTGTCGAGGCAGGACATTGTCTTTATCTGTCACAGAAGTGGGAAAAAGGTTGATTTATCCTTCTCATTCTCTATGGAAAGGCCTAGAGCTTTATGATGCCACTTGGACAGTAAAAGGAAGAGAGTGTCAGTGGTGGAGTCATTTATTTTTTAAAAAATCTGAGTAATCAGCTCTTCCTGCTAAAAAACTAATAAGAGGATCATCTTCTCATTTCAAAGTGCCAATCCTTGCCCCAGCACTGAGTCATGTAGTAAGTGATCAGCCACAAGATTCAACTTCTATTTAGATCTTTACAATTTGGTGCAAACAAATAAGCCCCAAAAGACACTTTCTTAATGTTGTCACATTTTTTACATCAGAATAATTTCCACATATATATATATATTTTTCTCCTCCTTGAAATACTCCCTTTGAACAAAAACAAAAAAATTCATAACTAAAAGTAACTTCCTTGGTTTCGTGTTAAGCATTCATCAGCCATAGTCATCTGACCTTTGGATTCAAGATAGTTATCCCATTCATCTGGAGTTCATTTTAATTTTTGTATTGTTTTTATTTAAATTATTATGATAATTGCTTATATATTTCCCCCTAATTCTGCTTATTTTGCTCAGTTCATAAAGTTCTCATATTTATCTGTGTTCTTTATATTCTGTTGTTTCTTATGGCATAATATTACACTATCACATTCTTAATATTGCCTTTTATTTAACCTTTCCCAACTGATAGACACTACTTTGTTTCTGATTTTTATTTGTTACAGCAAAAAAAAAAAAAGAAAGGTGCTAAATAGCTAAAGCTTTTAGATAGTTGACTATTTTGGGAGTTCAAGTTGTGAGCCAACAGTGGAGAAATAACCCTGGGTCTGAACTTCTCTGCAGCTCTGTACTTAATTTTTGAAATAATTTTCTCTTTGGTTCCTGGATGGTTCTCTTTTCTCCTGCCATAGGTCCTGCTTCTGGAATTGGCTTAGTCCTCGCCTTTTTATGTCTATGTAGGGAGAGTATGTTTTTCCACTACTTTCTGGATGTGGTATCACTTTCTGATTTATATTAACATGGTTAGGGTGGCTCAGTGACTAGATTCAGGCCTAGGGATGAGATGTCCTGGGTTCAAATGTGGCCTCAGACATTTCTTATCTGTATGACCCTGGGCAATGCCCATTGCCTAACCCTTATCACTCTTCTGCCTTGGAACCAATTCACAGTAGTGATTTTAAGATGGAAGGTAAAGGTTTAAAAAAATGAGGCAAGGATTTAAAAAGTAAATTAATAGATAAATTGCCACATCTGTGGAGATGGTTGGAGGAAAGCAACTCCCTTTTTCCTCTTTGTTGCACTCTAGTAGATGTGCAGGAGTCTTCTCCACAGCGACCTGAACTGATGAACTCTTCACCTGCTGGAGAGATGGTCTCCTGGGCCAGTCACCCCATGGTGAGATTCCATGGCTGATGAGACGAGAAAGGGATTGAAATCTTCTAGAACCCTGGAGTCTTTCTAAGGGTCCAGGTTCTTCTCACTATTTGACTCCTAACAAGCCTTCCTGGATTTTTGCTCCCTCCCAAACTGACTGTCTCTATAGGGGTTAATGCCCTGCAGGCTTGTGGCCAACCTTTTTTCTGTCCAGTGGCCTTGCTCCCTTCCAACTCAGGCAGAGGTATACTTGCTTGGCCAAGGGAACACTTAGAGTGTTTACACATTAACATCCTGTCATCTATTATGATATCCACTGGGTAGGAGGGGAATCACTTGATCAAAAACCAGTTTCACAGACCAGAAAGTAAGTCATTTCAGGTAGCAAAAATAGGACAAATGAAGTTGCTGAGATGAAATTGAACTTATATGAAAGAGCGAGGAGACCAGCCTGGCTGGCATGGAATGGTGATTAAATGGATGGGTTTTTTGTGAAGATATAGGGTTAAATAGGTAACAGGGACCATGATTTTCCGGAATTTTGAATGTCATGTTCAGTATTTAAAAAAAAACAACAATGATTTTATAGATGTGAAAATTAGCTTCATTAGTGAAGACCGTAAACCTTCCATGCCTTAGTAGGCACATTTCAACATATTATTGTGTCCAAAACCAACACTCTGTGTCTTCTGATGGCCAGCTTTGTGGTGATCAGCCTTTCCCCCCTTTTCATACTGTGCTGTTCTTTGGAGGGCAGATTCATCATCAGTGGCTTAGCCAGACGGGTCAGGGGTTGTGTAGTTAGCAAAGCCTTTGAGAACTCAGGGTCATCCTCATAGCACAAGGAGGCTTTAGTGAAAGTTCTTGCATTTTAGGAGAAAAGAGTATCACTGATTCTTTGTACAGGTATATGAGTGGAGGAGTGACCAAGATTCACTCTGATTCAGTAATCAGTAACCACCTCACTGTTTTCTGTTTTACTTTAGCTGCTGGACAAGGTCATGTAGAATGTTTGCAGTGGCTAATTGAAAAGGGAGCTGATGTTAATATTACCAACAAAGCTGGGGAACTTGCAGTTGACGCAGCTAAGAGGTAGTAAAGACCACCTATTTTATACAGATTTTTTTCCCTTCTAAATTTTCTATGTATTCTCCTCTGAACTCTTCAAAGCTAATGGATAACTTGTATTAAGAATGAAAGAGTGAATATCAAATGAGAGAATATTTTTAATGCTCTCTGCTAACCTTACAGCTCTACATCATCAATAGCAGCCTCCTCCTCTTCCTTCTCCTTATTTTTCTTCTTATAATTTCATCCTGAATCATATTTTTGTCCTCATGTCAACTCAGTTGTGTAGCTGGCAAAGCCTTTGAGAATCATATCATGTCAACTCAATTATCTTATAATGTGAAGGGGTGTTGGCATTGATGATGAAAGTCATCTACATTTGTGTTTCAACTGTTTGTATTTCTATGTAAGTACATTTGAAGTTTAGGGAATTAATGACATTTAATGAAGCCACATTCTGAATTGTTTAAAGCAGGGAGTTCTAAAAAACTACTTGGATTTCTTCCCTTGATCTCCTGATTCTTTTTACCACTTGATATTGGAATTGGATAGCATTATCTCTCTGGAAAAAAAAGTATGCCAATTTACAGAAAACTACATTCCCCCACCAAACTTTTTTTGTTTTCCCCTTTCTGTCTAACATATTCCTTTGAGGAAGGAGAAATAACTAAATGCTTTGTTGTGGAAGACCTTTCTTTTCATTTTTTATGGAATTGAAGAAATGGTGATTAAAAAAGAATTTGGAATGCAAATAACATGATGTGAAGTAAGGTTTGCCCTGAATAAGTTGCAGTTGTACATAATAAGCCTTTAAGATAGCTTAATGGTGACTGCTCTAAGACTTGGTCAGTTGTCCTTTTTAAGCAAGCTTCAGATCAATAGGGCTTAGAGGGTTTGCACTAGAGTAGATTCTTACTCCTTTGTGTCTATATGTACATTTTTCTCCTTTGTTTCTAAAATATTTTTAAAAAATAAATTGGAAACCTGAATCTCTCATCTATGATCGTGAGGCATTAAATTAAGCTGGTAATTTGGAGATAAAATATCCAAACACTTAACTTTGGAAGCACTTCCTTTGCCTTTTGATTTCTTTTCTGAAGTCAACCATACCACATTCCCTTGTTAAAGTATGACATAATAGTCATTTTAGTCAAAATCATAATAAAAATTCAGACAGAGAATAAATTGTGGCAACTCCTAACCACAATTAAATTTTCATTTCTTTTACAATACAAATGGTTAGATTCAGTACTTTTGACTGAAGAGCAAATTCTCAAAATGCAATTAAGTGAAAAAAATGAACATAATTAGATGGGGGCAGCCAGGTGGTTCAGTGGTTTGAAAGTCTAGAGACAGGAGGTTCTGGGTTCACATGTGGCCTCAGGGAATTCCTAGCTGTGTGACCCTGGGCAAGTCACTTAACCCTCATTGCCTAGCCCTTACTACTCCTCTACCTTGGAATTGCTACACATTATTGATTCTAAGACAGAAGGTAAGGTTTTTTTGTTTTTTAATGAACATAACCATACAGCCTAGAAAAAGTATTTTAAATTTAAATCCTAAAAGCTTATAATAGAAAATTTAAGAAATTGTATTCAATATTATGAGGAAGTTGAAAAGCATATCTAAACTGACTGGCCACTGTGGGAAATGACTGTATAGAAGGGTACTTGGTTGGTTAGGACACATACCTGGGACTAGAGTCAGCTTACTTGGTGAGTTATTAGTTTCATTGCTCTGGAGAGGTTGCTTTGCTACTTCTTTCTCCCTACAACCTTCCTCTGATGAGAATTCAGCTTCATACAAGTGACACTGTACTATGGCCACCATCACAGAAGCTACTGGTTTGTCTCATCAATGGCTTTTTAAATGAAGTCTGACAAAAACATGTTCCTTTAATGAAACTTTGACTTTCTTCATTTAGTTAAACAACTGAAACTAAGCACCATTGTAGTGACTGACTTTCATTTATTAGCTTATCCACACATGTGAACTATCCCTCCCTGCTTCTCACTCCCTGTTCTAGAGATATTACAAATAAAGAGCCCATCCTAAATGAGCTTTTTCCTATATTCATTCATTCTTCCATTCATTCAACAAACTACATATGTACCCAACTACTATATGGGTAAGGAACCATACTCTCAAGTCTTTTCTAGTCTAAATGTATTTAGACTCAACTAATCTTCAAATGACATTGTCAAGTCTATTTATTTTTCTGGTCTTCCACCTCTAGTAGCACTCCAGATTGTCTGTCTGTCATTAAACATGGCACCCAGAAATAAATAGAATACTCCAGGATAAAACTGTGGCAGGATTGAATGGGCCTGGGCAGGTGGAGGTGGGGGCTGGGGTAAGAAGAGGGATAGGGAAATAACAGAATAGAGGAAGGCTGAGCTCCTTTCTATAGAACTGACCTTGGGTAAATCACTCCAGCAAGTTGGGTCTTAATGACATGCAAAATGACAAAGTTGAACTAGATGACCTCATTTGTTATCTTACAACATGGAAGGTCCCTTCTAACTCTAAAGTACTATAATCCTATCATAATAATTACATGGAAATCTATTATTCCACTTCTTTTAAATTTTAAAGCAATACAAAGTGCTTTGGATGGAATGGGGAAAGAAAATTTGAGGGGTTGAAGTCCAAGTCCAAGTCACTTCTAAAAGTGGGCTTAGAGCTACTTTTAGTATTTGGATTTGGAACAAATCCAAATTTCAGAGGTGGGTTTGATATCTGGGATGGAAAAAAGTAGGAAGGAGAGAGAGAGAGAGAGAGAGAGAGAGAGACAGACAGACAGACAGACAGACAGACAGACAGACAGAGACAGAGAGAGACAGGGTTAATCACTGTCATTTTGGTTTTCTACTGTGTTGTTCAATTACATTTTTTGGTTCTTTGTTCTACATGCTGTATGAAGGTATTGTGTTAATGCCTCATATTTTTTGGGGGGGAAAACCAGTATTAACATATATATTTTGTGGTTGTGCATTAGAATAGTCTCTCCCGGTGGTCAGTGTCTATAAAACTGTGGAAACTGCTTGGCCTTAAATATCCTTTAATTGTTCATGCTTTCCATCATCATCAGATCTGCCTTAAATTGTCATTGATTGTTATACTTTATCTTTGATTTTCTCTTCTAGTTGGTAGTCATGTGGAGAGCCTTAAATTTTTTTCAGTTAATTATATAGTGTAATTACTAGAACAGAATAGCAATTCTTCCTGTAATGAGGTGGATCTTGAATCACACCAGCTTGTGATTTTTCTTTCCTCTCCAGGTTTGCCCATTTGTCAGCAGTGTCACTTTTAGTGGGACAACAGAAATATGAAGTTGAAGAAAATGATAAAATTGATAACCAAGATGTGAAGTTTTTTGAAAGACATGGTGTTGAGGGAAGCACTGATGTAAGAGATGAATTATCTCAGAGTGAAGCTGAAAAAACAGATGCACGAAGTGAGCCTGCTTTCTTTATCTCAGTGTACTCTTTGTTATCATCAGTATTATTAGCCTTGAAGAAATACTATAACCAAGATCCTTTTTTCCTTTTTGATAACTGCTTTTTTTTTTTAACCCTTAACTTCCATCTTGGAGTCAATACTGTGTATTGGTTCCAAGGCAGAAGAGTGGTAAGGGCCTGTCAATGGGGTTCAAGTGACTTGCCCAGGATCACACAGCTGGGAAGTGTTTGAGGTCAAATTTGAACCTAGGACCTCCCGTCTTTAGGCCTGGCTCTCAATCCACTGAGCTACCCAGCTACCCAGCTGCCCCCTGATAACTGCTTTCTGCTTGGATATAACTCTAAGGAAAAATCATAGTTCAACCAAATAAAAAGTGTTTTGTACCAGTTGGGTGCACCAGTTGGGTGTATTTGGTGCTCTGGGAGGGATACAAAGATGAATAAGGCAGAGGACCATCATCCAAGAAGCTTAGAGTTTTTGAGGGGAAATACATAAACTTATTCTTCCAGTCATTCAACAAACTATATATGTAACCAGCAACTACATATGAAAGGGATTATGCCAAGTCTTTTCTTCTAAAAGACTTTAGAAAAACTGAATTAATTAATTCAAAATTTAAATAACAATGGGAGAGTTGTTGCATAGTAATATAAGATTAATTGCCACATGAATTTTTATAAAAGTTTAGAGGAGAGAGAAATCACCTGAAGCCGCATGGCTCAAATCTGGCTTTACTGGACCCAGAAGAATTGCATAATTTGGGTAGATGAAGGGAAAGGGTCCATTTCAAAGGATGTTATTCATTTATTTTCCCAAATATTTGAGAAGCTATTATGCCACACACACACACATACACACACACACACACACACACACACTTAGGATCATGCCATACCCAATTTAGAGAGCTGAAAGGAACTCTAGAGAACATTTGATCCAAGCCCCTGTTTTATGAATGAAGAAACTAAGGTCTAGAAATGGGAAGCAGTTTATGCAAAGCCATACAGGTTATAGATAACAAAGCCAGGATTCTACCCCATATTCTCTATTCTAAATCTAGAGCTCATTTTGAGAGTACTGTGGGGGCATATTAGGAATAAAGCTAAATTTTAAGTATCAGTTTCTGCATATTTCATCTTGTTTATATGCCATCATAGTTATTTTATAAAGTTTACTTTAAATATTACTTTAAAGGTTGCTGTGGTCAAAATGCTCTGTAAACCTTAGGATATCATATAAATGTGGACTGTCAGTATTATTATTATTATTATATAATATAATAAGGCTAAAGAGGGATAATGGCTAACAAATCATCCCCACAAAAGTAGCATTTGCTAAATAGTATTTGAATTCATAAAATTATACTTTATCTATTCATAATATATAAACTTTTTTACATTATTAAAAGAATTTTAGTCTTATGCTATTTGATTCACATAATAACAAACTCAATGATCCTTGTTAGGTCTAAATAATAATCTTTTTAAAAATTATCTTGTATTTTTTTATTTTTGGCTATTTCATTTTATGACCTTTCCTTTTTTTTTAATAAAGCACACCAGAGCTGTTTTGTTTCATTTGTTTAATAAACAAAAAAGACTAATTTTAAGTTTGAAAATATAAATTCAAAATTAGTGCTTGTAACTCTAATAATGTCTGTATTCAAATTCAAAATTAGCAAGCTAGTTAGAGAGAAACTTGCCACATTGGGGGACATTTCTGCACATCTGTTGCTCTAAATCATCAGAACTTTCTTTCTTAGTCTTCTCATCAGATCAATTTTTACAATCTCCATGAAATAGTTTCTTCTTGTTCAACTGGCAAATTTTAATTCTCAAGGAAAGCATTTGTCAAAACATCTGCTATCCCCCAAGTGATGGCATAAAACAAATATTATCTCCATCTTCCAGGTAAGGAAACTTAAGTCTGAGAGAATTTAGGTGACTTATTCTTTGATACTTAGCTAGTGAAGGATCAGAACTGGGAGAAGAGCTTCTGCCTTTATATGGCCACTCTGGGTAGAAATAAGTCATTTACTATTCATTAAGTAAGCAGGTGATAAATACCTATTGTGTGCCTGGCACCACATTAGCTATTGGAGATACAGAGCAACAAAACACTCTGCTCTCAAGTAGTTTACATTATCTTGGAAGAAAACAATATGAACACAGGAAAGTAATAATAATTATATCTCTCATTTACATAATGCAAAACATTTTATATGTACTCTCTCATTTGATTTTTCATAGCAGCCTTGTGAGGTAGGTATTGTCATGATTTCCATTTTACATATTAGGAAACTCAAGTTGAAAGAAGATAAAAGACTGCCAGGATCATGAAACCAGTAAATATCTGAGGAAGGTTTTGAACCAATTCTTTTTGACTTCAGTCTGGCACTTTATCTACTCTACAGGGAGTGGCTATGTGAGGCCCTCCACCTGCCTTTACAAGGCTTATGAACTATGGATGGTACAAAATCAGGACCCATTTGGTTTTGGGTCCATAGTTAGTTGACCCATGTATTATCCTATATTGCTTCTTAAGGAAATAGAAAACGGATACAGATAGGGTATAAAGTAAATATGTGTGTGTGTGTGTGTGTGTATAAGGAGTGAATATTAACACCTGGAAAGATAAACATAAGCCTCTTACAGAACTGAGCTTTAAAGAAAATCAGGGATTTTTAGAGGCACCAACCTTAGATTCATAACAGTAATGAACTCAGAAAAAATTCAGATAGTAATCAACTTTACCAAGGAGGCGTTCCAGGCTTGAACGCTAGAATACATCTGTATAGAAGGGTAAGACATGGATAAAGATCCCATGATGGAAATTGAGAAGAATAAATCAGATAGATAGGGAGAGAACCACAACAGAGCTGTATCACAAAACATTTCAGAAAGGAGAGAATATCCAGAAGGATTGTGGTAGTCAGCAGTTTTGAATTACTGCAGGGAGGTCAATAATAATACCATACCATACCAGGGGAGATAGCATTCTAAGGAAGAGCTTGTGGATCTTACCTAATTAATATTACAATGCCACATTTGTTTTGCAGTAAGAGCTTATGAGAAGGTTGTAGAATTGAGACACCTTCTAAATATTGCTGAAAGTAACTTTAAACAGCTGGGAGGGATAACAGAAGAAGACATAAAAAAGAAGAAAGAAGACCAAGTGTCTGAAAGGTAATGTTCCCCAGGGATAAAAAAAAAATGTTTTTGTATATGTAGCAGTCTACACCTATCTACGGAGAAGGGAAACAGAATGTAAAGATTGTCTTAGAAGAGAGCATGCTCAGTATTGTGCATGGCAATTAAATCCTTTGACCCTTGATCCCAGCTTCCCCCAGGTTAGGCTCGAAATCAGGTTTCTTGGTGCTCACCTGGCTGAGACAAACCACACCTATACCTTGTCATTAACCAATGGTAATACACTATGTACTCATCCCTATGTATTGTGCACATTTGCATCTCAATGGAAATAGGAGCTCCACAGAAGGCCAGATCTCTTACCGGCTCACCTCTCACCTATCTCTGTCTTTCCTAGAACTTATCCTCTGGCTAAGATCACTCTTTAACGTCCTCTCTCTATCTTTCCTTTTCTCTCTAAAGACCCTTCCTTATTATCATCCTAATTCTCTAGCCAGAGCGGTCTGGGTTTAGAGTATTCACTCTAAAAGACCGGTTTTCCTGTCGGCTAATCTCTATACTCCTATATCCGCATATTGTTAATTTAGGACTGCTTAGCGGTATCATGTCCTTGTGATAGCTAAGTAGTGGGGGGCTTTTCTGTGGAGCTCCATTGTCAGATACTACGTGTGTATCTGCCTGCTTCTTGTCCATCTCCTTGGCTGCAGTCCTTCCCCAAGGTCAACTTTCTATCTTTCCTTTCGTTGGAAGGCTGTGGGCTGGCCTTCCTGCTTTAGTATACCTTTCCCAAATACTAGCTGAGGACTTGTTGACCAGCATTTTTTTCCCTGTACCTACTAAAATATTAGATTTTATCTTTTCTGTTTTTCTCACACTTCTAAAGCTTTTTTTTTTACCCGTTAACATGTAATATCAAATTTCCCTCACACTTATAATAAAGGATAAGAATCTGACATTTTTCAAGAACTCATCTAACCTCAAGTTATAATATAGTGTGGCCTTACTACAGTTTGGGGGATAAAGATGTGAATAACCCTGCATAGTGATGATGGGGTACCTCCTCTATAACCAGAGACCCACCCCAATCTCTCTTGGTTCTCTCCACCTCCATCCTGCACCTCCTACCTGCAGAGGGTATACCATGATACTATCATTCAGTTATCCTTCCCCTTTCCACTTCCCTACCCCCATGCTCCTCATTTCTCATTGTTCTGCCCTGATCTGGTTCTTTGTCCTATGGCTCATTGCTTATCCTTCCACCCCCAATAATTTCTGGTGTAAGAGGGTTTCATCCATTGTTCAGGTAGGTGATTGTTTTATGTCCTGGCAGTTCTAAATCCATGATTCTGATTGTTGCTACTAGAGCATGAGAGGAATGATCTTAGCAAGGGTAGTGAGTCTTTCCTCATTATTGACTCCCTTCTCTTCTAGTCAGAGTA
The DNA here is from genome assembly GCF_027887165.1 of Monodelphis domestica. Lineage (NCBI taxonomy): Eukaryota > Metazoa > Chordata > Mammalia > Didelphimorphia > Didelphidae > Monodelphis > Monodelphis domestica. The sequence goes on along the minus strand of NC_077230.1, from coordinate 332,605,222 downwards.
GAGGCAGAAGGAAGGGGCTACAAGGTCCACTGCTTAGCAACTTTCAGTTTCCTGAAGGAGAATATGACCTGTTTTAATACAAACCTTGGTAAACCAAGATGGGTTGTGTTAAAGTTTTTTCCTCCTATCTCACTTTGTGCTTTATAAATCTTTTCACACTTTAGGTGTTACTTATCTCTTCCTTGGACTCCTAATATCCTCCCAGTTTTTTCTGTTGTCAGAGAGGCCTTCAAAAAAGGGAGCTGACAAATTTACTAGTGAAACTTACATTACTGATAAGGATGAACAGTGTTTCTTCATCAAGGAGTATTCTGGCATTTAAAAAACAAGATTGTTTCTGAAGATAAAGGTCTGAGCTACTTCACTAATTGTGAAGACTCGATTGGAGGAAGTTGGTAGAAGGAATTTTGGGGGGTGGGAGGTGGGGCTGTAGGGCCTTCCAAATTAAAAACATCCTATCTACTTTGTGACTTTTCTAACTGTGGTTTTGATAAATTGAGGGTTGGCATAAGAAATTAAACAGGAATTTTGGGGGAGTTTTGCAGAAGCTGCAGATGACATAGAAAAAGTTTAGGAACTCAGAAAGCATAAAATATGTGTATAGTATTGTACAATGCCAACAAATTTTATTAAAAAAAAACCCTTACCTTCTGCATTAGAGTCAATGCTGTGCATTGATTCTAAGGCAGAATAGTAAGATCGAGACAATGGGGGTTAAGTGATAGCTAGGATGTTTCTGAGGTCAAATTTGAACCCAGGACCTCCTGTCTATAGGCCTGGCTCTTAATTCATTGAGCCCTGTCACTGCCCCAGTTATATTTTATCTTTTAATGCCATAAGTATATATGATTTATTTTTTAAAGTTAATGTAAAAAGTTAAAAGTTTATGGAAAGAATTCAGAAGCAAGCAGGTGATATACAAAAGCTAGAAATACAGAGATCTTAGAAAGTTTAATAACCTGTAAATGCATATCAACACCCCATAAAAAAAAAAGAAAAAATCCACACTACTTCTTTGGTATAAAGGGAGGGCCAAAAAAATTATACGGATTTTCTAGAACTCTAGCCCCAAGATATGGAAGGGACACCTCTCTTTGAAGTCACTTCCTGAAGGGATTCTTTCTTCCTAGTTGTAGGCTCAGATCTTAGTTCAAGGATGTGAATTTCAGAGAAGTCTCTATTTAGAAAATGTACTTTATTGTTGTTGGTAAAGATCAGTATTTTCAGTAAGATCCTGTTATCAAATAGGAAACTTTTCAAAGTATTTTACATGAGAGAAGTACTTTCCTAGATGATGTATATAGATTTCAATTTCCAGCCGAACCTTTATTTTTAGATTCACTAACTTTTTGATAGAATTTCATGGAATAATATGAATAGCCCTCATTTATTTATTTATAAACCCTTACCTTCTGACTTAGAATAAATTCTGTGTACTGGTTCCAAATCAGAAGAGTGGTAAGGGCTAGGAAATGGGGGTTAAGTGACTTGCCCAGGGTCACACAGGAAGTGTCTGAGAGCAGACTTGTACCCAGGATCTCCTGTCTCTAGGCCTGGCTCTCCATCCACTGAGCCACCCAGCTACTCATTTATGTAGAGCTTTAAGGTTTACAATGTATTTTTTTCACAACCCTGATGTAAATGATTTTGAACATGAAACTCCTTCTGATGTTTTTTCCCTAACACCTCCTGTCCTCTCTGTCTCTCTCTGTCCCAATCTCCCTTCCTCACTCTTCTCTGCCTCTCCATGTACACACATACACACTCACACACACACACACACACACAATGTCTATACTTGTATATGGACATGTAGGATATGAGAACAGAGAGTAGGAATTGTAGCATTTTTGTACCATATTCCTAACATGTGTAAGAGTACCTTGGACACCCCAAGTGCTTAATAAATGCATGTCAATGAATGGATTATTTGATAGCAAGGAGGTGAGGTGATGAGAAAAGAATGGGAGCTCACCTCCCCTTGATGATGCTCACAGCTGATGGCCAAACAAAAACCTTGTAAGTGGGGGCAATGTTCACCCAGGACAAGGAGAACACCTTCTTCCAGCAATAGCAGGATGGGGGGGGGCTGACCTCTCTGAAGCTTGGGGGTTGGGTAGAGCAAGAGAAAAAGATCTTAACAGTTATCACAGCAGCTTTCTTTTTTGTCAGCCAGATATGGTGAGGTTGGAAACGTGCTTACAAAAGAACAGTAACGCTGCCATCCCCTCCCCCCTCCCCCCAGTGATAGCTAACACACCAGACAATAAAGGCAGGCTTGAGTATTGGCCTTGATCTAATTCAAGATTTTGTCTCTCCTCTGAGCTCTAGTCATGCACCACTTATTGGATATTTCTAACTTGGTTTCATACGGGTATCTTAGACTCCACATTTCCATAACAGAACTCATTCTCTCTCTCTAAAAATCGCTCCCCTTCACGTTTTTGTCCAGGGCTCTGACTATTTTTCCAGTCACTCAGAATCATTTTACTCATCATTCTCCCTCATTTCACTATTTAGTAAGTTGCCAATTTTGTTGATTCTACCTTCAAGACCTTTTTTGTGTGGTTCTCTTTTTTTTCTAAGATGACCATTATCCTAGTTTGGGCCCTTTTTACCTGCCTTATTATTACATACCTCCTAATTGGTTTTCTTGCTTCAACTTCTTCCCTTGTCTTATCCATTTTACACATAGTTGCTAAAATGATATTCTTGAAGGATGGAGCTGATAGAGTACCCTACTCAGTGAACTCCAGAGGCTCCTGTTATCCCTGATTTCAAATATGGGTTCCTCTGTTTGGCATTTAAAGCTCTTCACAACTTGGCACTAACCTAGCTTTCCAGCCTTATTATATGTCACTCCCTTTCATATATGCTTCAATTGAGTGAAAATGGTCTTGCTATTTACTGCCCTCACTTTGTGGCTTTTTCCCCGTGATTGGGAATGCTCTGCCTCACCTTGACCTTGTCCAGTTGCTAATTTTCTTCCCAGATCTACTAGGCCACCTGTTCCTGATGACTCCAGCTGCTAGCACCTCCCCCTGAAATTGCTTTGTATTTATTTATTTTTAAGTCCCTTACCTTCTGATGGTAGGGCTAGGCAATGGGGATCAAGTGACTTGCCCGGGGTCACCCAGAAGGGAAGTGTCTGAGACTAGATTTGAACCCAGGACCCCCCATCTCTAGGCCTGGCTCTCAATCCATTGAGCTACCCAGCTGCCCCCTAGCAGCTTCCTTTTTTAACTAATTATTCTTTTTAAAACAACAACAACAACAACAAAAACTCCTTCCCTTCCCTCTTGGAATCAAACTGCATATTGGAGGTTAAGTAACGTGCCTAGGGTCACACAGCTAGCAAGTTTCTGAGTTCAAATTTGAATCCTGGACCTCGGGTCTCTGGGCCATGTTCTCTATCCAGGAGCTACCCAGCACCCCTGCTTCCCTTGCCCATTAGAATGCAAATTCCTCGAAGATGCTAACTGTTTGATTGTTTTTTTGTAGCTCCAGTGCTTGGTACAGAGAAAGTACTAAACAGATGCTCATTGATTGATTCAAGATGAAATTCAGTCGAGATCCACATAATTTTTTTTTCCTAAAAAGGTCAAGATGGGGCATATAGGATCAGGCACAAAAGTGACAGGGGGAACTCGTGCTCTCCTTGTTAGCCCTTGTGACCGCAAAGCTGGTTTAGCCCCGGGGAGGCAGGCCTCTCGGGGACCCTGTGCTCTGCTCCTCACACCTTCTCTGGGGTTTTGGGCACAGTCTTTGGTTTGCAGAGTTTAGGGAGGACACAGATAAGTTGGGGAGCAGCTAAAGGACACCAGATGGCAGGAGCCTCGATCCACTGGGTCACAGAAAGGTGGTTGAAGGAGTTAGAGTTGTTTAGGCTGGAGAAGCAGGGTAGGACATATCTGTGTTCAGCTGAAGACATTTCATGTGGAGGAGGGAGTAGGCTTGTTTGGTTTGACCACACAAGGTGGATTCAGGAGCAGAGGATAGAAGATCGAAGGATAGTGCTTGTAAGATGATCAGTTTGGGTCTAGGGGGCAGCTCAGTGGCTCAGCGGACTGAGAGCCAGGCCTAGAGATGGGAGGTCTTGGGTGCAGATCTGGTCTCAGACACTTCCTAGCAGTGTCACTGTGGGCAGTTTAACCCCAGTTGTCTAGCCCTTCTTGCTCTTTTGCTTTCAAACTGATACTTAGTATCAGTTCTCTAGATGGAAGGTAAGGGTTAAAAAAAAGTAGTAGATCTAGAATCTACCTCAGAGGTCAGGTAGTCTGACCCTTTCATTTTACAGCTGAAGAGAGGGTCCAGGGACACCAAGTGATTTGATTTGTCACATGGGTAGTATAGAAGATTTGAACTAGGATCATCTGGCTTCCTTGATGTCAGAAAGAACTTTCTAACAATTAGAACTATCCAAAAAGTGAAATGGATTGCTAGGGAGATAGTAAATTACCTCTCATTAGAGGTTTTCCAAAACCAGGCTGATGATTTATTGGGTATTGTGTTATAGTGGGGATTTCTCTTGGAGTATGAAGTGCAATAAATTGTTGAAATTCTTCCCAAATCTAAAATGTTGTGACTTCTTCCTAGCTGAATCATAACAGATGAATTCCTTTCCTTCCTCTTTGGACTGTGATCAGTATTTAGGTTACACCAGTTACCCTAATGTTTTGGTGAGAAACCCTAGGCAGGGGTTCTTAACCTGTAGGTTTGTAAACTTGTTTTAGAACCTATTTTGATAACTATTTCAATATAATTAGTGTTTTTAATGGTCCTACATATTTTATTTCAGCCATTTAAAAACATTCTCAGAAAGAGTCCATAGGCTTTGCTCTGCCAAATGGGTACAAGATACAAAAAAAAAAAGACAAAGAAACACCTCAAGGAAGTCACCAGCAGTTTTGGGAGAAAGGAGCAGGAGGCAACTTGTGACCTTCCTCCCTGCTGCATCCATGAATCCCTGTCTTTCGCACACAAGTATAGTTCTGTGTTGTCTGTAGAAGTAAGTGGTTTTTGTTTATGTTTTGGACAGGGTGATCAAAGAACTTCAAGGCCAGTTGGAAGGTGAGCGATTACGTAGAGAGAAACTGGAATGTCAGCTGGATGAATTCAGAGCGGAGGCTAGTCATCATAGAACCTCTTTGGATCACATGCGCCTCAGCAGTGTTTCCGTGGTGAGCTCATGTTGAACTCATTTATATTTCCCATAACGAATTAGGCAAAAATCACTTTCATGGCATTGTAATATGCTTTGTGGTTTTCTCTCTCTTTTTTTTATGTGAAAACTTTAATTTTTTCCAATTATATGTAAAAATAAGTTTTAATGTTTATTTTTATTTTTTTAAACCCTTACCTTCCATCTTGGAATCAACACTTTGTATTAGTTCTAAGGCAGAAGAGTGGTAAGGGCTAGGCAATGGGAGTTAAGTGACTTGCCCAGGGTCACACAGCTGGGAGGTATCTTACTAAGGCCAGACTAGGACCTCCCATCTCTAGGTCTGGCTCTCAATCCACCGAGATACCCAGCTGCCCCCTTAACGTTTATTTTTAAAAAATTTTGAGTTCCAAATTTTCTCTCTTCCTTCCCTCCTTGAGAAGGCAATTTAATATAAATTATACATGTATAGTCATGCAAAACACATTTCCATATTAGTCGTGTTGTGAAAGAAAATACAGACCACCCCCCCAAAAAAAACACCCCAAAATCCAAGAGGAACAAAGTAAAAAAAAGTATGCTTTGATCATTATTTAGACCCTATCAGTTCTTTCTCTGGCAGTGGATAGCATTTTTCTTCTAAAGTCCTTGGTGTCTGATCATTGTGTTATATTAAGAATAGCCGGGGGCAGCTGGGTGACTCGGTGGATTGAGAGCCAGGCTTAGAGATGGGAGGTCCTGGGTTCGAATCTGACCTCAGACACTTCCCAGCTGTGTGACCTGGGCAAGTCACTTAAGCCCCATTGCTTAGCCCTTACCACTCCTCAACCAATACATGGTATTGATTCTAAGATGGAAGGTAAGGGTTTTAGAAAAAAATTAGCAAGTCATTCTTAGTTGGTCATAGGATAATATTTTTGTTACTGTGTACAATGCGCTCCTCGTTCTGTCCACTTCCCTGTGTATCAATTCATACAAGTCTTTCTAGGGTTTTCTTTTTTTTTTTTTAATTTTATTTAATTAAAAGATTTAGAATAATTTTCCATGGTTCCAAGACTCATGTTCCTTCCCTCTCCTCCTCCCACCCCCTCCCATATATAATGCACAATTCTGCTGGGTTTAACATGTGCCATTGATCAAGACCCTTTTCCTTTTTATTAGTATTTTCACTAGGGTGATCTTTTAGAGTCCACTTTCCCAGACATAGCACTACTGACCCATGTGATCAAGAAGTTGTTTTTCTTCTGTGTTTCTTTTCCCACAGTTCTTCCTTTGGATGTAGATAACATTCTTTCTCATATGTCCCTCTGAATAGTTCTGGATTGTTGCATTGCTGCTAGTAGAGAAGTCCATTACATTCGATTGTACCACAGTGTATCAATCTTTGTGTAAATTGTTCTCCTGGTTCTGCTCCTCTCGCTCTGCATCACTTCCTGGAGGTTGTTCCAGTCTCCATGGAATTCCTCCACTTTATTATTCCTTTGAGCACAATAGTATTCCATCACCAACATATACCACAATTTGGTCAGCCATTCCCCAATTGATGGGCATCCCCTCGTTTTCCAATTTTTTGTCACCACAAAGAGCACAGCTACGAATATTCTTGTACAAGTCTTTTTTCCTTATTATCTCTCTGGGGTACAAACCCAGCAGTGCTATAGCTGGATCAAAGGGCAGACATTCTTTTGTCGCCCTTTGGGCATAGTTCCAAATTACCCTCCAGAATGGTTGAATCAATTCACAACTCCACCAGCAATGCATTAATGTCCCAATTTTGCCACATCCCCTCTAGCATTCATTTTTCTAGGTTTTTCTGAAAATATCCTACTCATCATTTCCTATAGCACAATAGTATCCTATCACAGGGTAGCTAGGTCACAGATTGAGTTCTAGGTCTGGAATTAGGAAGACTCATCAGCTAAGTGGGCACACCACAGCTGGAGTAGTGTATTCAATTCTGGCTGCCCCATTTTAGGAAGGACCTTGATGAAACAGACTGCCTTCAGAGGAGGGTGATCAATATGGAAGAGGAATTTTAGATCATATGGAGAAGAGAAGATTTTGGAGACAATATGAGAACTACCAAGTGGAAGGAACTTGTTCTGCTTGGCACCAGAAGGCAAGAGTAGAAGGAAATGGTGGGACTTTTGGAGATAGATATTTAGGCATAATGGTAGGAAAAATTCCCAAACAATTAGTTATTCTAAAGCAAAATGGGATGTCCTAGAAAGTAGTGGTTCCTTTTCACTAAAGATCCTCAAGCAGAGGCTAGGGGAACACTTTTAGAGGCGTATTTTAGCGAGCATTCCTGTGGATGAAGTTATTGATTGGATTAAATATCTTTCAAAGCCCTCTTTAATGGTGACATTCTATATGTCTCTTTTGCCATGATTCTGTAATTTTTTTCTCTTGATCAAACAGGTATTTAAGAGAAAGCTGGTGGTCTCTGCTTCTTTTGGCAAGCTTACTTATAGCTCTTTAAATGTTATGTACTACTAAAAAAAGTATTACAGTTGAAGAATAGTTGTAGCCTACTTAGATGGTACCAGGTTAACTGGTGTTGCTCAATCAATTCTCATATCAAGGTTATAAGATAAGCTTTCATTTTTCACTCAGTTCCAAAATTTAAAGAAGAAAAAAACAAACCATCAGATAATTCTATAAGACTTGACTTCTCTCAGTTTACTTCTTTGGGTTTAGGATTTTACAGTCTAGTACCAATGTTATGGGATAGTTGCCATTGTGGTGAGCAAGACAGAAGTAATAACTTTTGTTTTTCTGGTCCCCACTTTTATTTGAGTTGAGTTACTACTTCCCTCTTTCCTCTTAGGATCATAGATTTAGAGCTGGGATGGATCTTAGGGCTTATCAAGTCCAGCCTTCTTATTTTGTAGGTAAGGAAACTGGGGCCCAGAGAAGTTATGACTTACATAATTTCACACAGCTAATAAGTACTTAAGGTTTGAATTTAGGTCTTTCTGACTCCAAGTCCAGTACTCTATCCATTACTCAACATTGTCTTTCTAGGTTAGTTTCTCTCTAGTCACTCACTCTGCTTCTACTACTAGAAGGAATGGTTTTCCTTTAAAATTTGCTAGGATCAGGAGGAATTGCTGAGGCTTTAGGATCTCTCAGGAACAGCCTTCTCCAACCAGCTAAAACCATTAACCATTTTGCCTAGAAGATCTGGGTTTAGAGATTTCTCCCTGTTCTGAGAATGTATAGACTATAAGAATCAATAATTCTCCCCTATTTAGCATCATATCATATTCCAGGGAATTCTCTCTCTCCCTCTCACCATCCAGAATTAGAAAATATTCATTTCTACCTTCCCCTTTTTTCTTACTGGGGCACCTGGCCAGTTTGCCCTGTCTTGTCTTGCCCAGGATTGTGCTCTTGACCTCACTCTTTTCTCAAAGCTTTTGCCCTGCACCCTCTCATAGGATTAGATGAAGGCTGGCTTATTAGTCAGAGTCCCAGTGAGCAGCATCCCAGGTATTGGGGGAGTGGGGTGGGTGGGAGGAGGGACTCTGGAAATTTCAGTTTTACAGTATACATATGTATACATTGTCCTTATACATAAATTTAGATCCAAGTAGGTGGGATTCTTTTTTTTTGTAAAGATAATTTATTTGACCAATTACATGTAATAATAATTTTCCACAGAAGTTTTCTGAAGTTATATGATCCAAATTGTCCCCTTCCTTCTCTCCCCTTTCCCAGAGATGATAAGCAATTCTATTTGGGTTATACCTGTATTATCATGCAAAATATATTTCCATATTGTTCATTTTTAAGAGAATAAAAATATAAAGCCACCCCCCCCCAATAAAAACAGAAATAAACTAAAGTGAAAAATCATTTGCTTTGATCCAAACGTTCTTCCTGTGGTGGTGGGTCACATTCTTTGTTATCATAAATCCCTTAGAATTGTCCTGGATCATTGTATTGCTAAGAGTAGCTAAGTCTATCATGGTACTGTACAATATTGCTATTATTGTAGTCAGTGTCCCAGTTCTGCTTATTTCACTGTATCAGTTCATGTAGGTCTTTCCAGCTCTTTCTGACATCAGCCTGTTCATCATTCCTTATAGCACAATAGTATTTCACCATCATATACTGCAATTTGTTCAACCACTCCCAGTGGACATCCCTTTAATTTCCAATTCTTTGCCACCACAAAAAGGCTTGCAATATACATTTTTGTACAAGTAGGTCCTTTTTTAAAAATCTTTTTGTAATACAGATCTAGTAGTGGTATTACTGGATCAAAGGGTATGTACAGTTTTTAGTCCTTTGGCCAGAGCTCCAAATTGCCCTCCAGAATGGTTCGATCAGTTCACAGCTTCACCAACAATGCATTAGTGTCCCAATTTTGCCACATCCTCTTCAATATTTATCACTTTACTGTCATATTGGCCCATCTGAGAGGTATGAGATGGTCCCTCAGAGTTGTTTTAATTTACATTTTTAAGAGTTATTTAGAACATTCTTGCATATGATTATTGATAGCTTTGACTTCTTCATCTGAAGATTGCTTGTTCATATCCTTTTACCTTTTGACAATTGTGGAATGGCTCATATTCTTTTAAATCTGATGTATTTCTCTATATATTTGAAAAATGAGACCTTTATCAGAGAAATTTGTTATTAAAGTTTTTTCCTTTGTTATTGTTCTTCTAATCATGGTAAATTGGTTTTGTTTGTATAAAAGCTTTCTAATTTAATGTTCTCTGTCTCTTGTTTGGTCATATATTCTTTCCTTCTCTAAAGATCTGCCAGGTAAACTATTCTTTGTTCCCCTAATTTATTTACGGTATCACCTTTTATGTCTACATCATATATCTGTTTTGACCTTACCTTGGTATAGGGTGTGAGATATTGGTCTATACCTAGTTTCTGCCATATTATTTTCTAGCTTTCTCAGCAGTTTTTGTTAAATGGTGATTTCTTATTCCAAAAGCTAGGATCTTTGGGTTTATCGAACACTAGATTATTAAAGTAATTTATTCCTAATCTGTTCCATTGATCTACCACATTCTATTTCTTAGCCAGTACCAGATTGTTTTCATTATTACTGCTTTATAGTACAGTTCAAGATCTGGTACTGCTAGGCTACGTTCCTTTACATTTTTTCCCATTAGTTCCCTTGATATTCTTGACCTTTTGTTCTTCCAGATGAATTTTGTTATTATTTTTTTTTGTTCTATAAAATATGTTTTTGGTAGTTTGGCATGGCACTGAATAAGTAAATTAAGTTAGGTAGAAGGCACATTTTTATTATATTAGCTTGGCTTATCCATGAGCAATTAATATTCATATAATTCCTGTGTTTATCTTGGTAAATAGATTCTCAGGTATTTTATATTTTCTAGAGTTATTTTAAATGGAATTTCTCTTTCCAACTCTTGTTGCTGGATTTTGTTGGTAATATATGGAAATGCAGATGATTTATGTGGGTATATTTTGTATTCTGCAACTTTGCTAAAGTTATTATTTCAATTAGCTTTTTAGTGGATTCTCTAGCATTCTTTAAGTATACCATTGTATCATTTGCATAGAGTTATAGTTTGGTTTCTTCATTGCCTACTTTAACTCCTTCAATTTCTTTTTCCTCTCTTGCTAAAAATAACATTTCTTCTTTTGCTAAAAATAAAATTTCTAGTATAATATTAAATAATAGTGGCGACAATGGGCATTTTTGCTTCACCCCTGATCTTCTGACTTATTCCCATTGCAGGTTATACTGATGGGTTTTAGATAGATACTACTTATCATTTTAAGGAAAAGCACATTTATTCCTATGTGTTTTCTTTTTTTAATTTTTATTTAGAATATTTTTTCACAGTTACATGATTCATGATCCCCTCCCCCCCCACTCTACTGCCCCCTCCCAAAGCTGAAAAGAAGTTCCACTGGATTTTACATGTATCATTGTTCAAAACCCATTTCCATGTTATTAATTTTTTCTGTAGAATGATCCTTTAACATCAAAAACCTAATCACATCCCTATCGCACTATATGATTGAGCAAATATTTTTCTAATGCATTTCTGGTTCCACAGTTATTTTTCTGGACGTGGATAGCATTCTTTCTCCCAAGTTCCTTTAAGGGAGGAAAAGGGGTTAATTATATAAAAATGTTGGATTGGATTATATTTAAAATAGGGTCACCATGAATTTAATTTATTCCAAAGAGATTTATTTACAATTTATTTACAAAATATAGAAAGAATGAAATAGGAAATCCTAGAGAGGATAAGGTAAGATATCTAGCCTAAGCACTAAGTAATTTACTCCTGGCTCCTGGCTCAACCCGAGCAGGGAGAGTTAGTCCTTAGCTGGCCTCGGCTCTTGTAGCTGAGGACCTAAGGATATAGGGAGCCTCTCTCAAGAGGATAAGTCTCTCTTGAGGCTAGTCTCTTCAGAAAAATCCAACAGTTAAGAGTCAGCTTTTCACTCACCATATGTCAGTCCAAAGGAAGAGACTTAAGGACAGTCTCACCAGGAACAGGGTCTCAGGTCTAGTCAGAAGATTCTTCTTCAGCCTCCACTTTATAATAGAGGCATGGGGAGAGAGAGAACTTATAAGCCAAGATGCAGGGACCGGGGCTGAAGATGCAAGGTTGGAGATCTAACTCTAGCTGTCAATGAAGAGAAGATTCCAACGGAATGTTCCCAGGAGTGGCAGTTGGGGGTTTGCTGGCCACACTGAGAAGAGAAACTTGGCATTTGGACTTGGTCTCTGTCTCTCTGACTCTGGGTAGTTGAAGCAGATAAGAAAAAGAAACTTGGCTTTTGAGTTGGTTGTCTCTTGAAGAGAGTTGAGCTGGCCAGGAGAAACTTAGAGACTTTGAACTTTGTTTCTTTTTGGGGTTAAACTGAGAGACCTTACTGATTTTTTGTGAAGAAGAAAGAAGATTTTTGAAAAGGCTGCTGTCCTCCATCTCCCTGTCTTAGAGTCACAGTTTATGACTGGAATACTTCCTCAAACCTTCCTAAATTTATCCCCATAGTTTAGGGAAACCCTCATTCCTCTTACCTCAGTTTCCCATCCTGTTATCACAATAAACCCCTTACCTGAGAAAGAAAACTAGTATCTATTATAGTTCACTAATGGGGGAGGGAAGAATTGGGAGGAGAGGGTGGCAGGAGGAGAGAGTTGGTTAAGGGAGGGAGTGAGGGAGGAAGGAGGTTAGGAAATAGATTGAAGAATCAGCTATCAGTAGGGATCAGCAGGCAAACCCCAGAGTAAATCCCAGAACAGTCCCCTGTGTACCAGCATCCCTGTGTGGTGGCATCCCTTAGCATTTCTTATTCCTACCTCCATTACAAATAAGCAGCTTCAGGTCCCCTCAGCAGTTCTCTCTAGTCACAGCCAGAGAACAGCAGTCATTGTAAAAGAAACAGTTTTCCCCTCAATTTACCTTCTCCATTTCAACTAGAAATAGTTTCCAGTTAGTTTACTTTTTCTATTTCAACTTCAAGTAGAATTCCAAGTAGAATTGACTCAGGAAGTTGTGATTCCCTTTTAAAGACACTTTCTTTTGTGTCACTTCCTGTGCCTTCCCCTAATTTTACATCTACCAATCACAGTTGAAGCCTTGCTTTAAGATTGCCAAGGGGCAGTTAGTTTAATCCTGATTCATCATCCACTATTGCACACGTGGGTCACATACCTCCTCCACTCAAGTGTGAATGGGGTGTTTACACCTTTGTTGATTAAATCTAAAAATGGGCAGGGGAGTTAATTGAATTTTCACATTCCTCTGGATTGTCCTGAATCATTGCATTGCTGCTAGTAGAAAAGTCCATTACATTCAATTGTGTCACAGTGTATCAGTCTCTGTGTACAATGTTTTCCTGGTTCTGCTCCTTTCACTCTGCATCAATTTGTGGAGGTCATTCCAGTTCACATGGAATTCCTCCAGTTCTTTATTCCTTTCAGCACAATAATATTCCATTACCATCAGATACTACAATTTGTTTAGTCATTCCCCAATTGATAGACACCTCCTCATTTTCCAATTTTTTGCCACCACAAAGAGCACGGTACATTTTTTTGCACAAGTCTTTTCCCTTATGATCTCTTTGGGGTACAAACCCAGCAGTGGTATGGCTGGGTCAAAGGGTAGGCATTCATTTAAAGCTCTTTGCTCATAGTTCGAAATTGCCCTCCAGAATGGTTGGACCAATTCAGTGTATTAGTGTCCCAATTTTGCCACATCCTCCCCAACATTTATCACTTTCCTTTGCTGTCCTATTGGCCAATCTGCTAGGTGTGAAGTGGTAACTCAGTTGTTTTGATTTGCATTTCTCTAATCAGGAAGGATTTAGAACACTTTTTCATGTGCTTATTGATAATTTTGATTTCATCATGTGAAAACAGTCTGTTTATGTCCTTTGACCATTGTCAATTGGGGAATGGCTTGATTTTTTTTATTTTTAGTGTTTTCAATAGGAATGAGTGTTGTATTTTGTTGAAAGCTTTTTCTGCATCTATTGAGATAGTCATGTGATTTCTGTTAGTTTTGCTATTGATGTGGTCCATTAAAATTGCTGATAGTTTTCCAAATATTCAACCAGTCCTACATTCCTGATATAAATCCTGTCTGGTCACATTGAATAATCATTGTGATATATTGCTGTAGTCTCTTTGCTAGTATTTTATTTAAGATTTTTGCATCGTTCTTCATTAAGGAAATTGGTCTATAATTTTCTTTCTCTGTTTTTGATCTTCTTGCCTTACGTACCATCACCATATTTGTGTTATAAAAAGAATTTGCTTCTTTGCTTATTTTGCCAAATAGTTTATATAGTATTGGAATTCGTTGTTCTTTAAATATAGTAGGTGGGTTTCTGCCATTGATACCATTGCCATATGAGATGGAAATGAGGTGTGATATATAACATACCTCTGATGAAGTTCCACATGTCTGTTTGCCAGATCTCAGGATAACTTGAGAAGCATTATGTGTAATGGAAAGAATGCTGGGCTTAGCCTTAGGACACCTGCATTCCAATCCTGCGTCCAGTTGTGTGACCTTAGCTCAATTCACCTAAATTTTCCATGTACTCTGAGCTGCATTTATACTTTTATTTGTTTATTTATTTATTTTAAAGCCTTACCTTCTGTCTTGTAATCAATACTGTGTATTGGTTCTAAGGCAGAGGAGTGGTAAGGGCTAGATAATGGGGGTCAAGTGACTTGCCCAGGGTCACACAGCTGGGAAGTGTCTGAGGCCAGATTTGAACCCAGGATCTCCTTTCCCTAGGCCTGGCTCTCAATACTGTGAGCTATCCAGTTGCCCCCTGCTTTTATACTTTTAGACAAGCCATGTCGAATACACATCTTTCATAGATACATTACTCCTCATATCAAGCCCAAATCTACCCCTCATCCTACAATTTCCAAGGCACCTTTATGCTGTGCCAATACCCTTCTTCCTCCCTCCATGATCCTGCCATGCTTGGAAAGGATGTACTTCATTATTTGCCCTGATTCCCATTAACACTCCTGCTCAAAGCATTTGTCTCTTGCTGCCTCTGTCCTACCTGCATTGTCTTTCTCTGTTAGATTGTGAGCTCCTTGATTGCAGGAAGGGTCTTCCTTGCTTGTATTTGTATCTCTATAAATCTATAGCACAGTGCCCGAGACACAGTAAGGGCCTGAGGCAATGTGCTTTCTTTCAGGTGTTCATTCAGCCATATTTATGCCTCCAATGTATGAGGGCAGGGACTGCCTCACTTTTGTATTTATTTATACCCCAAGAATCTAGTATAGCATTTAGGTGACTAAAGTTCCCAAGTGCTTATTGGTTTGATTGATTTGGGAGGTCCAGACTTTGTGTCTCATATTAGTACTCTATGACTTAATAATTTTTATTTATTAATTTTTAATTTTAATTAATTTATTTTTAAAGTATTTTTCCATGGTTACATGATTGATGTTGTCTCCCACTCCTCTTCTCTTCCACCTCCTGGAGATGAGAAGCAATTCTATTTGCTTATACATATCTTATTACTCAAAACCTATTTCTATATTATTCATTTTTGTAATAATCTCTTAAAACCAAAACCCCAAATCCTATACTCATATAACCAAGTGATCAGTCATATGTTTTTTTTTTCTCTGCATTTCTATTCCCACATTTCTTTCTCTAGTTGAGTTCTTTCTCATAAGTCCCTCAGGATTGTCCTGGATCATTACATTGCTACCAGTAGCAGTCTATTACATTTGGTCATCCCATAATGTTTTGGTTACTGTGTACAGTGTTCTCCTGATTCTGCTCATTTCACTCCACATCAGTTCATGGAGGTCTTAACAGGTCTTATAGAATTCTTTATAGCACAATAGTATTCCATCACTATAATTTATCATAATTTGTTCAGCCATTCCCCAATCAAGGACCCCCCCCTCCCCATTTTCCAATTTTTTTGCCCAACTATAAATATTTTTAGTACTCTATGACTTTGAACAAGTAAGTCACTTTCCCCTATGGGCTTCCTAATTTATGTTAGGGTATTAGAGTAAGTTAGAATTAGATGCTCTCTGATGTCTCCTTCACTTCTGAGTTTCTGTGACTGCTATTCTCCTTTCTACTCTGTTCATTACAGTGTGGGGCAGTTGGGGGGATGGGACTTATAAGCTACTGAGGTTGTTGATGAAGATATATAATAAGCATGATCTCATTTTTCAGGTTAGTCTTGGGTTGGTCAAAACATTATTTTATCTTTCTTTCTCAGCTTTGAGGTATGTCTCTTCTTTTCATGATGTAGACCCTGACCTGTAAAGTTATCTTTATTTTATTTTTTCCAATTTTTTTATTTAATTAAATTTTCCATGATTCCATGATTCATGTTTTTTCCTTCTCCTCCTCTTTCCCTCCTCCCTGAGCCAACGAGCAAGTCCACAGGGTTTAAAGTTATCTTTAAAAAAAAATTCTATCCATTTTTTTTGTCCAAGGCCAAGATATAGAGGTTTTTAGAGCCTCCCTTTTGTTAGTTGGAGAAGTCCGATTCCTTTCTACTTGCTTCTACTCCTTTTGGCTTCTGGCTTTAACTCATCATCGGTCTCTTCCCTCCCTAATTTATCTTCCCCTTTGCTCTGCCCTTGGGAAAGGCTCTGTTAGCCAGCTGTGCCCCGAGTTCCTGCATCTCAGACCACTTTATCCTCATGTTCTGTATTTCTCTTCCCTCTGAGCAGTTATCTTTAGAAGTCAAGAGAATAATGATAATTCATACTTTTAGAATACTTTTAAGATTTACAAATCACTTTCCTCAACAACAGCACTATGAGCCAGGTAATATGAGAGTTAGATCCGAACCTTTGGTCACAGGCCTACTAAGTGGTGCCGTGGGATACCAGCCCAGGCCTTCTGATTCCAGAGCTCGCTCTCTGCCTGCTACCCTGTGTGCCTGGAATCCAGGACCCTTGATTCCAAGCTCATTGCTATTATCATGATACTTTTAAAGTACCCTCATTTAGTAATGAACAGTGTGCTTTTGGTGCATGGGAGTGGTGATGAGACTTTTCTCCCTTGTCTCTCATGACAGCATTCAAAATAAGACCCTTTATTGACATCTTACACAGGACATTTCTTTGCCCCCCTTTTTGTTTTTCAGTATGGATCTCCCTAGATCATCTAGGCTGGAAGTGCAGGATCTATTCAGGCCCGATCACCACTGGCCCAGGAGCTTGTTCCTGTGTCATTTGTGATCTGGGCTGGTTTGCCCCTCCCTGGGCAGCCTGATGGCCCCCTTCTTCCAGGGTGTCACCATGTAGAGGCTGCATTTAGTTTGGGCACTTGATTAATTTAACCTTCTGTAGGTCAGATTCAGGTGATCTGTTAGCTTTAATCTCTTGGCATCAGGGATTACTGATGTTTCACCTCCTCCCCCTCCCCAATTCCCTTCCCAGAAAGAATGGGTATATAGGAAATGTAACTTCTCTCAGGACACAGGGAGGACAGGAATGGGATTCTTAATGTCAAGGTTTTATTTTGGCATCCAAGTAAGTTGTCCCAAATTAATGTAAATATACCAAATATATACACTTCCTCTGGTTTTCCTGACCCCATGTCTGTAAAGTGTCACCAGAACAGTCTCTCTCATTCTTTCTCTCTCTAAACCCCAAACTCTCCATGTTTCAACCCCTCCTTCCCCCTCAAATCTGTCTCTCTCCCTCTCTCTCTCTAACTCTCTTTCTGTTTCTCCCTTCCTCTCTCCATCTCTCTGTCTCTGTCTGTTCTCTCTCCCCTCCCCCCCAATCCCTCACTGTATCCCTGGTAGCTGTAAATGTTAAAAACTGTAAATGCCAAAACTGTAAAGGTTTTGGCCAAACTGGTAAAGATAATTTTTATTGTTTTGACTTAAAATCTAAATAAGTGGTCACCATGGGAAATTCCCAAATATGAAAAATACACAAGTCAGCTGGGGATTTATGGAGATTTTAATTAATATAAATGAAGGAATTAAGGGAAGGAGAGAGAGAGAGAGAGAAAGAGAGAGAGAGAGAGAGAGAGAGAGAGAGAGAGAGAGAGAGAGAGAGAGAGAGAGAGAGAGAGAGAGAGAGAGAGAGAGAGAGAGAGAGAGAGAGAGAGAGAGAGAGAGGAGCACCAAGCAGTAGAAAAGGGCCTAAAGGCAGAGTGAGTCAGTCTTTATCACTCACCACAAGATCGTCTCCAAGCTGGGTTCAATTGCGAACTCAATTCAAAATGTCCCTCACTTCAACTTCAAACTCCAACTCCATTCAACTCAAATTCAATAACCTTCCTTGAATTCCTCTTACCCCTTCCTTTTAAAGAAATTTTCTCTTATGTCACTGCCCCTAAATTTTCATGTCTATCAATCACAGTAGATGCTTTTTCCCAGGACTGCCCATTCTTAGTTCTCATCTTCTTTGGTTCTCACCTTCTCTGGTTAGATTAAATCTTCTGAGTACTTCACACCTCTTTGTTAAGCTTGCCTTTTGTAAGTTACTTGACCTTTTTTGTGATTAATTTAACCTTTACAGGTACTTAGCACCCTTTTGTATTAGATCTAAAAATAGACCTAGCTTAAGGTTCTAACTTTACTATAAGATATGAGTTGGGGATTTTTCCTTGTTCAATCAGGAGTTTGCAACTTTATTTTCCCCTAAGGCACTGTCTGAGTAGGGTGGAGTAATTTTAAAAGTTCCCAATACATTCCTGATTAAGTATCTTCATTGTTAAAAATGGGGAATAGCTTAACCAAATCTTCTAAAGTAGTCTGAGTAGTTTTAAGATTCACATAGCCCAGTGTGTAGAGCATTGAGCTTGGAAAGAGATATGGCACATGGGGCTCAATAAATCCTTGCTTCCTTCCTACCTTCTCTCCATAGCAATCATTTTCCACTCAGAGCTCCCTATTTTGTTTAGCACTTCATTAATGTAATATTATCATTCTCTATATTAGGAGCTTATATTTCTTTTTTGAATTAGGACCTTCATGAGGGCTGGGAACTAGACTTTATATTTCCCCCATTTCCCAGTAAGTGGCTCCCTAAATCTTTGTGGAATCAATGTTATGTGAGGATTCAAGGCTGGGAAGTTGTAGATCCTTCTGGGCTTTAACCAAATCCCCCTTTTACTGCCAACTTTCTGGCCAGGACCAAAGACCAAGCAAGTACTAATGGCCTCAAGATACACCCTTCCTCCCTTAAAAAATAGGTACCATTATTAATATAAAATTCAAAAGGATAGAAATAAAGAACTTTTTAAAGTACAGAAAGTGCCTCTGTGTGTGTATATCTATCTACACATGCTGGCATATATAATATACATATATCTAGTGAGAATGTTTTAACACACTCCTCCCCCTGGTTTCTACCTTCCACATATCATAGACAAGTAGATGGCAGAATGTATAGAGCTATAGGCCGGGCTTTAGGAAGACCTGGGTTTGAATGTGGTCTCAGACACTAAATGTGGCCTTGGGCAAGTTACCTAATCTTGTCTGCCTCAGTCCTCATCTGTAAAATGGGGATAGCAGTAGTGCATACCCTCTAGTGTTATTGTATCTGTAGGAACTGCCTGCAGTTTCTATACAATTTACTCGTGGGTGGTGACCTGAGAAGGAGAATGGAGACTGGAGGAAAATGGATGAAGAGGTAATATAGAGGGAAAAACACAGGAATAAAGACTCAGAGACAAGTTAAATCATGAGGGGTGTAGCAAGCTCCGGTGATGCTTCTCATGAGCAAGAGAAGCAAGAGAGGCAAGCAAGACGGCATGAGGCATGAGGAGCAAGAAGAGCAAGAGAAGCAAGAGGCACAAGAGGAGCAAGAGGAGTAAGAGGAGCAAGAGAAGCAAGAGGCACAAGAGGTGCAAGAGAAGCAAGAGGCACAAGAGGAGCAAGAGAAGCAAGAGGCACAAGAGGAGCAAGAGAAGCAAGAGGAGTAAGAGGAGCAAGAGGAACAAGAGGAGCAAGAGGAGTAAGAGGAGCAAGAGGAGCAAGAGAAGCAAGAGGCACAAGAGGGGCAAGAGGCACAAGAGGAGCAAGAGAAGCAAGAGGCACAAGAGGCACAAGAGGTGCAAGAGAAGCAAGAGGCACAAGAGGAGCAAGAGAAGCAAGAGGCACAAGAGGAGCAAGAGAAGCAAGAGGCACAAGAGGAGCAAGAGAAGCAAGAGGCACAAGAGGTGCAAGAGAAGCAAGAGGCACAAGAGGAGCAAGAGAAGCAAGAGGAGTAAGAGGAGCAAGAGAAGCAAGAGGCACAAGAGGAGCAAGAGAAGCAAGAGGCACAAGAGGTGCAAGAGAAGCAAGAGGCACAAGAGGAGCAAGAGAAGCAAGAGGAGTAAGAGGAGCAAGAGAAACAAGAGGAGCAAGAGGAGTAAGAGGAGCAAGAGGCACAAGAGGGGCAAGAGGCACAAGAGGAGCAAGAGAAGCAAGAGGCACAAGAGGCACAAGAGGTGCAAGAGAAGCAAGAGGCACAAGAGGAGCAAGAGAAGCAAGAGGCACAAGAGGAGCAAGAGAAGCAAGAGGCACAAGAGGAGCAAGAGAAGCAAGAGGCACAAGAGGTGCAAGAGAAGCAAGAGGCACAAGAGGAGCAAGAGAAGCAAGAGGCACAAGAGCAAGAGAAGCAAGAGGCACAAGAGGTGCAAGAGAAGCAAGAGGCACAAGAGGAGCAAGAGAAGCAAGAGGCACAAGAGGTGCAAGAGAAGCAAGAGGCACAAGAGGTGCAAGAGAAGCAAGAGGCACAAGAGGTGCAAGAGAAGCAAGAGGCACAAGAGGAGCAAGAGAAGCAAGAGGCACAAGAGGTGCAAGAGAAGCAAGAGGCACAAGAGGTGCAAGAGAAGCAAGAGGCACAAGAGGAGCAAGAGAAGCAAGAGGCACAAGAGGAGCAAGAGAAGCAAGAGGCACAAGAGGAGCAAGAGAAGCAAGAAGCACAAGAGGAGCAAGAGAAGCAAGAGGAGCAAGAGAAGCAAGAGGAGCAAGAGGCACAAGAGGAGCAAGAGAAGCAAGAGGCACAAGAGGTGCAAGAGAAGCAAGAGGCACAAGAGGAGCAAGAGAAGCAAGAGGCACAAGAGGTGCAAGAGAAGCAAGAGGCACAAGAGGTGCAAGAGAAGCAAGAGGCACAAGAGGAGGCTCACATGCGTCCCCGAACTTTTATTGGAGAGTTTAGGAATGTGGAATGGGAGGTAATTAATGAATATGTGACAAGGCATAGGTATTAACATTGGTTGAATTGATAATCATGAAATCAAAGAGGAGGAGGCTAGTCCAACATGCGACTCGGAAAGGAATGTGGTCTAACAAGGCATGAGCTAGGACTCTATGGCCAATAATGTCCTGCTCAGGAATTCTCTTGTCCTTTGGACTGAAGATTTAGAAATGCAATAATCAATAAGTAACATGACCATGAATCTGGCATATGAACACATAAGATACAATATCAATACATCAATCATACTTCCAAGATGCAAATATGCCTGGTATGCTACATATTCCCCTTTTTGTTTAAAAATTAAAACGAGATTGTATAATGGTAAAAAGAAATAATAAACCAAACCAAAAACAACAAAATAGTAATGAGTATAGCAAAAATAACAAATAAAAGTGAATTCTAAATCACATGGCAAAATTAAATTTAAAATTTTGTAAGACCAATAATAAAAATAAAAATGACCTTAACTCACTAGTCATCCTGAATTAATGTGATCAGTCCTATAGTCCTCTAGGACAGGTGCATTAATATAACATTTTACCCATGTTCAGCTAGGACTGTAAGAAGTTGCCAGACTTTTAAATCTAAAGAAAGGGACTATAGTTTGAGATGATAGGGAAGTCCCTCCTTTCCCTCTGATCATGCATATTCTTTGGGATATTGAAGCCAAGCCTCATAGATATTTGATTGGAACTCTGGTACCAGGCTGACCTGTGTTTCAGAGTGTGAAAACACCATATTCTTTTACCTCCAATCTTAGCAACCAATATTTATCCATCTCATATGGATTATAGTCCTCTCTATGTCTTAGGCTTCCTGGCAAAGTGTAATGTATCCATTGCAATCCCTTCTTCTGCAATCAGACAAAATAACTCACATTAGTCCCATGAGGTTTAACAAATTCTTGCAGGTTCCTACAGTCTCAAGCTTTTGGGTAAGTATGTATAGTAAAGCTTATAGATATTGTTAACTCATATTTCAGGATCATAATATTAATACTACTTTCAATGTACTTCTAGTACTTAAAAGAAAATATATGGGAAAAATTATCTGAAAAATAATCAGGGAAAAATAAAAATAACATTAATACAAGATTTTAAACTCATGGCTCACATTTCATGTGGCATTGTTCTAGCTAAGCCAATGTGTAATGCAAGAATTTCCATTCAAAAATGATTTCTATTTCCCTAATTTAAGCTGACCAAGATTCACATTGTAATTGTACAAAATTCTTCAGCATGAAAAGCTTTACAAAAACATTAATACAACAATTAATGCAAATTTTAAAAAGTACCAATATTCCCATAAACATTACATTCTGATTGGTTGTTGCTCTATATCATTTTTTAGACAAGAATGATGAGAATGAAGTGATATTGTAACTTCTGGCTGCATATTTCTGATATAAGCCTTATTTAAACCTCTTCTTCTGTATAAATAAACCAATCAACATAACAACCAAGAATATGACATTGCCAATGTTTGTAAAATTAATTCTGTCAAACCAATTTTTTGGTTAATAGAAGTTTAAGTTTCTTTCCATTTAAGCAATTTCTACAGCTTCTTGCTCATATAGAATTTGGTCTAACTTATTAATTTCTTATTGTAAATGTATAATATCCAATGTGCTTTTGTGAACAAAATGGACCGTTGGAGTAGATTCTTATGTCCGTAAGATTAACATGTAACCACACCAATGATGGTTGGTACATAATAGCTATATAGGTATTGTCATGAATATAATCTATACATATATGTAGATGACAGTTTAAGTAATTTAGGTTCCCAATTAAAAATCTCAAAGTGTATTCTACCTGACATCTCATCCTTTCTAGGAGTTTGACTAGGACAATCTGTCCATTATAAATCCCTGTGCAGTGTCTCTACCTGACTTAAACACAATTTTTTGTTGTCAGGGCTACTAGGTCTATGTTGTGGTTGATAAAACTCTATCCCCTGTTCCTATGAGAGCCATACCAATGCCTATATAATTGTTATCAGTAGCATTTCTTACAAGTTTGAATTTTACAATGTATTCAAAATAAATTCCTATTGTCAGTATATATTGTAGACATACAAAATCAAGGGTATACAGTAGAGCCTGAATAATTGTAGCTAGTTCCTTATGATTCCATGGTAATGTCTTTGGCTACATTGAGTATGGGATCTATCTGGTGTCATTAACATACACAAGTGGGGGCTTGTCCATACAAGTTAACATTCTTAATATTGGGATTTAGGTATAATAGACCAATAGATTTCAGCATGACAAGTGTCCACCAGGGTAATAATAGTGAACATAATTAAGAGAAGTGTAATGTAAGTCTTTGACATGTGTGTAGTCACCAGTGATCTCGTCAAGTGTGTCTTGAGTGTGGCTGGAGTGCAGTTGACTGATGTCATCTGTGTTGTTTGTCTGCTTCTCTTCCTGGTCCTGTGTCACATGGCATGATGTGCTTTGTGGGTGTCCAGATGTTCCCATTATCTGTAGTAATACAAGAAAACCCTCTACCCAATGTTATCATCCTGGTGAGTCCCCTATAGTCTTTATCTCCTGGTAATATTCAACCAAATCCAGGGCTACTATACAGTGTAATCTTTATCATTACATTCAAAATGTTATTGCATAGGAGTAGCCTATAGCCCTTCTGGGATGGAGAAGTGATTGATGGTTAGGAGTACCATTACATACCTTTTTTCATTAAAAAGCTAAAATGCTATTTCCAGCTAAATTGGTTTTTAAATAAGTCAGATTCTAATAAAGACATGCTTTTTTTTTTTTTGCAAATACAACATGAACCGTTTAAGACAATTATCATATATACATTTTGGATAATATAAACAATTTCTGTTGTAATTGAACAGTATTCAATGTACTGTTATAACATTTCCAATTGTATAATTTTTTTTATCAAATTTGGGTACCATGGAACAATTCCAATAAAATAATTGCAAGTTGCATATTGTACAAATACCATTTGAATTCTTCAGGTACATGATAAAAAGTGATCTTACAACAAATACCCATATACTTTTAGAATAGAATGTCTGTAAACAAATTAATGATATTCTTCTGTAGGTAAACTGCCTCTTAGTAAAAGTTCATTTGTGTGGATAGTTCATTAGACCTGTCCCTAAGTCAGTGGTTTTGCCTTGTTTGTTCATCTGCTGTTTTTTCTGGTGTCTGGCCTTTGTGTTGTGTTGTGGTTGGTGCTGTATAGACATCTTCTTTCTCCTCTCTCTGGGCTGGCTTTCTTTGGAAGTGCCAGATGACTGGTTTTCTTCCATGGATTTCTGATTTCTGCAAAAATAGAAACAAAATCTCGACCCCAAATGAAAGACTTATTGGGTCTTATTCAATTAGAAAGTGACTGAAAATATATCCTTTTCATTTTTGAATTTGGACTTTTAAATTTCTTTGAGCCCTATCTCCGGAGAATTGCTTGTTTTTAAGAATTTTCTGGAATACCAGTCTTATGAGAGACGTTCCATGATTTATCCAACTTAGCTCTTCTATTGCTGGTAGAAGCACAGTTATTCCAATTTTTTAAAAACTGTTTTGGAATGGCCAAATGTGCAAGGTTATTTAAAAGCTGTGCAATAACTCTGCATACTTCTTCATTTTGAGCTTTAGCTCATACATCATGATAGTAATTATCTCCAATCACATATTATTTTTCAATTTTTACAACAGGAGCATATTGTAATGCATCCCTTTGCCAAAATTGTGCAGTTCTTAAAATTCTGTAGTTACCTCTTTGAAGTGAAGGAGTGACATTATATAGTCCACAAAATTTGCACTGCCAGTAATTTCACTTGTTTGTATAGAATATTGAGGTACAATAGATCTGGCACTCTGATATAGTAGTGAGTGCAAATTACTTGCTTCCTGAAAAGCATTAGTTGCTAGTCTATTTACTTTAGCAATTCCCTCATATGTAAGTCAAGGGAGGTTCATGTCCGAGTAAATGTGTTATAAAATTTTCACTCTGATTTTGCAACATAGCATTCATTGATGTCTAATATTCATCTTTTAAACAAATAACCATCTAAAAAACATACAATGAATCACATATGATTTCACAAGTCTGTGCTATGATCTTAAGCATGTGTCTAACTGCAGTCAACTCTGCTTTCTGCAAAAAACTATACTGTGCATGCATCAACATTACAGGACTGTCTGATAAATAGCTTCTACTTTTTCCTGATTTGATGCAGTGAAAGTATTCACAGCATTATCACAAGGTGCAATGATGTTATTATTTTTAAACAATCATATACAAATTCATAACTTAAAAGATTTTGGTACTAGGAATAGAATTATCAATTTTACCTATAAACTTTGTAAAATTCAGTTGCCAAGATCTATACTGTACAAGTAACATTTGGATTTGTATTCTTGCCATTGGATTTAGACTAATATCAGTATCAGGATCAATGTCTGTAATTTGAGTAAGTAGTAGTTCTGCCAATTCTGAACAGCTAATATTAATAAATTTAATAAATAACTATTGGTTAAAAATTTGAATACATCCAATAATGTGTCCTCTCTGATTTTTTAAAAACTATTTCCACTTATTTCAATTCTTTAAACAGGACGTAATGTCCTGTTTAAAAACAATTATCCCTACATATTTAAAAGTTGGATATATTTGAAATTTCTTTGAAGCATAGACCAATTTAGGCTTGTCATCTAAACAATTGTACTGAGTATTAACTTTTCTGTTGACCAATTCCAGTACTTGTGGTAAAAACTTTTAAGCTAAGGTGCAGGTGTATGCCATTTACGTGTCAGGATTAATTTATCAATCTGCTGGAGTAATTTTCTTTTTAAGATTTAAATAGGTTTAGAAGCAAGTCACGTGGCTGGATCAGCCAGTGTAGCTTCATGTCTAATTAAAAGTCTTAAAAATTCTATTTGCACTGTGGTACTTAACCTAGTTATACTAAAATTTAGACTAAAATTCATTACAGATAAAATATCTCTTGTCCAAAGAGACTATGGTATATGAAAAATATCAGAACATTTTTTACTTTCCCTATAAAGAAATATAATCAGATATTTCTTTCTAATTTGTTGTGTCCAATAGTAAATTTGAGCTATTGGCTGCTGGGCAGAGGGGTGAGGAGGCACAGTGGAGAGGGGGAGGGGAGCAGCTCTGAGCCCCTCTGCCTTTCTAGTAATAAACTCTGAGGGAGGGGAAGGCATGCCCACAGAGTACTCTGCATGCCATGCCTTAGGTTCACCATCACTGTCCTGGGGGCTGGAGTCAGATGCCCTTTCCTGCTAGGTGTCCTGTTCTTTCTTGCGGATTGCTCCTCCCTGGCAGGCAACATGAAGCCGTGCAGAGGAAGAAGGCCCAAGGCAAAGGCCTGTGGGGCATCCAAGGCTCATGGGCGTGACCCAAGGAAAATCTCTCAAGGGGGGGGCCCTCTGTGGAAAGCCAGGCCTGGAGTCAGGAGGTCCTGGGTTCAAATGCGGCCTGAGATGCTTCCTAGCCTTGTGACCCTGGAGAAGTCACTTAACTCCATTTGCCACGCCCTGACCACTCTTCTGCCTTGGAGCCAATGTTTAGTATCAACTCTGAGACAGAAGGTAAAGGAAGAAGAGAAGGATGTTGGATATGGGTTGGATTCAGTGTCCAATTGAAGTTATTTCTGATTCTCAAATTCTCTGAAGTTTCCCATGATGGATGTGTCTTGAGAACAAGGATCATGTCTGTTATCTTTCACAATGTAGTAGGAACTTATTCACGTTTTGTTGCATAAATATCATATACTCAAAGAATACATAGTTTGAGCACTATATAATGTGTTAAAATTTACAACTGGTATTTTTTATTTTTTTGGATTGCACAACTTAAACATTTATTTAGAGGCAAGTAAATGGCACAGTAGGTAGAATGTCAGGCTTGGAATCAGGAAGATCCACATTCAAATCCCACTTCAGACACTGTGTGACCCTAGGCAAGTCACTTAACCTCTTCTTCATTCTTCTCATCTGTAAAATTGGGATAATAAGAGCATCTACTTCCCAGAGTTGAGAGGGCCCAATGAGGTAATTGTAAAGCCCTTGGCATAGTTCCTGACACACAGTAAGTGCTGAATAAATGTTCATTATTATTATTAGTAATATCATTATTAAAGATGTTATAAATATTAAATTTTTTCCCTTTTGTCACAAAAGGGTTATTTCCTTGGTGGAAAAGCTGGTGAGGGATCTATGCTAAAGCAGTTACTTTATTTGAAAAATCTTTTCCATTGTTTATAGGATGAAGAATCTTCTGACTCAAACAAAGAAAAAAGAAAATTGAAGAAAAAGGCCACATCCTCTGGAGGGATACTTACGAGAAGGTCGTAATCAGTGAGTGACATAGCTTCCAATAAAAAGCCTGTTTGGTTTTCCCCTCTTATGTTTATATTGATATATCTCCCACTGCTCAGAATTCCTTAATAGGGCAAGGATCTGTGTCATTACTTGACTGCCGAAAGGAGAAATTTAAATGAACTACTGTAGAGAATTTAAAGTCTTAGATTTCATGTAATTCCCCGCCCCCTGTCCTTTTCTAACGTCTTCTTAGGCAATGTCAAAGACTCAAACCATTTTATATAGGTTAATAAAACTGATTTTACCAGAATGTAAAAGAAGTTTTGCGGCTGTTTTCAAACAGAAAATGACTCTAACCTCTCACCAGATGCTTCCAGGCTTTCCTTCATGAACTTTACTATGTAGATAATTTTATTAACAATGTTATTTGTCATAGAAACTCAGATTTATTTGTACAATTACTTTAAAAGCTTGCAAAGCTCTTTCCTCTGAGCAGCTTTTTTGATGTTAGGAAACTTTAGCTCTGGGAATGATTAGCTATTGTTTTAAGGCCAGGTCTCTGGACGCCAAATCAAGGGCTTTCTCTACTTTGCCAACGTGCTTCTCATATGCCATTGATGCTAGTGGCTCACCATCTAGAGGACATCATCTACCTTATACATTGTAAAAAATACCTTTTCTTTATTTTAATAAAAGAAGAATCTATTAGAATTGGGGCCAAGCTACCAAATCATGGAGAGCATTACTACTTTGGAGAAGATTGCAATTTCACATGAACACAAATATCACACATTTCACAAAATTGCTAACTTTCCAGGTAGTCGTATCTTCTAAAACAAAAGAAAGAATTAAAATCTACTTTAGAAATGTTTGCTTTTGCATTTCCTTACAAATTTATTCCAGGTGCAGACTGTATTTTCTTCAGTTCCAAAATTAGTTGCTACTTCATGGACCAAGAACCCTTGAAATTTCCATGTGGAAATTATTTTTAAAGTAAAGAAATTTTGGTAACTCACGTGTAACCACGTACTTCACTTGTGCACTGCCTGGGACTCTGCTGCTTACTACCTAACTTTAGCAGGCTGAGCCTTCACTGTCTTACCTGCAAAACAGCATCACTGGAAGGAAGTATTTCAAGGGTTGTTGTGGAAGAAAGTACTTACCAAGTGTCTGTTCAATTGAATCAAATGTTACAGGAGTCAGTACTGCTTTTATTAATCAAACCCCTTACTTTCTGTCTCAGAATCGATGTGAAGTATTGGTTCCAAGCAGAAGAGCAGTAAGGGCTAGGCAATGGAGGAGACTTGCCCAGGGTCACGCAGCTGGGAAGTGTCTGAGGCCGGATTTGAACTTCATTTCTTGTCTCTGCCAGGCTCTCTATCTAGCATATAGATTTTGATACTTTATCATTTCCATTTAGCCTTGTTCATTGTCATTTATAGCAGGAAGGAACCACGGTTGAGGTTAGCCTTCTGTTAAGCTTCCCAGCCAGCCCCATCATTCTTCATGTTGACTGACAATGTCTGATGGCTGTCCTTGGTTTCCAGGGAGCTGCAGTCTGCTGACCTTTCCTTGGGGGCTTGCTTTGATGCCAGCAGTCTTGTGGGTCAGTCAGTTCCCTTTGATCTGCCCTGTCTTCTACACAATTTCAGCAAATCTCTATCCCCCTGGGAGTTTGGTCAGTCTTATCTGAAGGTGTCTAATCTCAGGCTTTCCCTCTCCTGGCTCCTGCGGTGATAGCTCATGTCTTTCCTGTCATTGGCATCCTCAGCCTTGGACTCCTTTTCCATGTGGGGTCTGTAAGTGACCTCAGTGCCAGATACTGTTGGGGTAGTTTTTGCTGCACATCTCACTTTCCCATAGGAAGTTTATATAGTCTTATTTTGGGTGCTCATGGTTGTTTCTGGGTGACTTCATTTCCATAACTAGAATATGATGGGATTATAACTTTAGAGCTAGAAGGGATCCTAGAGGTAAGTTCAAACCCATCATTTTATTTTATTTTTAAGCCCTCAGCTTCCATCTTAGAATCATTACTGTGGATTGGCTCCAAGGCAGAAGAGTGGTACGGGATAGGCAATGGGGGTCAAGTGTTATGCCCAGGGTCACCCAGCTAGTAAGTATCCAAGGCCAGATTTGAACCCAGGACCTCCCACCTCTAGGCCTGGCTCTCAACCCACTGAACCACCCAGCTGCCTCCCCAAAACCCATCATTTTACACATGAAGAATGGAGAGGTAGACTTGTCCAGTCACATCTTTAAAATGTTTGAGCAAAGATTTGAACCCAGGTCTTTCTGGACAACATTAGGACAGAATCCTGGGCTTGGAGCCATTCCAGGAAGATGAGTACAAACCCAGCCTCAGATACTTCCTAACTGTGTGACCCTGGGAAAGTCACTTAGCCCTGTTTGCCTTGGTTCCTCATTTATAAAATGAGCTGGAGAAAGAAATGACAAACCACTCTATTAAATCTTTGCCAAGAAAACTTCAAATGGTGAGCTGAAGAGTTGGATATGACTGAACAATAACTCCTTGACCCAAAATCCTGAACTCTATTCACTAAGCTATATTTCTTAAATTTTTTAAAAATTATCTTTATTTTTATTTGACTTCATTTCCCAGGATATCCCTCTCATTTCCCTTTGAGACATCCCTTATAACAGAGAATCAGACCAAATTTTTAAAAATTGTAATTGAAAATTAAAAATTTATCTTTTAAAAGTTCTGCAATAGGGGCAGCTAGGTGATTCAGTGGATTGAAAGCCAGGCCTAGAGATGACCCCCACTGCCTAGTCCTTACCACTCTTCTGCCTTAGAACCAATACACAGTATTGATTCCAAGATGGAAGCTAAGGATTTTAGAAAAAAATGAAAAGTTCTGCAATACTCATCAGTCCATTAACTAAATCTGACAGTATTCAGCACTCATAGCCTCCATCTCTGCAAAGAAAGTTGAGAGGTGCATTTTCTTACTTCTTTTTCCGAGTAATCAGTTTTGATTTTTTTTGGCCTGGATTTTCCATTTACATAATTAGTCTTTGCATATAGTATTTTCCTGGTTCTATCTACTTCACCTTGCATCAGTTCATGTCTTGCCATCTTTATTTGAATTCCTTGTATGTTTCTTATGGCAACAGTCCATTACATTTACTTATCATAACTGATTTGACTTTGTTCAGAAACTCTACTATAAATATCTTGGTAAATATGAAACCTTTCTATCTTTGAACTCCTTGGAGTATATGCCTAATAGTAGGATCACTACCTCAGAGAGAGACATAATGCTTTCTCCAGCTTCTTGTAGGAATTCTATGGATTTCATTTTCCTACTTAAAAGGTAGTAAGAAGAAATGTGATTTTGTGGTAACCTTGAAGTTTCCCAAAAAAGCTTCCCATGTTGATTTCTCTACAAAGCAAACTATCATCTGGCAGTCTCCCATAAGAACTTTATTATTCTTAGTCCCTGACTGTCCATAGGGAGAGCTTGTGGAAGATCATGGTGAAACTTGGTTGCCTGAAGTTCACTGGTATTGAATGCCTCTTCCACAACAGCAGGGCTGGCTGCTTGGTCAGCTACTGCACTCACTAGTGGTAAACTAACTTGAAAAGACCATAAAGTCAAGATCAAAGTGGAGGAGAGTTGGTGCAAATACCTTCCAATTTGTGCACCTTCTGACTTCATCCTAAATCTTCAAAGTCCAGCAAATCTCAAACTAGCACTTAAATAAAATGAATCAGAAGTATAAGTACAGAGGTGGTGATAGAAAATTATGGCATTTCCCTTCTTTTTTTGTTGCTTCAAGGCACTTTCCATCTGCTGAGTCATTAAAGCATTAATGTAGGCTAATTTTATACCAAGTCACCACTTAGTTTATACTGGGAAGAATAATTAATAAAAATAGTTGTTTGTAAGACATAAAATCACATAGAATCTACTCCTACTAGATAGAGCTTGTTAATTAATGACATGAATATATGTTGGTTTTGAGGCA
The DNA here is from genome assembly GCF_027887165.1 of Monodelphis domestica. Classification (NCBI taxonomy): domain Eukaryota; kingdom Metazoa; phylum Chordata; class Mammalia; order Didelphimorphia; family Didelphidae; genus Monodelphis; species Monodelphis domestica. The sequence continues at coordinate 332,574,055 of NC_077230.1, read as the reverse complement.
ACATTGTACTCTTGAGACACAAATCTGGGCAGGGGCAGTTAGATATCCCAGTGGCTAGAGTGTCATGCTTTGAGATGGGAGGTCTTAGGTTCAAATCTGCCCTCAGACACTACCTAGCTGCGTGACCCTGGGCAAGTCACTTAACCCCAACTTCCTAGCCCTTACTGCTTTTCTGTCTTAGCATTGATACTAAGACAAAAGGTAAAGGCTTAAAAGCAAAACAAAAAACGAATACTGAAAGGTGCTACCAAGGTAGAAAATTTTTACATTTAGACCTGAGGGACCAATCAGCTAACTTGACGTTTATCTCCAGAATGCTATGTGCCAGCAGCTGATTAATTTCATTGAAGACAACTGATGAAGACAAATTTCAATACAAGACAAAGTGTCAGGTGTGTCCACACCAATGAAATAGTGACTCCTTAAAGTATAATTCTGTATTAAATATGGCAAATTAAAAGGAATGTTAGAAAACAGTTAAAATGCTATTTTTTTAGCTTATTCAGATCTTAAATCTAAAGTTCATGGGTTGATCTGGAAATAATTTGTAATCTGCTTAAAAAATATTAAAGGAATAAAAAGTAATAATAGTAGAATCACTAAAAATGAATTTTCCTGATAGAGATATATCTTTGCAGACCATTTAAATGCACAATGAACCTTGCTTTTTTAAAGTCAGAGATTTAAAGCTCCATTCAAAAAACTGTGTTTTTATAATCCACACACTTTTTAATATTCCTGCATCTCAGATTTAAGGAAAATCTGACCTTTTTAATGTAAAGTGGTACACACACATATCAAATTAGAATGTACATGAAAAATCATTGGTTTTGGCCATAGAGTAAATTTCAGATTCAGGTGTTAAGACAAAATTCAATAGGTGACAATCTTTTATTTTACTTAAATATATAAACATATGAAAATAATTTTCATTAGTTGTAACAAATAAAAATTGGTCTGGAGGCTCTCAGCACCGGAGTTATTAGCATTTATTAGTAAAGAGAGAGAGTTTGACAGAGGTCGAGAGAGGTCTCAGTCTTTCTACCTTACGGTAAGATCAGGTCCTAGATTTCAGCCCAGCATGGTCCCCTCCATGCTGAGGTGCTGCTTGCTAAGTGCCAGCCCAGGGAGTCATTCAAGAACAGAAGTAAAAAAAAAAAGCCTCTCTCCTTCCCTCGATCACCTTTTAAATCCCACCAGCTCTTTCCTCTCTGGTGACGTTCACGCTGATGCCAGAGGATGCCAGGGCTAGACTCTGTACCCAGGATCAATGTCCCCTAAATAATTTACTTCACACATGGTAAAAAAACAAACAAACCGAAAACCCCACAAATACGATCATGATGAAAAATGAGTATTAAATATATACCAAGAACTTTTGTTTGGGGAGTAAGTTTACTCATATGTAGCTAAAACTGAGTAGTCCAAAGTGAATCCATGGCCCTGCTTAAGTACATCCTGTAAACTAGCTGCAAGTATAAACTGCAAAATATTTTTCTACTACACTTTGATTAAGTTCTGAACAACAGCTTTTGGGCATCAGAGAATAAAGACAACTAGATTTATTCTGGAACCAAGACAAGCCAAACTGAATCGGTTCCCAGAGTGTTCTACAAAAGCAAAGATCTTCACATGTATGAAAATGAAGCCTTGTTCCTGCTGGTGGTGATAATGAAGAGTTGCTGTTATTTCCAGAGGCTGTAAAATCCCAGTGACATTGCCAGGCAAGAAAAAACAGTTGCTGTAAAAAAACCAAATCATTACTATAATATGTATAGCAGTCATGGCTACTTTTCCAGGGGTGCAGCAAAAGAAGTTCTATCTTACATTTAAACAAGAAGCAATAACCATGAAGTAAAAAACAAAACAAAAAACTGACCTTCTAGTCCACAGTCCATATATTCATTTGTGCAATGTTAAGGACCATGTGGGGGAAGTGCTGGCCTGACTATGGCCCTCATTCATAGACTCTTCATCTTCAGTCATTTAGATTATAGCTAGGAACCTGTATAATATATCTGTAGGGAACAGCTATGCTGCACAGTGAATTGAGAGCCAGGCCTAGATATCAGGGTCCTGGGTTCAAATGTGGCCTCAAATACTTCCTAGTTGTGTGACCCTGGGCAAGTAACCACTTAATCCCCACTGTGTAGCCCTTACTGCTCTCTTCTGCCTTGGAACCAATACACAGTACTGATTCCGAGACAGAAGGAAGGGTTTAAAAATGTTTTTTAATAAGAAAGCAACATTTTAAATAACATCATTATAAAATTATATACTTTGGCAGATTAAAAGAAAACCAGAAGCCAATATGAGTTGAGAGGAGAAAATTTGATTTGCCTTGAAAATGCCATTTACAGATGAAACTTATTGCATTTAAATGGACAGGAAACAATTAATTGCTGATGTGGGAATCTCTGCTGAATCAATGACAACTACAAATATAGTCAGACAACTGACTTGTTAGAAAAAGACTGAGATTAATACAAAGCTAAAAGAATAAAAAATGAGAAAAAGATGTAGCATACAATTAAGACAATTCAAACTTGACCTATTTAGGCATGTTATTGTTGCTGAAACATTAGAAATGGATAGAAGAAAGGCCATCAGCACAACTCTAATAATTTCTAACTGATGTAATATTGCTATAAACAGGAGGCCAAAAAAGTCTAGAATTATCTTAGTCAGCAAACACTTGGCTTTCTTGTCAAATGGAGAAAAATGGCAAGCAATGGCAACTTTGTTTTTGAAAAGGGTTCAAACAACAAAAAAGGAGATGTAACCACATAAAGTCATTGCAAGATCATTTAAGGATGAACTTCAGAAAACAACACAGGGGTAAGAGATATTTAAAGAATTTTACCTGCAAGATAACGAATTGTATCAAGTTTGTTTGATTCCATTAGTGTTTTTAGTGAAGCAATTTCAATGTCAATTTTATTACTGGTCCCTGCAATAATGCCTTTGACATAAGTATCCTGAAATACAAAACAGTTTTCATTAATTCAGTCTCTTTATATTATTTTAAAATAAATTATACCATAAACCACAATTCTTTTAGCTACTTGACACAGAAAAAAACCTTAAAAAAAAAAGCTAATGTACATGTGTGACCCTGGGCAAATCATATAACCTCAACTGCCTAGCTCTTAACCACTCGTCTGCCTTGGAGCCAATACCAAGTATCAACTCTAAGAAGATTAAGGGTTTAAGGAAAAAAGAAAAAAAACATCTTAGGAAAAGCTAACTATTGGGAAAAGTCACAAGAAGAAACATATCTGCTAAATGCTGAGGGAAAAAAGATTAGATAATACAGTCCCTTCCCTGCCTCGAGGCACTCTGAGTCCAGCAGATACAATGATGTCCCTGCACTGAGAATCATGAAACTTGAGCCTTGCTCTGCCATTAAGCAGCTGTGTGTCTTCTAATGCCACCACACTGAATATGTATACAGAGTAAGGTGTGAGGAGGGATAAAAGATTAAATAAGACTCAGTACCTAACTTCATGGAGCATAAAATTGAGTTTTGAGCATGGAATCATGGAGTATGAAAATCCAACTCATAAAAATGGGGAGAGGGAGAAGGGAGGGTAAACTTGGGTAGGTGGTAGTCAGAAACAAAAATATTTGTGAACAAGGAAAGACTGGAAGGAGAAGAAAAGTATAAATAGACAGGAGGCCCTGGGTTCAGATATGACCTCAGATATTTCCTAGTTGTATGAACGTGGGCAAGTCACTTAACCCCATTTGCCTAGCCTTTACTGCTCAATTTTAAGATAGAAAGGATTTTTTAAAAAAGAAAAGAAAAAAAAGAAATGCAAGGATCCTGGCCAACTTCAAGGGACTCATGATGAAATAGACTATCCACTGCTATAGAAGGAACTAATGAAATCTGAATGCAGATTGAAGGATGCCACTCTTCACTTTTCTTCCTCCATAAACTTTACTCTAGTATAAGCTATATGTGTCTTCCTCCAGTGAGGGAAAATTCACTACTTCCTGAAGCAGTCCATTTTAGTTTGGGACAATGCTTAATTATGAAGAACTTCCTGCTTAAACAGATGAACTCTGGGAAAAAAAAGTCTAAGCGATCAACTGGGTTAAAAGTCAAGGAAAATGAGGAATGAAAAAAGGACAAAGTAGTAACAATTTCCTTGGTGATGGAGCCATCAGTAAGAATTTTTTTGCAGACCAGTAGTGAATCTTTTTCATTAAATACATCAAGAAGCTGGGTGACAAAAGAGAAGAAGAAGAGTTTTCTCCTGATAAATCACAAGGAAGAGGCAGGTCTTTTTTTTTTTTTTTGCTAGAGTGAAAATGCAAAGGCAAAACAAAGAAAAAAATTATAAAAATACTCTAAAAATAGCTTAGAAGTATAAAAATAGCAAATATTAAGAGTCATCAATACTGACAAAGGCTTTTATTTCTTAAGGTTCAGAGTGAGTTCAAAGAGATCCATCCATCCAAAAATATTCACAGCAGCTCTTTTTTGTAATAGCAAAGAATTAGAGAATGATGGATATCCATCAATTTAGGAATGGCTAACTCCACCAACTAACCAACCAATCAATCAACATTTTTAAAGCACTGACTATGTGCCAATGGCTAGCAAAATGAGGCAAAAGAGAGATTCTTCCCTTAATGAGCTTACAATCTAACAGGGGAGACAACATGCAAATACATACATACATACATATATATAAAGCAAACTATGAATGGGGAAAAGAGGAAATAATAAAGAAAGGCACAGGAATTAGAGGGGTTGTCAAAGGTGGGATTTTAGTTGGAACTTAAAAAGGAAGCAAGGAGGTACATAGGAGTGAGGGAAGGAATGTTCAGAAATGGGAGACAGCTAGAGAAAATATCTGGAGCCAAGAGACAAAAGGTCTTTTCTCTGGAATAGTCAAGAGGTCAGTCACTGGCCTAATGGAGGTGGCTTAGGTTATGAAGGGCTTTAAACAGAGCATTTTGTATTTATTCCTGGAGGCAACAGGAAGTCATTGGAATTTATGAAGTGTGATAAGATGGGACCTGCACTTAAAGAAAATCGACTTAGTGGCTGAATGGAGGATGGATTGGAGTGGGGAAGAGTCCTGAGGCAGGCAGATCCACCAGCAGGCTATGGCAATAGTCCAGGCATAAGGTGATGAAGGCACTAAGGTGGTGGCAGTGTCTGAGGAGAGAAGGGGGAGTATTTGAGAGAGATCCCACAGGCCTTGGTGCCAGCTTAGATATGGGAGGAGAGAGATGGTGAGGAACCAGGAGAATGGTGTTGGCCTCTACAGCAATAGAGAAGGTGGGAGGGGGAAGTTTTAAGGGAAAAAACAATGACTTCCATTTGGACATAATGAATTAAAGGTGTTTACTGGACACCCAGTCTGAGAGGTCTGAAAGGCAGCTGGAGATGGGAGACTAGAGGTTAGCAGAGATGGGGTAGGATGGGAAGAGTTGAGAATCATTAGCATAGAGATGGGTGCTGATGAGATGAATAAATGAAGGAACGAAGAGGGAGAAGAGAGCCTAGGAAAGAAGACAAAAAGGAGGGGCCAGAGAGATAGGGGAAAATCAGATGAGGGCAGTGTCCAAAAACCTATAGGAAAGAGGGTATCAAGGAGGAAAGGTTCATCAGTGGTGTCCAAAGCTGCAGAAAAGTCAAGGAGAATGAAGCCTGAGAAAAGGCCACTGCATTTGGAAACTAAGAGACCATCAGTAATTTTCCCCTTTTTTAAACCTCCCATCAATTATAATCAATGCCATATATTGGTTCCAACACAGAAAAGAGGTAAGAGCTAGGTAATGGGGATTAAGTAACTTGTCCAGGATCACAAACCTACGAAGTGTCTAAGGCCACACTTGAACCCAGGGTCTCCTTTCTCTAGGTCTGGTTCTCTATCCACTGAGCCACCTCAATGACCCTATGATTAACTTTGGAGAGTAAGTTGGTAAGGGAGATATAATAGGTTTGCCCAACAGCACTAGGGCCTAGTTGAGGCTGTGCAACATAAATTTGTAGAGGACTGAATTAAGTTGCATAATTTTCTCCACCTTCATTCAGCAGCACACGTATAGGAGCAAAGGTAAGAAATGCTAGGAGTGATCTGACAGACTTTTAATTGTCAACATAAGTGGACATTGTAGAGTTGAATTGGTTCACCAAGGAGTCAAGCTGGGAGAAGAGGAGGCAGTGGCTAGTGTAGGGTAGCTGGTGGACTGGAGATCAGGGTAAAAATTAAGAGTTAGGGTTATGCAAGGGAAGGTAGAGGGAGATGTAAAAAGCCAATTGATTACAGTTGGATAAAGGGATTTCAGAACTCTTGAACATGGAGTGGGTGATGATAAGATCAAGGATATGACCATTTTTGTGAATCTGGAAGGTGAGTAAATTGAGGAATGATTAGGGTATTTGAGGGAGAGTCAATATGTATGCTGAGATCACTTAGTATGAGGGCAGGAATTGGGAAGGAGACAAAAACTGAGCCAGATATCAAAGTCATTCAGGAAGGAAATGGCCTGGGAGTCTGTAGACAATAGCTACCAGGATTTTGGCTGAGTGGTAGATATCAATAACAAGAAACTCAAAGGAAGAGAGGTTAAATGAGTGATGAAGAAAGGGGGAGAAAACTGGAAGTGCCAATGGAAAACAAGCAGTATTCCAACTTTTCCACCTCACAAGTGAACTGAGGAGAATGAGTGAAGGTCCAGCCAGTACTGGAAAGCATGGTCAGGAAAAGCCATGTTTCAATAAGAGGTGGTAGATGGAAAGAATGAATAATAAATGTTATATGAATGTGTGGATATACATAGAATACTCAAAAATGATTATAGGAAATGATGAAGGGAACAGTTTCAGAGATGCCTGGTAGGACTTATATGCACTGATGAAAAATGAGTGAGCAGAACCTAGAGAATGATTTATATAATAACAGTAATAGTGCAAAGAAAACCAACTTCGAAGGACCTGGGAACTCTGAACAATACTATAACCAATCTCAGTTTTGAAGTGCTCATGATGAAACATACTATCCACTCAAGACAAAGAACTGATAGAAAAAAATAAGCTTCAATCTACTTTTGAGTTTATCAGTTCTTATTTTCTTCTATTTCTTTTTCTTGCTTTCTCCCCCCAACCACTGAATATGGCTAATGTGGAAATTTGTTTTGTGTAGCTATGCAGAGTTATAATAGGTTTTTTTTTTTAGCCTTTTCAATGTAGGTGAAAGCAGAAGAGGAATGGGAATTTAAATTGAAAATAAAGTTAAAAGAAAAACCACAATAAATGTTTTACTCAAGCCTTGAAGTAAAACTTATGTAGAAATATGCTGGCAGGTAAGAAGAAAAAATGTTTCTAGAATGTTAAGCCTATAAAAACTCTAACCCCAGAAAGCAACAACAAATAAGTAACAGATCCAGAAAACTGTACCATAATAAAGAAACAAATCCTAACATACCTTTTTGTTAAATTCAGTGGTTGCTTCCAAAACTTTCTTTTCTATTTCATTGAACTGAAAAATTTAGGAAGAAAGTGTTTAAAAACTAAAGAAATGAAACAGTAAGTAATGAAAAAGAATCTTAAATGGATATTACCAGGTCTGTCACTCTGCTCCTCTCCAGATTAATATCCAATTTATTATTTGCTCTGATTCGACCACTTTCATGCTGTAAAGAAAATGAAAAGTATATTTTAAAATGACATCTTGTTTGTTTTTGAAATGTTCTCATATGGCAAAAAGAAAATGTTTTTCTTACCAGAAGTAGTTGTTTAACTTGTTCTAATTCAACTTTCATTTTCTAGGTATAAAAGGGACCATTGAACATTAGTGTTAATCAAAAGACCATCTTCCAAATGACCTAGAAATTCTGAAACATAAGATTACTAAAATTTGTGGAATCTGTGGGTTTCTACAACAGATCCATCCTGACATTAAAACAAAAACAATAGAACTTCTGTGAAGACAAGCTTATTCTTAGATCCCCAGTTAGATTTACATCTAAACACTGTAATCAGTTTAAATTATTGTGAATTTCTTTTAAAAAAGAACTTGGACTATCTCTTATTTGAAATGAATTTTTCAATCTGGTAAGCAAAATCAACTATTTTTTCTGTTTGGGGGGGACAGAGAAAATTAATGGAAAACGAAAATGTCCCATTAGCCATAAAATTCAAATGAATTTGAAATAGGATCTTGCTGAATTTTTTTCCAGTACTGGTTAAGTAAAAAAAAAGTACACAGGGTAGGAGAAACTACAAATATAGACCCATCCATCCATATGTACTGATGACTATGATTTAAACATAAAGGTCCAGGTATTGCTATAAAGTATTCTTGTAAAATTTTTAATAATTGTAAAGCAAATATATCATCTTTTGTTAAAATATTTTAAAATAGCAAATTCTGTGATATGTATTTGGTATAACGTATTCATAATTTTAAAAGTTTATATTACCGCATTCTCTGCTCTTAGATTTGCAAATTCACTTTTCTCTAGGATGACCATATCTTTCCGGATTGAGTCCAAATGTGACATTAATTGCTGGACAGTAATTTCCTAAGAAATAATACATTTGTGAAGAGTGAATCAAACTTTCATTTGTCTATCAATCAGCAACTTTTAAGTTAATCAATCAAAAACTTAAGTATCCCTACTTAGTACCTTACCAGTTACTAAGTATAAGAGTTCACAAGCCACTTTCTAGAGTGGGTGACAACTCCAAAGGCCACTGCCTCCCCCAGGCAGTGCTAGGCAAATTGAAAGACTGCGATTGGTTCCTATAAAGTGGGGAAGGGACAGAAAGTGACATGGGAAAAGGATTATAAAGTCATGAACTTCCTGACTTTTTATAACTCTCTTATTTAGTCAAAATCCCAATTTAACCATTATACATGTAAATGCCAAAACTGTAAGGATCATTTTAGTGTTTTGACTTAAAATCTAAATAAGTGGTTGCCATGGGAAATTCCCAAATATGAAAATACCCAAGTCAGCTGGGGATTTATGGAGATTTTAATTAATAAAGAGAGAAGGAATTAAGGGAAGGGGGTGGGGGGGGGGGGGAGAGAGGCAGAGAGACAGAGAGACAGAGAGAGACAGAGCACGAGAGAGTGAGAGCTCAGCCAAGCAGTAGTTAAAGGCCTAGGCCAAAGGGCCTCCTAAGGGAGAGGGAGTCAGTCTTATCATTCACCACAAGACCATCTCCAAGCAAGCTCCAGTCCTCCACTGAATCTCCTGAACTGAGTTCAATTCAACTCCGAACTCAAACTGAAACTGAACTGTTCCTTAGCCTCCTTTTAAAGAGAATTTTCTCTTTTGTCACCTCCCCTAAATTTTCACGTCTACCAATCACAGTAGACGCTTTTTTTTCAGGACTGCCCATTCTTAGTTCTCACCTTCTTTGGTTATATTATATCTTCTGAGTACTTCACACCTCTTTGTTAAGCTTGCCTTTTGTAAGTTACTTGACCTTTTTGTGATTAATTTAACCTTTACAGGTACTTAACACCCTTTTGTATTAGATCTAAAAATAGACTTAACATTCTAGCTTTACTATAAGGTATGAGTTAGGGTGGAGTAATTTCCAAGTTCACAATCCATTCCTGATTCTTTTTAGACCAAGTATCTCCATTGTTTTACAATAAGGGAATAGTTAAACCAAATCTTCTAAGGTACAGTCTGAGCAGTTTTTAAGATTCACATACATTATTTATACATTAAATTAAGAAATACTAGCCCTTATGTATTCATGGGAATTAAGACAATGAATTAACACATATTAAAATCATAATGTTGCTTTGCTAGTTTGAAGAACAGTAACAAACATGAAAATTGTTGTATATTTAGGAAATAATGATGGATAAGAATATTTTCTAGGAATCAGGAAAATGGCTAGGTTTTATTAAGAGTACAGAAGAAAAAATTTGAAATTCACTTTAGCTGTAAATACAATTCTATTGTAAGAGAGTATAGCAATAAAAGTCTAATGTAAAGAGCCTTAGACTTGGATTCAGAAGCCCTGGAGCTAAATCCTGACTCAAGACATCTGCTGGGGGATCACAGATAAGTCAAAAAGTCTCTGAGACGAAGTTTCGTTATCTATAAAAAAAGGATAATAATACTTATACTTCCTACTTTTCACAGTGTTGTGAGGTTAAGCACTTAAATGTATTACAGATATGAGTTATTATGTAATAGGAAATCCCAAGGTACCACATTGGAGCTTAACAAAACTGGCTGGAGTCTGTTTTGCCTAAATACCTTGGGCATCATTTCAGCAGGATAATTTATAGGTCCTTTATTAGGCAACCTTATACTAAGCTTTGTATTGGAGAGGACATACTTTAAAAGGTGGTTCCAAATCCACTTTCAAGGAAGTCACATAGTATATCTAAGGCTTCACCCAGCTAGTGATACTAGTTATAAAGAGTAGCTGAAAAGATAATAGTTTAAAATATAAAAGCGGTTTAAGGAAGCTTTGCTCATTTTCCCATTTGCTACCATTTTCCCATTATTCAACTTTCTTAAAATTCAACAGTCTGGTAGCCTCCTATAAAAATATTCTCATTTTTCTTAATGAAAGGAAAAATAGGTTGTGGTGATCTAGCTCTGAAAAAAGGCAGTTATAGGATTCTGCTAGTATATATTTTTACATATCCTCAGTATAAAGGAACTATTTGTCATTTCATTCAACAAACACAAAGGAAAGCAATTATCAGCAACCCTAATCCTTTTTGAAAAATGTTATGATCACTGTTTATGGTCAGGACAGTAATATTTTGTGATTGCTTTATTAGGCTATTCCTTTTCTCAGGGGACCAAGCAATCCTAATGGAGCTACTTCATATCTGATAAGTTAACATTTTTAGAGAGTAACCATAAAGCATGTCTGACGATTTTGGATTTGGACTGCTCATTTTAATCCCAAGAGGTATTTCTTCCTCATGGAGTTGTGAGAAGGGGGAAAGGAAAACTAAACCACTTAAAGATTCAAATTGTGCCTACACTGCAATACTGTTAAACGTCAGAAATAGCCTTCTCTTAGTGTAGTCTCTTGCATATTGTAGATTAAAGGAATTTTCATTCATTTAACAAATATTTGAGTGTTGGCCTATCTGTGAGTTCTTTACAAAGCTGTTTAAGTCACGAGGGTGTTGTAATCTAATAATTTTAGATTAAGTTTCTTGAAGACAGCAATAGCTCCTCGTAGTTCCTCCAAAGCTTCTCAAGACTATAGAGGAGCTAAATTTTAGTGATTATTATCTCATTTGATTTTAGTCTCTAATAGCTTAAATGGCCCTCAGAGGTTTCCTATTCCAACCAGTATTTGAACAAGAGCCTCAACGATATAAAACACATAGCCATACAGACCTTGCCTGAAGGAAGGTCTGTAGTGAAGGAGGGCCTACTTCTGGGTTGCTCATAGGAAATTCTCATTATATATAAAACTTAAATCTATCTTTTTGCAACTTCTACCCATTCTTCCTCCTAGTTCTAGTCTCTGAAGCAAATCATAACAACACTAAATCTTTCCCATATACTAGCCCTTCAAATACTTGAAGGTAGATATCATGTCTCTGTTGAGCCCGCCTTTTCTTCCTCCCAGGAAAATTACCTTAGTTCCTTATTGATCCTCATGAGTTTTCTGTGAGGTGGGTACAGTGTCATCTTCATTTTATAAATGACTAAACTGAAGTTTAGAGGTAGATATGTCCTTAATCACACAGGTGATATAAAGGAGGATTTAAACCTTTATGTCTTTCTTTAGTGAAAGATCAGTGCTATTTCCATTATATCACCATTTCTCATGCAGTGGAAAGTTGTGGGAAAAAAAATCATTAAACTAAAATAATATGTTTTTAAATTTAAAAGCAACTTAAATTTAAGGGCTGGAAAATGCTTTCAATTCTAAGTCTGTTTACCCTTAAAAGTAAAATAAAAATCTCCAAAGGGATGGCATCCCATTCATGAAAGTACTAAAATGTCACTTAATTTGAAACTACATTCTATAGCAGTGATGGTGAACCTTTTAAAGACAGTGCCAGCCCCGACCCCCATCCCCTGACTGCTGTGCCACACCCTACCAGTAACTCAGAGGGGAGGGAGGAAGCACTCCCATTAGACTGCTGGGCAGAGCAGTGGGTAAAGTGAGGAATATCCTCAGCAAGTATAGGGAGGGGGAGGGGAGTGGCCCAAGTGCTTTGCTCCTCTCTAGTTCTGCTGCCTGTGAGCCACCCATCTTATCCCCCTGTGTGCTCCTATTGGGCTGCTGGGCAGAGAGGCAGGGTGGAGAGGGGGAGGGAAGTAGCTCCGCTCAAGTCTCTCTGCCTTTCTAGTAAGGAACTTGGGGGGGGGGGGGAAGGGATGGACAGTACATACTCACAGAGAATGCTCTGCATGCCATTTTTGCACCTGTGCTATAGGTTTGCTTTCACTGTTCTACAGCATGAGAATAACATTTTCCTATTTCTGAAATGTATTACTGTTCTGGGGAGGGAAGGATCCATTTAAAAAGAATCTCTGACTTATAACTACAAATGAAGACAGATTCTATTCTTAAGAAACTATTATATAGCACGAGTCAGAGCAAATTAACTCATTGGCTAACAGTACAAATCATTATGCCATAAATGACACCATCAGTTGTTCACTGATTAGTTTAGCTAATGAACCCATATAAAATTTACTGCCACTAGGCCAAATGCCTATTTTAATTTGGATCTATTAATGGGCATTTGTTATGATAAATACTTACTGACTAAACTTAAGTAAAGATGCCAGATGTGTATGCCATTTACCATTAGTCTCTAGAAATTTGAACTAGATCTCTCAGCTTCTTTTCAAGTCTAAAATTCTATGAAAAGCAGATAGGGAAATGATGAGCAGGTTAATTTTAATCTTGGAAAATACTACTTGAAATTATGAAGAGCAAAATGAATAGAACCAAGAAAACATTATATACAACTACAGAATTAACACTTATGAATGTTTATCTTCAGAGAAAGAACTGATAAAGAGAAACAGGAAAGACATAATTTACATATACATATTTTTTGGTTGGGTGATACATTTTATGGTGTGGGAAGGGGCAAGAGGGGGTGAAATACTGGGAAATTTAATGTGACTAACAAACCAATGAATAAAAAAAGAATTCATGAAAAGCAGGCAGAAAATTTTAGCTAATAGGAAAACATCTCTTCTGAAGGAACCAGAGAGTCACTGAATTTTATTAGGAAGCAGAGATTGAGATATAGTCAGAACCTGCCAGTGAGGAAGATAAACAACACAGATGAATGGAAAATTGACTGGAATAGAGAGACTTGAGAAAGCGGGACCCATCAGGAGGCTACTGACAACAGTGCAGGTGATCAGAGATGGAAACAGGGTGGTGACAATATATAGAAAGTAAGTTACATGGGGGAGCTAGGTAACACAGTGAATAGAGTGCCAGGTTTAGTTTCACCCTGGACGAGTCACTTCACCTCAATTGCCTACTGTGGTTATTCTGTCTTAGAACTGATACTGAGACAGAAAGAAAGGGTTAAAAAAATAAATTTACAAAGAAAGAATCAATAGGACTTACTTGGCAGCTAATTGGATATGGAGAGCTAACAATTAAGATAAGAGAATGCTTTTGACCCAGCAATACTACTACTAGGCCTTTATCCAAAAGATTAAAAAAACAAATAAACAAAAACCAGAAAAGAACCTATTTGTACAAAACGATTTAGGGCAGCTCTTTTTGTGGTAGCAAAGAACTGGAAATTGAAGAGATACCCATTAACTGAGGAATGTCAGACAAGTTGTAGCTTATAACTGTAATGGAATACTATTATGCTATAAGAAATGACAAGCAGGATGAGTTCAGAAAAACCTAGAAAGACTTACATGAACTGTTACAAAGTGGAATAATAAGAACTGGGAGAACATTGTACACAGTAACAGCAATATCCAAGACAATCCCAAAGAACTCAAGGTGAAAAATGCCATTTACCTCCAGAGAAAGAACTGATGGAGTCTGATTGTAGACCAAAGCATACTATATTTCATTTTCTTCATTTTTTTTTGTTTGAGTTCTCTTCTACAAAATGACTAAAATGGAAAAATGTTTTACATGACTATACATGTAAAATCTATATATCAGGTTGCCTGCCCTCTTAGGGAGGAAGAAGGGTGAGAAAATTTGGAACTAAAAAGAGTTAAAAATTGTTTTTTACATGTAATTGGAGAAAAACAAACTAAAGCATCACAGAAAAAAAGGATGAGGCCTAGGTAAACTGGGAGGATGGTGGTATTCTTAATAGTAATAGGGATGCCAGTAAGAATGGGAGGGCTTTAAAAGAAAAGAAATTTTCATTCTTCTTAGCTGTGTGAACCTGGTTAAGTAAAAATTGAATTAGTTCAATGTTGAACATGTCAAATTTGCAGTCCTCAAAAACTGTGTGGCAGGAACAAAATTAAAATGTTGAATAAAATAAAAATACAATGTAATATGAATTTGTGATTTTCTAAGTTAATATTCAGCCTTCAGGAATCCATTTCTATTTCAGTTTAACGCTACTGGTTTAAGATGTCTACCTAGTATTCAGTTACAGATCTAACATGCAGTTAGTGATGCAAGACCAGAGAATGGGGTAGGTTTTAGGCAGGACAAGTAGATCTGAGAATTATCTGCATACTGATGATAATTAAATCCATGGCAGCTGAGGTCACCAAATAAAGAGGGAGAAGAGAAGACCCTGGGCAGAGCCTAGGGGGTCACAGGCACAACCTAGATGAAGAATCAACAAAAGAGAGGAGCCATCAGATAGGTTAAGATGAGAACCAAGGGAAGAATGCCATAAAATGCTAGAGAAAAGAATATCAAGAAGAGGGTGACCAATAGTCAAAGGTTGCAGAGCAGTTAAGAAAGATAAGAATGGAGAAATGTTTGTAGATCTGGCAAGAGACTATTACTGACTTTGGAGAAAGAAGATTCATTTGAATGCTTGTCAGAAGCCAGGCTTCAAAGAGAGAAAGGATCTGACTGTAGGCACCTTTTTCAGTTTAGTCATGAAGGAGAGATACAGGATGATAGCAGCAGAGATGGCCGGACCAAGTGATCCATCTTCACTACTGATGAAGGTGATAGTGATAGAATGAATAAGTGACATGAAATGAAATGTGAGGCAAAGTTCTTAGCTGAGAGGGTAGGAGGAGGAACAACCATGGGAGCTTTGAGGAGGGATGGAAAGGTTTGGAAGAGTTGCTGGGGGAAGTGGGATAGTGAATTGATCAGTGAAAAAAGGAATGGCCTGTCATTATAAGAGAACAGTTGACATAATAAATTTGTAGTGGACTAAGCATAGTTTTACGATTTTCTCCACCTTCATTGTGCAGCACATGAGTAAAAGTAGTGGATGGTTGTGGGAGTAAACCAGTGCTGGGACTAGAAAAGGCAAGACTGGTAACATAAGGGGGCCAGGGACTCAAGAAAATGAGGACAGTGTAGAGGTGAACTGGTTCATTAAGGATTCAAGATGGGAGAGGAGAGAGAATGTTAACAGTGCAGGAGTGACAGCTTGGGTAAGAACTGAGTCATGGAGGTATTGGAAGTCATGGGATGAAGAAAAGGGTTAGGAGTTGCAGGCCAAAAAAGGTAGAATTTTATTAGCAAGCTATCCCTTTTAACAAAGAATCAAAGAGAAAAAAAATAGTTGAACAAAATCAACTATTATATTAACCAAATTGGACCCACAATCACAAAAACAGGAAAGAGTAGATTTTGTCACTCATTTCTGGAGACTAGGCTTGGTCATTATAATAATACCAGCTGACATTAGCAAGCCACTGTCACATGTAAAAGGAGGGTGATCTGGCTATTACATGATTTCTAATATTTCAGTTCAAAATACAGTTTTCATCTACAGAGAAATTTCTATATCATCTGAACCACTTCTGAAATTTAAGAACCACTGTTCTAATCATGTTAGAACTTTGGCTCTAAAAATGAAATATCCATAAATCTGTTTTATTGCCCTAACCATCTACACATGATTAATATGGGATTTCTAGCAAGAGGAACTTTTTTACCTTAGGCCTTCTTGGAAACAGACTCAAAAGCAAGGTAAGGTGCAGCAGATGTTATACTTTTGCTTTTTGCGCACTTGAAATAATAACATATAACTAATTACCTGTTGAGTTCGAGTGACCATCTCTTTATAGATTGTGTCGAGGCTGACATTTGAAAGAACTGTTAATGCTGACACAATTGTTTCTGCTTTTGCTTTTTCAAATCCTGTGGGCAGGGAACAGGCATTAATATTTTTAAAGTTGTAAATCCTTATCAGAATAGAACTTTCTGCCACACAATAACATTTTTCTTTTTAATTACTTAATGCAATACCTCTCTCTCCCCTCCCTGCACCATAGAAGGTATCATTTGACAAAAAGACAAGTCTATTCTTCAAATACTAATACTCTAAAGGAATATATTGTCCTCTTGGTTCTACTCATTTCATTCTTCATTACTCCAAGTAGACCTTCCCAAGTTTTAAAAAAATTAACCTGTTCATTGTTTCTTATGGCACAATAATATTCCATCATAATTATATACCATATTTTATCCAGCCATTCCTCAATTGATGGACATCCCCTTGATTTCCAGTTCTTTGCCAACACATAGAGATGGTATAAATATTTTGGAACATATATTCTTTTTCCTTTTTCCCTGATCTCTTTGGGAAACAGTCCCAGCAATAGGTCTCACACCATCACTTTCTGCAAAGTATAACGCAGTCTAAATCATAATCAATGTGATGAGATAATGGATTACTGTAGCATTATAATGCTATTTCATCTTTGAAATATGTACTCAATAATAGGTTGCTCACCTTCTTTTTCCAAGTCTTGAACCAATGCATGGCTATCAAAAGTTAACTTCCTTTGCTCCAACGGAGTTATGTCTATACTCCTCATGTCATAACCTTTCTTGGAACTAGTGGTCAGGAAACCTGAAAAGTAAGGGTCAGGTTGTTTTTATGAAATTGAGTAATCAAGGTTAATCAAATCAAGGTTTTTTATTATTGTCTGTCTTGCTACCTTATATCCAATCAACAGTGAAAGACAGTACAAGCATACAGTGTGTAGTGCACAAGACTTGGCTTCAGAATCAGGCAGATCTAGATTCAAATTCAGTCTCTGACACATATGTTATCCATAAGTTTAATGTAAATCATTTGTACAAGGAAGAAAAGAGCCTAAATAGTGGCTTACTCAGCAAAAACTTGACTTACCAATAGGAGAGCTATGGAAACTAAAGAGTATACCTCTTTAGATTATAAACTTATTTATAAAATGTTGGAAAACAATTTAGAAGATCATAAGCAGCATCATATAAAACAGAGAAAAGGCAGTGGAAGATGAAGTTAGTTTTAAAAAAATATTGGACAACTAAGCAATGTCAAAATGAGGGCACTTAAAAATGAAAATGGGAGGATGATAAACAAGAAAAATGGAGAAAAACTGCAAAGATTTTTAACAACTCCTCACCACTGAGGAAAGCATGGCTTAAACCTTAGATTTAAACACTACTTTCCTCAATATGCTTGGAGTGGAGAAAGAAACTAAAGAAAACATAGATGGAATATCAGCTACTGCAAATTGATTAAAGACTATAAAATCCCACTGTGCTTATTATTTGTTGATTATTTTTAAAAATCTGAATTTAGAAAGGAAAAAGACACCTTGCCTTAAAGATACCTCTCATGTATACATCAAAATAAAATTACTTAAGACTTTTTGAAAGTTATAAGTTTATTGAGCAAACTTCTGATTAAAATTTTAGACAAGGCATAAATCAGAAAGATATACGTTTGACAAAAGACATTTGTTAGTGTTTTAGAAAAGAAAAAGCACAGAAATCCAAATAGGAGAAGAAATGTCTTATAGACAGTGAGATCCTTCAAATAGTCCTGTTTGTGAATGACATTGTGCTGGTTGCATCAAATACTAAGATGATTTATAACCTTCCCCCAAAGATCTTGCAACTCTCAAGTTTGTCCTAACTACCCAAAGAGAAATAATTAAGTGGATAAAGAAGGCCCGTTATCCAGATTATGACATGCAGGTAAATGGACAACATAAAAAGTTCATTCAGACAGACACTATATTCAAGGACAAAGAGTCGGGCACATAATTAAACAGGAGCAGACTATACTGTTTTTGGGAAATCATGTAGCTCCTTTAACAACTTCTAAATTCTTCTAAAATGTTTTTAATATCAATATTATTCTGGCTGTGTTATATTTTCAGTGCTAAAACATTAGTCTCAGATAAATTAAAAATATGTTATACATAGTAATGGTAGGAACTGTGAAGAACTAAAGAAATGTTATCTGTGAAAAGAAGATGGGGCATAAGGAGATAGTAAGAGATAATTATTGATGGACAATGTATGTCATATTGTTATGCTTGTGGTATATCATGACAAAGTAAGTAATGACACAAGATAGGTAGGCCTGTATTGACTGTCATCTGTATCAATGCAGGGAACATTCTCATTGATGAAATAACAGATTCATTAGATTATTTAGGTGTGGTTCAGAGTATATATTCATCAATAGTACTGAGAAAGAAGTGATTGTAAAAGAGATGGGTCCTGAGCTAGGCACAAAGGACTGACAGGATTTGGATAGGTAGAAAGCAGGCTTTCCAAGAATGCTGGAAATAGATTACATGTTTTCTATCATGTGGTCAAATGTGCACATGACACAAAGAGAAACAGTATGTAATACAATGGCTAACAGAATTTAGATACCAAAAAAATATGATATTTACATTTATGCATACTAAAATCAACTTCACTATTATGGGATTAACTAAGTGTTGCTTCGTTGTTGTTCTCCAGTTCATTTTACAGATGAGCTGAGCCCAACAGGCTAAGTGACTTGCCTAGGGTTTCATAGTAAGTGTCTGAGGCCAGATCTGAACTCATGAACTCTTGATTCCATGCCTAGTGCACTATCCATTGTGCCTCATAGCTGTCACCAATAAACTCAAGTGACTATTACCTGCAGGACCAAACACAAAATTCTGCTTGGCTTTCAAAGTCCTTCATAATGGGCTCTTTCCTAGCTTTCCAATTTTCTTATACTTTATTGTCTCTGAGTACATTCTGTGTTAACATTGACACTAGCATCTCCCTATACAAATGTTTTCACTAGGTCTCTCTCTGCTCCACCAATTAATGCAATGCTCTCCTTCTTCCTCATCTCCACCTTCTAGCTTCCCTGGCTTCTTTCAAGTCTCAGATCAAGTCCACCTTATGCAAAAAGCCTTTCCCTCTGACATTACCCATGAATCTGTCCTTTCTAAATCTTGTTTGTACACAGCTGTTCACATGTTTTTCCCATTACATTCTGAGTTCATTGAGAGAAGGGATTGGTTTTTGCCTTCCTTTGTATCCACAAGGGTTTGGCACAGGGCCTGGCATAAAGCAGGCACTTAATAAATGTCTGCTGAATGAAATTTTGGTCAGTATGTCAACAGCTTGGCAGAGAAGCTAAAACATTTAATGCAGTTTAGGCTGTTATTAGATATAATGTGAAAACTGAGTGAGGTGATTGTCTTTTTTTTTTTGAAGTCCATACCTTCCATCTTAGAATCAAAAGTGTGTATTGGTTCAAAGGCAGAAGAGTGGTAAGGGATAGGCAATGGGGATTAAGTGACTTGTCCAGGGTCACACAGCTAGGAAGTATCTGAGGCCAGATTTGAACCTAGGATCTCCATCTCTAGGCCTGACTCTCAATCCACTGAGCTACCCTACTGCCCCCTGAGGTGGCTGTCTTGAGTGTACCCTGTTCTTTTTAGACTTCATACAGGATATCATGCTTATTTTTATGTACCATGTCTTAGATGCTGACAAACTGGAACACATCAAAAGGAGAGGGATCAGGATTATGAGTGGTTCAAATATATAGATCTATATAGATATATATCTATATAGAGCTATATAGATCACAGAAGCTGTAGGGGCAACCTAAATAAGTCTGTAGGTAATTGAAGGGCTGTGATCCCTAAGAGATTATACTTGTTCACCTTGGCCCCAGAGGGAAGAAGTTAAGGGGTAGAAAAAAGTAGATTTTGGCTCACAATACATAAAAGCCTCCTAATCATTACAGCCATACAAAAGTGTAAAGGCTTCCCCCCAGAAGGTTTCTCCATCATTGATTGTCTTGTAGAGGAGACTACTGGTTAGGTATACATTGGAATAAAGTCTCAGAGGTCAAGACAATGTTAGTATGAATGCCTGATTGGGGGGGGGGGGGCAGATGGGTGGCTCAATGGATTAAGAGCCAGGCCTAGAGATGGGAGGTCCTGGGTTCAAATCTGGCCTCAGACACTTCCCAGCTGGGTGACCCTGGGCAAGTCACTTAACCCCCATTGCCTAGCCCTTACCACTCTTCTGCCTTGGAGCCAATACACAGTATTGACTCCAAGACAGAAGATAAGGGCTTAAAAAACAACAACAACAACACCAAAAAAAAACCAAAAATGAATGCCTGGTTGGTATCCTATCGCAATATGAGCTTTATCTTTTATAATTATTGTGCAGCATGTTATCTGATTATTAATGCTTTTTCAAATCCATATCTTCATTTAGCCTTCTTTGAGTTTTATCCCTATCTCATAACTCCCATAAAATGCTCTGGGACAGGGGCCAACACTTTTATTTCATGTATCCCTTTGGAAGTCTGGTGAAGCTATGGATTCCTCAGAATAACAATTTTCAAATACATGAAGTAAAATACATAAAAACAGGTTTTTAATCATCAAAATACTTTTTAAAAAAAGAGGCTCATGCACCCCAAGTTAAGGACCTCTGCTCTAGGAATATCCTTTTCTTTTTTTTTTTTAAATCCTTGCCTTCTGTCTTAGAACTGATATTTGGTAAAGACTAGGCAATAGGGGCTAAGTGACTTGCCCAGGTTTGTTCAACTAAGAAGTGTCTGAGGCCAGATTTCAATCCAGGTCTTCTTGAGTTCAGGCCTGGCTCTCTATCTACCATGCTATACCTAACTGTCTCAATATTCTGTCTTTTAAATTTTAGATGGTATCCTCACTAGCAGAGCTCAAAAGCAAAGCACTTCTTTGTCTTTGTCTCCCCACCTATCAAGACTAATAAATGCTGAAGGGAATATTTCTCTCAGTTATTATTCCAAGTTGTGGTTCATTGAGTCCTTAAACTATTTTTAAATGCATTTTAGCTAAAAACTATACATTTAAAATGCCATGGTTTGCCAACTGCAGTAAAATTCAAACTTATAAGTTGCATTAAGACCCTCCACAATCTGGCCCAAGCCTTGTTCTAGTCAAATTTACCTACATTTGTGTTTCTCCATCACTTCTACACCTTAGTTCATGGAATTTCTCCTTGCTAGGATGGCCTCTACTTGTTATTACCTATCCAAATCTTATTTCTGCATTAAGACCCTGTTAAAAAGTTTCAGCCTTCATAAAGGCTTTCCCTTGTAACTGAATGGTATAACAATTTTTTATTGTTGGCACATCTTCATAGCTCTTTAAAGGTTGCAAGTACTTTTATATGCCATATCACTTGATCTCTACAACCTTGAGAAGAAAGTACTATTCTTCCTATTTTACTGAGGAAATGGAAGCTGTCACCTTGCTTTCTCAGGGTCACAGAGCACTGTCTTAGGTAGGATTTGCACTTAAGTTTTCTTGACTTCAAATCTAGCACTCTATCCTATGTCTTGTTGCCTTAATTTTACTGATTTCCCAATAGATCCTCAGCCAGTCAAATTACTTATTCATCTGTGCCAGATGAATAGATTCATCTAGCAACTGTTAGGCTATTTCTCTCTCTCACATATATATGTACACACACACACACACACACACACACACACACACACACACACACACACAATTTTATGTATCTTAGAATTGAAAAAGAACCTCAACTGACATTTGGTGTAATCTGTGTTGTTGTTATTCCAGGACCATAGCCATCCATGGCAGTTTCCTAGAAAGGATACTGATGTGTTTTTTTCCTTTTCCTTTTCCAGTGGATCTTTTTGTCAGGCAATCACAGATGAAGTGACTTGCCCAGGGTCTCAAGGCTAGGAAGTATCTAAGGCTGAATTAGATATAATGTGAAGACTGAGTGAGGTGACTGTCTTGGTGTACCCTGCTCTTTTGATTTCTTATCATGTTTACTTTTATGTGCCAAGTCTTATATGTTGACAAACTAGAACATATCAAAAGGAGGATGATTAGAATTATGAGAGGATCAAAGATCATGTCTTGATTTCTTGACTATAGGCCCAGTGCTCTTAACCATTTGAGTCACAGTTGACTCTGGTCTAATTTATGACTTAACAGAAACCATCAGGTCAGGTCATTACACTTTTATTAGGTGCTTACTATGTACCAGGCATTGTGCACTGGAAAGGCAAAAAATAAAACGAACCAGGAAACGACCAAAAAAACCCAACAAAAAAACAAAACCCCCAACCTAGCTCTCAAGGAGAACACAGTTTAATGGATCTGGGCAGAGTCCAGACTTAATTTTGGTAATGAGAAAGGAACTCATTCCTTAAGGCAGTCCATTCTAGGTCAAGGAGCGTACTATTTGTTAAGTCGGTTTTCCTTATAGTGAGCACAATTTCAATTCTGGTAACCTATGGGACATTTTACAATAAAAACAACTCTTATTTATAAAAACCCAGGTGTTACTATCTCCAGTCGACAATGGGGAAACAAGCCCAGAAGTCAAAAGACTTGGTGGGGATTCAGCCTTCTAATAAACACACTACCTATGAGGCTCCAGGTTCAGCCTTCCATTCTGCACCAGTCACTTAACCTCACCTACAAAATATGCAGGTTAGGGAGGATGACCTGCTACGCTTCATGCTAGTTTGTTCCCAGTCAAACTCCCTCCTCAATCCCAGAGCTCAGCGGAGGTGACACTGGGAAACAGATCCCGAGGAGGTTCGAAAAGGGAGGGACGGGAGCGACGCCCGAAGGAGGACGGCAGCCGAAAAGGTTTTCGGGGGGAGCAATGGCTCTCTCATTTGTAAATGGCTCACTAACACTGTGCGAATATAACCAGACGAGGACAGCTAGAAGGGGGCAGGGAGGTTCCTCTCACCTCTCCATTGGATTAATGAACTGTCTGTTCCGCCAATGGGCCTCCCGTGAAGGGTAAAGGTTCCAGAGTGTACCCCCTTAACGCGGAGGTGAAGAAGCTGACAAACCCAACCGCCTCGCATATCTTCTACAGTTAGCTTCCGGTGAAAAGAGGGCCTCAAAGGCTAAGTCGGTCACGCAAGGGCTTCTGGGAAGCGTAGTTGCGTTGCCCGCATAGCCTTCTGGGAAATGTAGTCTTCGATCGGTTATAAGCCACCAGAGGAAATGACGTTGGGCCGTTGCAGCAAGGTCCTAGGAATACGTGACCTGAATCCAAGCGAAATTTGCCCGCTTCATTGAATGGCACGTTTGCTCCTCTTTTCCCTGCCCCTGCCCTGCCCATTCCCGCTCTCCTGACCTGTGCGTGCTGCCAGCCGCCCCTAAGGTAGCAGGGATCTCCTCAGAGGAAAGACTTGCCCTTCCGGACAGTTACTTGTCTATATCTTTCGCCTAGATGCTAGTTCTTCCTCTTCATGACCCATACGGGCTTCTGGGAAACGTAGTCTGAACTTGGCCGTGATGCATCGCGGGAGGTGGAGACTCGGAAATGCAATCCATAGATTCTTTCCGCCAGCGGTGTTGTGTTTCTGCTGCCCCCTGGTGTTGTGGAGGCCAGACCCTAAGGTCTAGCAGGAACGTTCTTAGTTCAGTGGATGGAGCAGTAGGCTTGGAGTAAGGAAGGTCTGACTTCAAATTAAGCCTTAAAAACACTTACTAGCTGTGTGATCATTAGCCAGTCACTAACTTGCTTACCTCAGTTTTCTCCTATGTAAAGTGGTATAATAACAGCCCTTACCTTTCAGTATTGCTGTGGGCATCAAATAAGATAATGCTTATAAAGTATCCAACACATTCATTTGTCAAATCAGATAACATTTACAAAGGACCTGAGCTTCATGATATCTTGTTTCATCAAAACTTGAGACGTCCTGGATTTCACAGAATCAGAAACGCTTTTCTAATCTGTAAGAGAACAAAAATCTACCCAGTAAGTATCCAACCAATAACTATCTGGGTTTTTGTAGACCTTCAGAATAGGGTCCCTGCTGCTTCCCATGCAGCTCCTTCCCTGCAGGTCAGCTCCCGGGAGGAAGTGTTTCCTTTCCCACAAGCCTCAGTTTGCTTTCCTGTCCCCATTCCCACCTGTGTCCCTCTTTGTGCCTTCAGAGGTTATAGGGATCAAGGCAACCTCTCTTCTAAGTGCTTGGCCCTTCAAAGACTCCAAAACAAGTCATAATCCCCTTCTCTTCTTCAGGCTGAGCATCCTCAGCTGTTGGGCTGGCCTTCATGTGGCACCATCTTGCTGGTGGTCTTCCTCTGGACCCTTTCCATTTCTCTTATCAATGTGGTTCCTAAAATGTGCTGCCCAGCACTAAACAGTGTCTGTAAATAGAGATGGTTGCTCTACCTGTCAGGCAGTTGTCATCATTTCTAGTGTTTATATGGTTCTTCAAGGTTTGCAAAGTGCCTTATGTATGTTTCTTTTTATCCTGATAACCCTGGGAAGCTAGGTACTAATATGATTCCCTCTTTATAAATGAGGAAATTGAGGCAAAGTTCACATAGCTAGTATGTGTTTGAAAGTAAATTTGAACTCAAGTCTTCCCTAGGCCGCTCAGTGGATAGAGTGAAGACCTTTCAGCCTCAGATATTTATTAGCTGTGTGATCCTGGGCAAGTAATTTAATCCTGTTTGCATCATTTAAAATCTGTAAATTGAACTGGAGAAAGAAAAAAAATGGCAAATGACCTCAGTATCTTTGCCAAGAAAACCTCAAATGGGGTCACGAAGAGTTAAACATGACAGAGCAGTAACTTCCCAACTCTAGGTTCTGCATTCTGCCTTTCTAGCTGCCTTTTGACCTGAGAATCCAAACAATTAGGTTTTACACAGGAGTTGGTATCTGAAAGAAAATGTAGTATAGCATGTTTATTCATATACACTTATGTTTTTTTATAAAAATAAAGCATTTTATTAAAATAACTATATTACCAACAAAGTTCTACAGCAAGCATTAGGAAGAGAAATTCCACTTCAAATAACTGTAAAGGGGGCAGCTAGGTGACTCAGTAGATTGAAAGCGAGGCTCAGAGACAGAAGGTCCTAGGTTCAAATCTGGCCTCAGACTCTTCCTAGCTGTGCGACCCTGGACAAGTCATTGGTGAAGTATTGGCACGTCTGCCCAGCCGGCACGCAAGGAGCGGCTTTGTTCCTCCTCTTCCCAGCACTTGAGGACATATTTTGCATGCCTGCCCCTCTGTCCAGACACCCAAAGTGAGCACTTCCTCCATCCACTCTCTTTGATAATGTAGGAGGCTCACAAACAGCCTAAATTTGCCCTCTCAGCACTCAAACTCAAAAATGTTAGCCAACACTAGTGTAGGCAAATACACTCTACACTAAGATAAGATCAAAATGGGCATATGATTTAGAGATAAAAAGTGAGACCATAAATAAATTAGGGGACATAGAACAGTTTATTTATCAGAGGTTTTGAGAAGGGAAGAATTTATGATCAAACAAGAATAGAGAGTATTATAAGATATAAAATGAATACTTTTTATTACATTAAATTAAAAAGGTTTTGTATAAACAAAATCAATGTAATCAAAATTAGAAGGGAAACAAACTGGGAAAAATTTTTTTTAGACCTTTACCTTCCATCTTAGGATCAATACTGTGCATTGGTTCTAAGGCAGAAGAGTGGTAAGGGCTAGGTAGTGGGGATTAAGTGACTTGCCCAGGGTCACAAAGCTAGGATGTATCAGAGGCCAGATTTAACTCAGGACCTCCTGTCTCTGGGTCAACTCTTGGGTAGAATCTCACACCTATTACACTGACCAGTTATAGATGGGCTGTGAAGTGTTAGTGTTTTCCAAACAAATGCCATGTATGCCAAAATTATCCTAAGACTCTCCTACCCACTTATAGATGGGCTGTGATGTGTTAGTGTCTCCCAAACATACTGTTTAAGCCATGGATTCTTAACCTGTTTTGTGTCATGGACTCCTTTGGTAGGAAGTTTGGCAAAGACTATGGGTTCCTCAAAATTGTTTTTAAATGTATGAAACAAAATACATAGGATTACAAAAGAAACCAATTATACTGAAATACAGTTATTATAATATTAAAAATAATATCTTCACAGACCTCAAAAACCCTAGATTTGAGCAGAGGGAAGAGGTATAAGCAGAAACCTGGATTTTGTGAGTTCTTTTGTTGTTAGTCATTCTCAGGGGTTACAGGGTGTTCAGGGAAGACTGATAACTGGTGCGAAGACTTGCCAAGCCCTTTTCAGGACTTTCTGTCTTTGTTTTCCACCTGCCACCCAGCTCTTACCTGTGTGGCTCCAAGAAGCTGTAGCCTGAGCAGTGGTCTGATCCCAGTAAAACCATCTTGGCAGGTGCTGAGCCAGTTTGAGGTTAACCGACAAGCCTCCATCCTGTGGATGAGTTATGGGGATGCCTTTCCCAAGCATGTGAGGACTTCCCCTGGGGGATAAGAACAATCTGTTTCAATGGCCAAGAAGGCAACAGAAGAAGGTGTTGTGGAGTGCTTAGAGTTTGGTTAGGTGACAAAGGCACCCAAGTCATCCACTTTATGCTGAACCATCTATAGTCATCTGGACTTTATCTTGTCACTGAACTTTGATGACTCTGGAAAAGAAAGTGAGGCCAAAGACTGGGCAACTCTGCTTCACTTAAATCTAATTCATGTATGAGTTAAAAGACATCATCCATGATATTGTATGATGAACAACCATGAGTGACTTAGCTATTCTCAGCAAAATAAAGGAACCAAGACAATTCCAAAGGAATCATGTTGAAAAATGCCATAGGGCTTATTAAATTTAAATTGTGGTTGAGACTTTGAATATATTAATTAGGTGGTCATGAGGGATTTGATTTCTAAATCCCAAAATGAATTGCTAAAGTAAATGGAATTTATGGTAGGTTATTTACAATAGAAGGAAGATATTAAGGAATGAGAGAAAGAGAGAGAGAGAAAGAAACTCTGGATTCTTCTGATATCAGTTAGAATTTCTAAGCCCCAGATAGGGGAAGAGAGTCTCAAGAAGTTGGGCCTTTCCTGGAGGCTTCACACCTACAGAAAGGTGGGGGTCACTAAGTCAGCTTTTCACTCATCAACGATAACAGTCTAAAAGAAGTCTGGGTGTCTGTATTCAGGTCGCTTCTCCGAGTCAGTGCCCAAATGTCCCAACGAATCTCCGAATGTTCATCTTCCCTTCAGCTCCGTGTGACTGATCCTTCACTCCAATCCCAGGTGACTGAGTGTCTGTCCTCTTCAGTCTTTTTTTCCTCTATTTAAAGACCTTTTTCTCTTGTGTTACCTCCCCTAAATTTTCATATCTACCAATCATAGCAGAGGCTTTTCTGCAGGACTGCCCATTCTTTAGTTCTCACCTTCTTTGGTTAGATTATTCTTTTTGGCTTACTTAACACCTCTTTTGTTAAGTTCACCTTTTGTAGTTACTTAACACCTTTTTGTGATTAATTCACCTTTTGTAGTTACTTAACACCTTTTTGTAGTTAAAATCTAAAAATAGATTGTAGCTTACAATTCTAGCTTCACTATAAAGGAAGACCTAAGTACCTTCATTGTTACAATCAGGAGATAGCTAAATTCAGTCTTCACAGGCTCCAGAGAAAGAGCTGATGGGGGGAGGCGGGGGAGAGCAGCTAGGTTGCTCAGTGGATTGAGAGCTGGGCCTTGAGATGGGAGGTCTTGGGTTCAAATCTGGATTCAGACACTTTCTAGCTGGGTGACCCTGGGCAAGTCACTTAACCCCCATTGCCTAGCCCTTCCTACTCTTCTGCATTGGAACCAATATACAGTATTGATTCCAAGATGGAAGGTAAGGGTTTTAATAAAAATAAATAAATAGAGCTGATAGAGTTTGAATCCAGAGCAAAGCATACTATATTTCACTTTCCTTTTTTTTTTGTTCAGGTTTTCTTTCACAAAAGGACTAATATGGAAAAATGTTTTACATGATGGCATCTATAAAATCTACATCAGGTTGCTTACCATCTCAGTGAGAGGGGAGGGAAGGGAAGGAGGGAGAGAATTAAGGGAAAAAAATGACTTGGCTTTAGGATCTATCCAGAGCACATAGGCTCTTTTTCTCAAACCATTTGCATAAGAAGGTTGTTGCCTAGTGGGTGGTGGTTTCCATACTTGTTGCTGGACTATGAGAATGTGGGAAGGCAAAATGTTCTGGATGTGGTGGCCCAGCTTATTGAAATTAAGAATAGTGGAATAAAAAGAATTGGTTTCTTTATCAGAAGAAAACAATGGGTGCTTTACTCACCTGTAGAGGGCAGCTAGGTAACTTTGTATTGGGGAAATAGTATATTTTAGTATCCTTTTTGAGCAGATGCTAATGCCATTGGGCCTATTACAATCTGTATTTTCCCCCTAAAGTTTGGTTTACTGGGGCCATTTATTAGTTTCTCACTGATTGAGGGCTTCTAGATGATGCAATGGATAGAACACTGGATCTGAAGTCAGGAAGAGAGCTAAGTTTAAATCTGGTCTCAGATACTTATTGGCTATGTGACTTTGGGCAAGTCCTCAATGGTAAAATGGGGAAAAGAATAGCACGTACCTTTCCAAGTTGCTATAAGGTTCAAAGAGATAATATGTGTAAAGCACTTAGCATGGTGCCTGGAACATAGTAGATCCTGTATAAAATGCTAGCTGTTATGTTTCTTATTATTACATCACTTCTCTTCTTGGCCCAAATTTCTCATAATCCAACTTTGCCTCTGGGAATGGATACAACACAGTCGAGGTTTTTTCTTTCTTTTCCTACTTGCTAGAAAAAGAAGGTCTATATTCTTTTAACTTTTTAGGGGTTTTTAAGCTTTTTTCTGTTTAATGGTTCCACTGATGAGCTAGAGTGGGTACACACAGGGGATTTGGATAAAGAAACAAGAAAGTTTACAAGTTTTAAAGGATCTCATCCAAGTCCTACACACAAATGTTTAGGAAAATAGATTTTAATGTTTTAACATTTACCTTTTTATGCTTTTCTGAAGAATCTCTGGCTTCAGATCTTGTCTTTGGGGGGGACTCATCCTCATTCTACTTAGGCTAAAAGCTGGATCAGGCCCTTTGTAGCAGAGGTGCTACTGAGCAAGTGTCACAGCCTCTTTGAACCTATTTCCCTGCCTCAGCTGGAGTTTTAGGGACTGCTAGACCTGGGGCAATTTTCCTTCTTCTGGGGCCACCCCAGCAAGCTGTCTCCTGGGACTCAGGCTTGTGCTTGCTCTCTCTGGCTGTGGACCTCGTGGAGGTCCTGTCTTTATTCTTTGGCTTGCTAGAGGAGAAAGGTTCCTATCACAAATTGCTGTCCCAGTGCTTAAAGAGTTCTGTCCAGGCCCAAAAATCCTCTCCTCATTAGAGGTCTAGATGGCTCCTGGTTATAGAAGTTAGGTCTCAGTTTTGCCTGGCCCTCTGCCTCAGTCAATTTGCCCCAAACAAATTCTCTGGCCAGATCTTATGGTTGTTGGTGTCCTTTGTGGTGCGATTGGCTTCTTCCTTCAACCGCTCTTGATTAGGGTCCCAGTCCACTCCTTTCTGGAAGTTGTGGAGGCAAGGAGAGGGAAAGACCATGCAACTCCCTACAGCTTTTCTTGATATAAATGATTCTATCTTTGAAACTATTCTTCATTGCAGCCAATATGAGAAGATGTGAATATTCTGACACATATAAAGTAAAAAGATATTCTTCTTTTTCTTTGCACTTTAAAAATGTTTTCTTTCCTCATCTTTGTTAAGTACAAGATATATACACATGTATATATATATATATATATATATATATATATGATGTCCATATATATTTTGTATAACAGACAGTCTTTGTTTTAATCTATATGATGATAACATTCTGCAACAAGACCAAAATGCAGAATAAGCTCATTTGAAAGGCCAGTGTGAGAAAAGACTAGTTGTTGTGCCTCAGATCTATAACTCCTTCAAGCCCTGTTAAAGGGGATTTTCTTCCTTAAAGAAATCACCTTGAAGGGGCAGCTACAAGGCACAATGGACGGAGAATGGCTTGGAGAATCTGGGTTCAAATCTGGTCTCAGACACTTTCTGACTGTGTAACTCTGGGCAAGTCACTCAACCCCAATAATAGCAGCCCTTGCTGTTCTTCTGTCTTGGAACTGCTACTGAGACACACTGTGGCCATGTGTTTGTATTTTCTTTTATAACAATAAAGAAGGTTTCTAGCAACCCGTCTATGAGTACATGAGCTGTGACTTTTTAAAAAAATCCTTTCCTTCCTTAGAATCAATACTGTGTATTGGTTCCAAGACAGAAGAGTGGTAACGGCTAGGCAATGGAGGTTCAGTGACTTGTCAGGGTTACACAGCTGGGAAGTGTCTAAGACCAAATTTGAACCCAGGACTGCCCATCTCTAGGCCTGGCTCTCAATCCACTGAGCCACCCAGCTGCCCCATAGCTGTGACATTTTTTAACCACAAGAAAGTCATATGGCTCTGGACCACATGCCCTTTGCTGCCATGAGCGCTTCTCCTGAGTTTGTGCACCCCCCCCAATGCAATGAAAGACTCTTGTATATTGACTCCCCCTTTTGTGTTCAAGAGGGCATCCTATGAAGTTCTTTCTGAGATTGCCCCAGTTAATTGGCAGAACTGGGGTAAGGGAGAACTGGGGCCCATGAATAATTTTGCTTTGCCCAGGTTCTTGTACCACCTGGTTCCCCACATTCATGTTTAGTGAGTCTTTCCTTATCCCTATTAGCAAAGGTCTTACTCCAAGACTCATAGTGTGACCCTTTGAATTTGAAACAGCTTCTGTTCCCTTACATGAAAATGAGGATAATATAGTACCAACCTTACAGGGTGGATAGAAGAATCAGTTAAGATAACATGTAATTTTTTGTTCAGCGATGGCCAACTCTCTGTGATCTCATTTGGGATTTTGTTGGCAAAAATGCCATTTCCTTCTCCAGATGAGGAAACTGAGGCATGCAGGGTGACATGACTTACCCAGGGTCATCACACAGTCAGTAAGTGTCTAAGGTCAGATTTGGACTCAGATCTTCCTACCTCAAGGCCTGGTACTCTATCTCCTTCTCCTTCTAGCTGCCCATTGACCATCTGTAAATGTGCTTTGCAACTCAAACCAGCTAGAAGGTTCCATAAAAGGTCTACCTAAAAGGGACCAATGCAGGGCATTATTATTGCTGCTGTTACCATTAATGGCTCGGTCTGACTTAGAGTCTAAGAAGGAGCACTGGGAAGCGGAGGAGGTGAGCGAGTCTGGCCTTTAGTGAGGATGTGTTAGAGGCATGGTTTGAGGACGGCTCTTTTCGCCTCTAAGGCCAAGACTCCATCCCACATGCCCCGCCACCTCTCCCCACCCGCCATATGCATTCTGAGTGTCTGAAAGACTCCACAAGAGCTGAACCTAGTGAATGTCTTCCTTGGACTGTGTGAAGATCTCAGCACCAGAGGGAGCCTGATGGAAGACCCACAGCATCCTTCTTCAGTTCTCTTTAGGAAGCGGGAGAAGGAGGAGGTGGGATGAAGAGGGAGCATCTTCAGAGAATGGGGGATGGGCAAAGACCAGGGAAGGGTTCGTCTGACATGAAGCATCACCCACCATGTCTCAATCAGGCAGGGAGGCATCTGTCTATACCTCCCGGGTCTTGACTTTCTTAGACTCCCAGAGGGATTGTCTAGGCATCACCTAACCCGAACACAGCTTTCCACTTGATTAGATATTTCAAGATTTTCAGTTTAAATCTGGACCCTCCAGCTGACTCCTTCCATGCAGAGGGAGGCAAAGTGAGGCTTGGACAAGGGATGTGACTTGACTAAGAACCCAAAGCTAGAGAAAGACAGAACTAATATTTAATAATAATAATAATAATAACTGTTATACTTTTATATATACTACATATATATAGTATGTACATACATAATACTTTTAAATTTAAAATATTTTTTAAAATTCTTACCTTCTCCCTTAGAATCTATATGAGTATCAGTCCCAGGGCAAAGGAATGGTAAGGGCTAGGCAAAGGGTTAAGTGATTTGCCCAGGGTCATACAGCTAAGAATATCTGAGACAAGATTTGAATCCAGGACCTCCCCCCTCTAGGCCTATTTCTCAAACCACTGAGCTACCTCACTGCTTCCAGTTTTTTTTTTAACCCTTGCCTTCTGTCTTAGAATCCAGTACATTTGTTCCAAGGCAGAAGAGCAATAAGGGCTAGGCAGTGGTGGTTAAGTGACTTGCCCAGGGTTGCACAGCTAAGAAGTGTGTGAGGCCAGATTTTGTAAGATTCAAATTAATATCCAATAACTCCAACTGTTATATTTACAAATAATTAATATGATTTATTAATAATGAATTAATAATAATTTAACAATAATTTAATAATAATTAATAATAACAAGGGTCCCCAAACTTTTTACACAGGGGGCCAGGTCACTGTCCCACAGACTGTTGGAGGGCTGGACTATAAAAAAAAACTATGAACAAATCCCTATGCACACTGCACATATCTCATTTTAAAGAAAACAAAAACAAAAACAGGAACAAATGTAATATTCAAAATAAAGAACAAATAAATTTAAATAAAAAAACTGACCATCATTTCAATGGGAACTATGGGCCTGCTTCTGGCTAATGAGATGGTGTAATCAAGAGATAGTTTGTTCTTTCAGTAATGAGAGAGGAGAAGAGTAGAGACCTCCCTTCTCAAAGTGGGGTTCAGGGGAGACAGCAGATGTAATGGAGAAATGGTTTGGTATGGTAAAGGGAACAGGATCTAGGAGAGGACAGCTGATGTTTAGGGTTGGCTCAGAGAGAGGAGAGGGGGTTTGAAGATTTTGCCCCTTCTGCCTTCCCTCCTTAGCTATGGCTGCTCTCCCAGATTTGCTTTTGTCCCTCTGCCCCCCCCCCTTTGCCCAAAAGTCTCTCCCCACATTACTGCACAGTACAGTGGCCCCCAT
This sequence comes from Monodelphis domestica, assembly GCF_027887165.1. NCBI lineage: Eukaryota > Metazoa > Chordata > Mammalia > Didelphimorphia > Didelphidae > Monodelphis > Monodelphis domestica. The sequence goes on along the minus strand of NC_077230.1, from coordinate 332,540,856 downwards.
ACTCCCCCAAATGCACAACAGAATGGAATGGGGCCATTATATTGTGCATCTGGGGGAGTGTGGGGGCCATTGTACTGCCGTGTTTCCCCGAAAATAAGGCACTGTCTTATATTAATTTGTCCCCCCAAAACAGGGGGTGTCTTATAAAACACCCAGTGGCAGTGGTGGGCTTCTCACAGTAGAGGCCTATTGCTGATTTCACAGATCAGATCACTGCTATCCGATGGCTGTATATAGTATTGGAGGCGGTGCTGGGCCTGTAACACTGTATACCATTGTCTGGGATAGTGGAGGCTGCAGCGCTGGCTGTGATGGGCCTGTCACACCTTGCACAGGCCCAGCACTGCCACCACTATACCGGGCAGCAGGATACACAGTGTGGAATCCCCTCCCCCAGATCACTGCTCACCATGCTGATGTCTTCCATTGTGCAGCCACATAATCCTTTGTGCAGCGCCTTGTTCTTGTTCAGTTACTCTCAGAACAAGGCACCACGTAAAGGATGATGTCACCAGAAGTTGTACTGTACATGAGCGATGCCGCGCTTTGAGGTGCTGCCACATACAGTGCTCCTCTCACTGACCACCAATGAAAGAGCTGTCCCTTCCAGAAGTGCGGTTTGTGGACCCCTGAATAATAAGAGGGAATAGAAAGAACAAAAGTAGAAAGCCTGAGTAAAGAGAAATTTTTCCTGGCCACCTTTAGCAGGAAAAGAGAGCAAGTAGGCAGGGTTACAGAACCTTTATCTTCAAAGCGAAAGAATGTAATGTAAGGATGAAAGTAGGATTCTGGGAAACAGGGTCCTGGGGTACAAAATTCTAATTACACAATTTGAACCTAGGACTTCCTGACTCCAGGCTTGGCTCTCTATCCACTGAGCCACCTAACTGCCCCCAAGTCCATCATTCTTTCTGATGCACTGTATTACTTACACAATTTAGTCAGTCAACAAGCATTTATTTATGAAGCACATTCAAGGTTCCAGGCACTACACTAAATGCTAAAGATGCCAAAAAGGGCAACCACACAGGAGCACTATTCTAATGAGGGAGATCAGGGATAAATAGCTGTGCAAATACAAGATATATACAGGGCAAATGGAAGATAAATTTAATATTTTATTATTAAAACTAAGGCAGTGAGAGGTTAAAGGACTTTCTCATGATTACCCAGCTAATATATTTCAAAGGCAAGATTTGAAGCCAGCACTCTAATGCTCCATCCTGGATGTCTGACTTGCAGTCATTGTATCACGATGCCAGCCACCCTTCTGGCTCTGGAGTACATTTTGCCTGCAGACTCTGTTAGGGCTATTATCATTCAGGGGTAGGACTAATGGTCCTTAGAGTTTCATGGGAAAACAAATGGTTTCCTGATTTCTGGAAGAAATGTAACTGGAATTTAACAAAAGAGTAATAGTCGGGGCAGCTGGGTAGCTCCGTGGATTGAGAGCCAGGCCCAAAGATGAGAGATCCTGGTTTCAAATCTCACCTCAGACACTTCCTAGCTGTGTGACCCTGGGCAAGTCACTTAACCCCCACTGCCTAGCCCTTACCACTCTTTCTCCTTGGAACAATATTACCCAATATTGATTCCAAGGCAGAAGGTAAGGTTTTTTTTTTTTTTTAAGAGTAATAGTTCTATTTCCATAGTACTATATAGTCCACAAAAGGCATCCCTCCATGACAACCTAGAGGAAAAAGGAAGTACAACTACTATTTTTTTTTTTTAATTTTACAGATGGGAAAACTAATCCAGAGAGGTGGTGACTTACTCAATGGCACTTAGTGACCAAATGGTCCCTTTAGTTGACTTATATTGCCAGGAATAGAGCATGGCCTATGTTGGGTGGCTGAAGAAGCCCATGTACACACACACACACACACACACACACACACACACACACACAATCTTCCTGTTACTAATCTCTCCCAACATTGTGTGGACTTGTCCCTTCCTTGTTCTTTAGATTCTAAGTCGCCCTGATGAGAAGCCACCTACCTCCAGGCTAACTTGGAGGTTCTTTTAAATTGGTTTCATCTGGATAACGTTTTGGGCTCATTACCCACACAGTGTGATTTTAACTCAGGTCTGTCCTGTCCACCGAAACAAATTATTCTTGGAAAGAACACTTCCTGAGGTAATTCAGGGCTGCATTCCCACCAGGAGTCAGAACAAGTAAAATTGGAGCTATTTATCTTGGAGAAGAGGAGATTTGGGGGGACATTTCACAAAGCTGTCTTCAGATATTAGAAGAATGATGATATGAAATAAAGATTAGACTCATTTTGCTTAACTCCAGAGACAGGGCTAGGAGCAATGAGCATGAAATGAAGAGGGGCAGATTTTGGCACAAGTGAAGGAAGAAATGGCTCTGTCCAACAACAGAATGAGCTACCACAGGAGGCAGAGAATTCTCTAAACACTGGGGGCTTTAAAACAGAGCCCAGATGATCACTTACTTAGTGGACATCTTGTAAAAAGCAATTACAATTTCACTTAAGGTTTGGACTAGATTCTTTCTTTTCTTTTCTTTTTTTTTTAACCCTTACCTTCCATCTTGGAGTCAATACTGTGTATTGGTTCCAAGGCAGAAGAGCAGAAAGGGCTAAGCAATGGGAGTTAAGTGACTTGCCCAGGGTCACACATCTGGGAAGTGTCTGAGACCAGATTTGAACCCAGAACTTCCCATCTCTAGGTCTGGCTCTCAATCCACTGAGCTATCCAGCTGCCCCCTGCACTAGATTATTTCTGAAATCCCTTCTGATTCTAGTTGGAGCAGTAGATAAAACAGTGGGCTTAGAATCAGGAAGGTCTGGGTTTAAATCTAACCTCAGACACTAGCTGAGGGACCCTGGGCAAGTTACATATATTCTATTTGGTTTAATTTCCTCTACTGTAAAATGGAAGTAATAATAGCATTTAATTCCCAGGGTTGCTGTGAGGATTAAAGAGATAATGTTTGTAAAGCACTTAGCACAGTCCCTGGCACACAGCAGGCACTCAACAAATGTTTGTTTTCTTCTTTTTATGATTTTTAGGGCTGAGATGGGCACAGAAACATACTGGTTTGGAATTTCATTATGCTTTGAGATCATTTCCTGGGATTTCAAGTCTTTCGGATCACCTATTAGAAAGTGATTATTTTTGACTCAGAGGCAATTTATATAACCACTGCCTTCCTCTGGAGGAATATAAAACAAGTATCTATAATTCTTTTTCTCCTTAGAATGATTTACACAACAGTCAGTGGGGAACGACTGGGTCAGTGAACACCCAGTAAGATAGACCCTTATCTTAATGCTCCGAAGTTCTGAGATAGAACATTGAATTATAGTAAGGAGAAGGTTGAGTTTGGAGATGGATAACCTGGGTTTGAATACTGGGTACTTCTCCTTGTGTGCCCATGGGCAAATTACTTAATCACTCTGCCTCAGTTTTCTTATTTGCAAAAATAAGGGGGCTGCTCTCAATATTTCCTATAATCTATAATCCTGGTGGATTTTAATCTAGTTCCAATGTATTGGCTGGTGGCCCCATGTGTTGCTCTTGGAGATCAATTATGGAATGCTGGCTACTTTCATGATGGCCTATCCCTTTGGGAGCACAGTATTATGAAAATCACTGATTTGGTGTCAGAAGGAGTCTTAGAGATGATTGAAATCCAACTTCCCATCATTTTGCAGATGAAGAAAATAAAATTCAGAGAAGAGAAGATACTTTTCCAGGGGCATAAAGTAAGATCTACTGGCTCTATCTAATCTTGTGCTTTTTTCCTAGTAACTTGGGAGATATGAAAACTGCATGATACCTTAACAAATTGGATTGATTAGTTGAATGATATGACACAAAGCATTTTCATTAATGAATGGATACAAACACAGAAGGAAGTTGTTAGGGTAGTGAGACAGGGATCTGTCTTGGGCTTAGTTTTTGGGCATATTTATTGTTCCATGGACTAGGACATAGATGACTACAGATCAGATCTTCAGGGGACAAAAGCTAAGAGGAATAGCTATCAGGTTGAATGACAAAGTTCTAACAGGCCATAATGATGGAAATCTGTTAGAGAAAGGTAAAGTCTACACTTGGGTTTAAAAAATCCCTTCTTGGATGAGGTCTCTTATAACTGTCAGATCCCTTTGTGAAGATTGGATTTGGCTCTTCCCTGATTGTAACAATGAAGGTACTTAGTTCTTCCCTGATTGTGAAGATTTAAATTGTAACTCATGTCTATTTTTAGATTTTAATTCCCATAAGTGTAAACACCCTACTTAAAAGTTAAGTATGGAGAGCTGCCTATTTTTAAATTCAATCACAAAAAGTGCAAACACCCTACTTAAAAGTTAAGCATGAAGATCTGCCCATTTAGATCTAATCACCAAAAGTGCAAATATCCCACTTAATCATGAGGCCTGTGACCCACATGTACGATAGTGGGTAATGAATCAGATTTGGCTAACTGCCTTCTGGGCAGTCCTAGAGCAGAGTGTCATCTGTAATTGGTAGACGTGGAATTAGGGGAAGTGACACAAGAGAAAATGCCTTTAAAAGAGAGAGTGCTACACAGAAGGGGATTCTTGGAGCAGAGTTCAACTTGGACTTCCACTTCTTCTGGAGGGCAATTCTTGATGCTTTCAAGTTGAGACTGGTGAAGAGGGGCAGAAAAATCTGCTGACTAGACTGATGTGGTGAGTGAAAAGCTGACTCTAAACTGCTGTATTTTTCTGAAGAGACTTCCCCAGGTCCTGGGCTCCAAGGGCCAAGGCCTATCCATTTGAGGACTAAACTCCCATGCCTGGTTTTTGATCTAGGGGCCAGAGCAAATTACTTAGTTCTCAGGCTAGATATCTTACCTTATCCTCTCTCTGATTTCTTGCTTCACTCTTTCTACATTTTGTAAATAAATTGTAAATAAAATCTCTTTGGAATTAATTAAATTCTTGGTGACCAAACTCTTAAATAATCAAGTCCAATCCTTTAAAAAATAAACCTCTTTTCACCCTTACACCTTGATGGTGTGGTGAGATAAGTATCAATGAGAACACAAAGTTTTTGACTTCAGAGATGGATAAGTGGTTATATAAATGATAGAAGAAAAAAGGAAATCAGAGGAAGATATTTTTAAGAAAGGATAATCAACTTGAATTTGGTCATGTGGAATTTAGACATCCAGATATGTCTTCTAGAGATAAATCTTTTAATATGTTTTCCATGTAAAAGCAAGACATTAAACCCAGATTACATCCATGGCACTTTCCTCCAATTCATAAGCTCTTACTGCCTCTGCTGCTCCTGGGTTTGTCTTGTCTTTCCATCATCTTCACTGCCCTATTCCACAGTGTCCTCAGGCCAGGCTGTTAAGACTCCAGTGAGGCCATTATGTTATCAAGTTGTTTTCATCATCAAGATGCCCTATTTGGGAAATCTTAACTGGGCCAAAAGGGACTGTGTTAACATTGCTGTTTAGCAGAGACCAGCTGGCTCTGGGAACAAACTCAGGGAATTAAAGGCATTAAAAGCAAATAAGTAACAACAACGCCTATTAAAGGATCCCATGACTCCAAAGATTGAAAGGGATGGAGACTGATTCAGGCGTTGTGACTTTTCATTTGAACTCATCTCCCAGTGAACGCTAGCAGTTGCTTCAGCTGCCCCAGTCATGTCTAGAGCAAGGTTTTGTACCACTTTTTTGTCATGGACCCCGATCTGGTGAAGTCTAAGGACCCTTTCTCAGACTCCTGTTTTTAAATGCAGAAAATAAAATCTATAGAATCACAATAGAAACCAATTATATTGAAAGTTATCAAAATATTTTTTTAAAAAAGCAAGTTCACAGAGCTTAGGTTAAGCATTTCTATTCTAGATCATATCTGGAGTACTATATTCAGTTCTGGACACTGATTTTTATTAATTGATTAATTTTTTAAAACCTTACCTTCCATTTTAGAATGTATACTAAGAATTGGGTGTGAGGCAGAAGAACAATAAAGGGTAGTTTATTGGGGTTAAGTGACTTGCCCAGGGTCACACATCTAGGAAGTGTCTGAGGCCAGATTTCATTCCAGAATTTCTCATCTTCAGGGTTGGCTCTCAATCCATTGAGCCACCTCATTGCCCAGGGGGAATTGATTTTAAGTGGGAATATTGATCAACCTGAGACTGACCAAAGAACAATAAGAATTGTGAAGTGAATCTTCTAGATGGGGTTAGTTGAGAGGAGGAGGGCTGTGTGTGTGCCTGCTGTGTACCACCAGTCAAACAAATTGTAGATTCATGCTTCTGGGAGAGGCTAGATGAGGTGGAATCTGATGTTTCAACTCAGATTCTATGATGCTACAAAAGGCTCATCCCTGCTCTGGGCACTGTGACCATTACAAAAGCAGTGTGAGATGGCACATCTGCCTCTTCTTTAGGGGTATGTTTAGGTGGGATGAGAAAAACTAACACACATGCTCTCATCTGAAAGCAAAGAAAGAAATTTGAAAAAGAAAAAGTTGAATCTTCACAGAATGATCCTGAAGAACATTGACTGTGAAATGAGCTAGAGGGTTGGTGCCTGATATTCTGATCATTTGACCTAAAGACTCTGTGGGTGATCAGATACATAGATGAAGAGACAGCCCTTTACTTAAGGAACTTAATGATTTTTCAATGAACAAATATTTATTTTCTTTTAAAAAATATTTATTTATTTATTTATAAAGATTTTTCCATGGTTACATGATTCATGTTCTCTCCCTCTCCTCTTCCCTCCCCCACCTCCCAAAGCTGACAAGCAATTCCACTGGGATATACATACATTATCACTTGATGCCTATTTCCATATTATTCATTTTTGTAATAGAGCAATCTTTTAAAACCAAAACCCTAAATCATATACCCATATAAACAAGTGATAAATCATGTTTTTCTTCTGTGTTTTTACTCCCATAATTCTTTCTCTCAATGTAGATAATGCTTTCTCTTAAGTCCTTTGGGATTGTCCTGGATCATTGCATTGCTATTAGTAGCAAAGTTGCACATTGGGTCATCCCACAGTGTGTCAGTCTCTGTGTACAATGTTCTCCTTGTTCTGCTCCTCTCACTCTATATCAATTCATGGAGGTCTTTGCAGTTCACATGGAATTGCTCCACTTTATTATTCCTTTCAACACAATAGTATTCCATCACCAACCTATACCACAATTTGTTCAGCCATTCCCCAATTGAAGGGCATCCCCTCATTTTCCAATTTTTTGCCACCACAAAGAGCACAGCTATGAATATTTTTGTTTAAACATTTCTTATTTTCTCTTTTTTTACTACAAACCTAGTAGTAGTATTGCTAAATCAAAGGGTACACAATCTTTTAAAGCCCTTTGGGCATAATTCCAAATTGCCTTCCAGAATGGTTGGATCAATTCACAAGTCCACTAGCAATGTATTAGTGTCCCAATTTTGCCACATCCCCTCCAACCAAATGTTTATTTTCTTGATGAGTTTTAGGGTTAGTGAGACATTCAAGTGGATACATGGATCTAGAACATCTGGAGGAGGGAACAAAACAAATTCACATGTGATTATTGTGCTGCTTGCGCCAAATGTGAAAAGTCCTAATTATATAGCATCATATATGTACTACATGTATATAGCTATGTAACACTCTGTAATACTATGAACAGTAGACCAAGTACAAAAGCACTATGGGAGTCAAGAGGAAGGAACAATCACAATCAACTGGAAAAGCTACTGTATTGGTAGAAGTGGTCATACTTGGGGTAGTCCTTGTTAGAGGAAGGTCTTTCCTGAGCTTCCTGATGAATCCTAGAATCAGGACCTCTGGGTTAGCTGTATATTTCCTGCCCCCTCCCCCAGGGGATTGAAAAGAAGCACCTAGAGTCCAAAGCTCTGAATATCCCTAGTTTACAGGTCCCCCTCTCCCCTGATAATGAGAATGAAGAGAGAGTGGCAAGTGGTGCTCTTGTTTTTATTTTATTTTTTAAATGGAGCTTTTTTCTTTTCCTCCCTCCCTCCCTCCCTCCCTCCCTCCCTCCCTCCCTTCCTTCCTTCCTTCCTTCCTTCCTTCCTTCCTTCCTTCCTTCCTTCCTTCCTTCCTTCCTTCCTTCCTTCCTTCCTTCCTTCCTTCCTTCCTTCCTTCCTTCCTTCCTTCCTTCCTTCCTTTCCTTCCTTTCCACCTTAGAATCAATACTATGCATTGGTTCCAAGGCAGAAGAGTGATAAGGGCTAAGCAATGGGGCTTAAGTGACTTGCCCAGGATCACATAACTAAGATGTGTCTGAGCCAGATTTGAACCTAGGACCTCCCATCTCTAGACCTGGCTCTTAATCCACTGAGTTACCCAGTTGCCCCCTCTTTATTTTTTTTAGCAATGAATTTCCATATAAGTTTTCCAAAGTCATATGATCCATATTGTCTCTCTTCCCTCTTCCCTCCAGCCTCTAGGAGCTGACAAGCAATTCAATCTGGATTATACATGTATTAATCTTGTTTTAATTTTAAATAGGCATCATCCCCCTTTAAAAATAAAACCTGAAAGTGTTTGCTATATACAGGCATCTTATACCTAAAGGCTACATCTCTAAAACAAATTTTGAAAGGGAGGAAATGACCCATCCCTATGTATATTTAGATATGCATTTTAAAATTACACTTTATACAGAATTTGCTATGACCTTTCAAATAACTCTTTTACTTAGAATAAAAATGCCCTATTCATATTCCATTCATTCGTTATTTTCTTTTTCTTTTTATTATTTTTGTCATCATCTCTTTTTTCCTTATTTCCTTCCCAGGTATGTAACCTTTGAGGAGACTACAAGGAAAGACTAACCCAAATGAAAAGAATTCGAGAACAATTCGAGAACAGTAAGAGGCATACTGACTTACCATTGTTGGTTTTGTCTGAAAGCCAGATTTTGGGAAAAAGTATAATTTAAATTCAGACTAATATGGTAATACTAAGTTGTTTTTTTCTTTCATGTGAATAGTTTACCCTTTAGGTTTCATTTCGACCTAGACCAAGAATAATTATGTATATCAAATAGTCAGATTATCTTTGTTGTAAGTTTTTTGATTTCAACACTACATTCTCCTTGTGTATGTTAAAACCTCAGAGTTTATTGCCCATGTGGGCTGTTTGTTCACAATTAAAAAAAGAATTAGAAGAATATTGGTTTCAAGACTGCAAGTCCAGGTTATAAGAAGTTAAACGCCAAGGAAAAGTTCAGAATAATGTCTGGGAAGTCTCCAAGACAACCTCAGGGACTGGAATCAATGAACTAATTCTTCAGACTCTTCCTGAGGCTGTGCTTTTTAGTGGCTAGCTAGTATATAGAAAGACATAACTCTTAGTTCTTTAGTCAGCTTGGGGACATCATTATTTTTTCAGCTAGAATTTTCCAGGTCTACCTCCTTAGCCTTATTCTTCCTGGCTAGTCCCCCTGGATTTAAGTGGCTTCCCTTAAATTCCCCTAGGAAATGTCTCATTGTTAGAGTCCTCTGATAGAAGCACTTTATTATTTTCCTAAGTCCTGGACACCCAAGTCACTTCCAGATATCTAGTCCTTTTCCTCTGAGCATTGAGTAGGGACACACATCAAATTATCTCAGTACTTTGGCTTCTAGTTCAATATGGCATAGTAGATGGAGCACTGGACTTGTAGTCAGGAAATCCTGAGTTTAGATTCTGTCTCCAAAACTTACTAGCGGTGGGAGCCTAGGCAAGTCTGCCTCTATCTGCCTCAGTTTCCTCATTTACAAAATGGGGATTATATTAATACCTCTCTCCCTGGGTTGTTGTGAGGTTAAAAGGAGACATTTTAAAAGTACTTTATTATTATATCCCCTTTCAAGTATCCTTATGATGCTATCATTATTATTCTCTAATTCCACTTATTTCAGTATTTCTAGACTCTGTGTTTGTTACATAGGAACTTTTTTCCATCAACGAAGATAATAATGCTCTCTCCCTTCATCATGAATAATTTTTTTATTAGCTACTGTGGTTGAAAAAAATCATACTTGGTAGTCAAATTTCTGGTGATGAGCTAGTCTACACTTAACTAGATTGGTCTATGGACCAGTCCATTATGGAGCCCATACAAAAAGACTTGAGCTTGGTAGGACTGGCTAGAGTTTGTGTTCTGCTGGCAGAGCCTTCTTCAAGGACCTAGGACCATTTCCACATCCTGATGAAACAGAACAAAATCTGTAACAGGGTTGTCTTAACTTTTTTGTGTCATGGACCCTTTTGAGAGTCCATTGAAACCTACATAGTTTTTCTCAGCATATTGCTTTTAAACGTATAAAATAAAACAGAATAAAGGAAACTCATGATGTTAAAATATAGTTTCAAAATATAAAACAAAGAAATGAATTCATGAACTCAAGTTTAGCACTTTTGTTGAAAGGAGCTCAAAGAATCTGGTCCAATCCCTTCCTCTTAGTTTTCCAGTGGAAACCTGATTCTAAACTCTCACAAAGTAACTGCACATTAATTCTTTGTATGTGTAGGTCACAAGAATGGAGCTGATACTTCCTGCCTTCTCTTCTCTTGAGCACTCCCTCCTCTATAATCTTTTTGCATTCAAGCATACTCCTTTGAGACTCTTGTATTACTCCTTGCTTCCCGTTACTGAAATATGAAGTCTAGCAAGAAAGACCAGCCTCTTGCTCTCTGACCTTCCCCAGGATGAACAAATGAAATCAGATGCTGTAATGGGGAGGATATAGTCAAGAACCATTGCTTCTTTTATGAGTTGGGCCATTGGATTGTGAAATGTGGCTTGTTTATCCTTAATTAGATGAACACTATTTCTCTTAAATGATGTTCAATTTTAAGGACAATTGTCAGAAGAAAATCTTTCTTTTTGAGGACAGATGCTATTCTTTTTCATGTCTTTTCTCTCTTCTTCAGTTCTTTACCTCCAGATTAATGGAAAAATAGGATTCAGAATTAGGAGGAATTTTGGTTTTTATTTTACGTGCAGCTCTGACCATACAAATGAATCCCCTCCTCCACCAACTCTGCTGGCTTCCTAATATGTCGAGGATAAAATAAAAACACTTCTTTTTAATGTTTAAAGCTCCATTGAACCTGCCCCTGACATATTTTCTGGTCTTTTGGGGCATTATTACTCTCTTTTTGGCATTCTGCAATCCATCCAAACTGGTCTTCTTTCTGGTCCAAGCTCAGAAGCTTCATCTCCCATTTTTGTTTCATTGGACTGCCTATCATCAATGCCTGGAATTCACTTGCTCCTCTCCTCTGACTCAGAGAATCCTTGTCTTCCTTGGAGTGTAGCTCAGGAGCCATCTTCTGTCTTGGCTTTCCTGATCCCTCCAAATTGTTAGCCTCTTTCCTGCCAAACTAATTTGCATTTAACTACTTTATGTATGGGCACACATTTGTGCCTTTTGGTTTCATATTTCTATTGCATGTGTTTTTATATGTACTTGTTGCCTCTCCTATTAGAATGTAGGCTCCTGGGGGCAGCTGGGTGGCTCAGTGGATTGAGAGTCAGGCCTAAAGATGGGAGGTCCTGGTTTCAAATCTGGCCTCAGACACTTCCCAGCTGTGTGACCCTGGGCAAGTCACTTGACCCCCATTGCCTAGCCCTTACCACTCTTCTGCCTTGGAGCCAATACACAGTATTGACTCCAAGATGGAAGGTAAGGGTTTAAAAAAAAAGAATGTAGCCTCCTTATCAGTAGGGACTCTTTCATTCTTTGGATTTGCATCCCCAGGGCTTGCACAGTGCCTGGTAAATAATAGGCACTTAATAAAGAATTATTGATTGGTTTGATTGAGGTATAAGTTCTTCAAAGGTAGGGATTATCTCATTCTTTATATTTGTATCCTCAATACCTGGCACAGCGCTGGGTCAATGGTAGGTGTTTAATAAGTGTATTTTTATTAGAAGATAATCTCTCTAGTCTGAAGAGGAAGTGACCTGTCTAAGGTCATATAGATGGCTCAAAACAGTTTTGATAAGGAACTGGACTGGAGCTCATCTGGTCATCTCATATAATAGCTAGCATTTTATATAACACATTTCAGGTTTATAAAGCACTTGCCATGTATTACCTCCTCGGATCCTCAAAATGCCCCTGTGAGCTAGGTGCATTATTATATCCATTTTGCAGATGAGGAAACTGAGGCTGAGAGAGGTAAAGTAACTTGCCCTCTCCAAATAGTCCATATCTGAGGAAGAATTCAAAATTATGTGTTTCTGAGGAGTGTCTGACAAAAGTTTGCTTGCCCACAAACGTTCTTTTCATGTGAGAGGATCCTAGACACTGCTGATGCTGGTTCCTTGAGTGATCGTTTCTGAATTTCAGATCCCTCATGTGTAAAATGAGCAGGTTGGACCTGAAGACCTTTGGAGTCCCTTCTAGCTCTAGATTTGTGATCATAGAAAAGGTTGGGTGCTATCAGAGATCCAACATCTTGTATCCTTGCTTTGAATGCACAGACTCAGGCCAATGGACCAGATAGCCCCAGGACCCAATGTTAAATCCATTATAGAAAGAATACTTTGTAAATGTCCATGATTTTCTTTATCCCTGGGCTCTGATTAGGTTATCTAGTATTCAGTTTCTGTTAACAAAGAAACTAATGGAGCCATGCAAATTATTTTTTGTTGTTTAGTTGTTTTTTTGTGTCCAACTCTTTGCAACCCCATTTTGGGATTTTCTTGGTAAAGATACTGGAGTAGTTTGCTATTTCTTTTGCATCTCATTTTACAGATGAGGAAACTGAGGCAAAGAGGGCTAAGTAACTTGTCCAGGGCCACACACTAGAAAGGGCATGAGGCTGGATTTGAACTTATGATGATGAGTATTCCTGACTCCAGGTCTGGAACTCTATCCACAGATTCACTTAGCAAATTATTAGGAGGGTCCTAATGGTTTTGTATTGATTTAGAATCTTACACACTGTACCAGAAGATCCAGAGTGCACTTTGAGATATGGTGAATTTGAATCTTGGGGGGTTGAAATGCTTTTGTTTTGAATGTACACTCTTATGCCAAAGGGGACTGCCCCCTAACTGGCTTTTGGTCAATTCACCTATTATTGGTTTTATTCCTTTTCCCTTTTATTTTCCTCTTATCCCCAAATTTTTATAATTTCCCTTTAAAAACTGTAATATTTGTATATACCTCTAGTTCAAGTTTTAAGTTAGTTATGTTTTCTTAATCCATTGGGGAGACTGGTCTCCCAAAGGATCACAGGGGGATAAAATGTATTGATTTAGAATCTTGAACCCTAGAGACTACATTTCCCACAATCCCCTTTTCCTTTTCCTGCTTGTGTGTCTCCTTATGTGTATGGAGTTTTGAGTTTCTGTTTCCGCCCATGTGGTCTCTCTGACTCATACTAGTGGGAAGGAGGGAGTGTTTTGGGTGCTTGCTGGAGTTATTTTAGTTCCTCTTTGCTCTAAGTTGATTTTAATAAGTTGTATTAAAATAAAACTTAGAGTATTGAATATTAATTTTAATCTTTACAGTTTCCAGGGTCCTCCAGAAATTTTAGATATATTATACCTGCCTATAGTATGCCAAGTCCAGTTCATATTTGAAAGCCAGGGTTCTTAACTTTTTTTATATTATGGATCTGTTTGGGACAGAATTGTGTTTAAATGCGTAAAAATACATGTTACAAAGGAGACCAATTATATTGAAATATAATTATTAAAATACTTTTTTTTTAAGTTCATCGATCCTATGTTAAGAAGTCCTATTCTACCAGAAGGTCATCACTTGGGTTCGTTCGTTATTCTGCTATGGCCTCTTATGGAATGCCTTTTCCACTAGCATCATTGCATCTCTGAGATAGGCAATGGTATGTAGTACTAAGAGCTACTTGGCGTGACACCAAAAGACATGTTTTCAAGTTCCAATTCCAACTCAATTACTGTTTGATCCAAATCCCTCACCTCTGAATCTGAGCCAGCTAAATGTGTCGTAGTGCACAGAGTGCCCAGCCTGGAGTCTGGAAGACCTGAGTTCAAATGTGACCTTGGGCAAGTCACTTCATCTCTTTTTGTCTTAAGTTCCTCAAATTTAAAATGGGAATTAGAACAGCACTGACCTTGAAGTACTGTTGTGAGGATCAAACAAGTCTTTATGTTAGACACTTAATAATAAAAATGCTTATTTTCTTGCTTCCTCTGTTTTCTTACCTGCAAAATGGTAAGTCTCTCCTTATCCCATAAAGGTAAGAAGATACTTTGAAATCCATCAGGCACTATAGAAACAGGCACAATCATCATTGATGTAAAACTTAGGTTGCATCATATAATGAGAAATCTGGGGTGTGAACCATTGTGGTATAGATTTTCCCCAAACATTATGCAAATGCTCTCCTCCAAAGAGGAAAAAAAGAATTTAGATCTTCCTAAAATTCACTGAAATCCATTTATTGTTTTTTTTTCTTTCCCCTTTTCCCAAAAAATGAAGGTTTTAAAAAACAAACAAAAAAAGCTTCCTCCCCAGTTTCTGCAAGACAGTGCCCAGACAGACCAGCTGGTTCGTTTGGAAAGCTCTATCTCTGGGGCCAAGCCTATCCATATGTGGCATCTGGTAATCCCATAGAAGGAAAGGTAGACAAAGATCTAGTTCCAGGAACTAATTAGGGTTCAGAGTTGACTTGCTATCCTGGCCTGAGAAGATAACCTCACAGGGAGGAGAGAAGCAGGTCCAGCTGAGGTGATGGCAGCCCATCTTCACCCACATAGACCTTCCTGGCACTGACAAGGCAGAGGAGGTGGGGGCGATGGGCAGCTGGAGCAGGGAGAAATTGCTAACTAAGCTTCTCTCTCTCCGGAAGGCAAAGGGAAAAAAAAATCAGGTTAGAACAGCTTGTCAGGCCTTCTCTTCCAACAGGGACAGAATCCCAGATTGTTGGAATTTGAAGGGAGCTTTAAAATCCTCTGGTCAATTCAGCATGGGTTGGGGAAAAGAGATTGAGGACCTGGATTCAAATCTCACTTTTTTTTTTTCCTCCTAGCCTCCTTATCTTGGGCAGATCAGTTCATTTCTTGTGGTGCAGAGGATATTGTCAAGGATGACGTCATCATCCTCCCAACCTTTGGTGTGATTTGTGTCTGAGGAACAGGACAGCAGCATAGGGGAACACAGAAGCCTCCAGGAACAAGAAAAACCACAACCCTACCCAACCTCAAAGAGGCCTCATCTCTTTCTTCCTGTCACCCTCCCTCAAGAGCAACTGACTGTATAATCTCAGTGGGGTGACCCAGGCTAACAATACCAGAGAACTCGGAGGTTTCCCGCACAAGTCACGGTCCTCTGCCACCAAGTTTTGCCTCATTTTCTCCCTTCTGTGATGACACTGACTTTTGCAGGTCCAGCATATCAAAGGGCGGAGGGGGCCCTGGCCCCAAGGCCTGCTTTCAGCTGCCAGTTGGGTCCCACCTGAGAGTGGGAGAGAGGCTGGTGCCTTTCTGCCCACACATCTCCACTATCTTGCCTCCCTGCATGTGTGTGGTAACAGCTGGTCAGACTTATCTTGTGGGAACCAGCCGGGCTCATTTTATTTCCATTTGAGGACTAATGAAACACTGAATTATTATATTT
Organism: Monodelphis domestica; assembly: GCF_027887165.1. Taxonomy (NCBI): domain Eukaryota; kingdom Metazoa; phylum Chordata; class Mammalia; order Didelphimorphia; family Didelphidae; genus Monodelphis; species Monodelphis domestica. Next base: position 332,525,256 of record NC_077230.1, on the reverse strand, counting down.
AAAAACCCTTTCTCCCAGGGAGGCATTCTTTGCAAAACTAAAACTTCTTTGAGGGAGAGGAAGAAGAATTGTTTGACTTGGTAAGACTTCAAACTTCTGTCTCAGGAATTATGAGTTCAGAAGGCTTCTGTCGTCACTTCTTTGCTTTCTAGCTCTTGCTTATTCCTCCCTACCCCTCTGACCCTCCTCACCAGAGCTGAGGCTTAGAAGATGCAGAGCAACTCCAACACTTGTACAATATAGAAGTATGGGTTTGGTACACCCTTAATGCTACTTTGAGTGGGTCCCTTGAAGGGGAGGGTCCATGCATGCTCCCAAACCTAATTCCATACTGTGCTTGGCTGGGGAAAAATTATATATCAGCTGTGTGACCCTGGGCAAGTCACTTCACCCCCATTGCCTAGCCCTTACCACTCTTCTGCCTTGGAACCAATAGACGATATTGATTCTAAGATGGAAGGTAAGGGTTTAAAAAAACTTATATACCACCAGAGAGCTCTCCAAAACTTTTATAGACACCTCTTTCCCTTCTCTTTTTTAGCTTAGTTGATCTTTTTTTTTTTTAATCCTTATCTTCTGTTTTAGAATCAATATTGGGTATTGGTTCCAAGGCAGAAGAGTGGTAAGGACTTAGGCAATGGGGGAAAAGTGACTTGCCCTGGGTCACACAGCTAGGAAGTGTCTGAGGTCAGATTTGAACTCAGGACCTCCCATCTCTGGACCTGGCTCTCCATCCACTGAGCCACTGAGCTGCTCCCTAGCTTGGTAGACCTTGGTTAATTCTTCACTTCTCTACAGATGCTTCTCTACAGATATCTAATTTCCTGGACAGGTGGGGCACACTCTGTAATATGTCTGATATATTCCAGGCTTCTCTAGGGAGGTTAACCTTCAAACTGAGATTTCCTGATAGTAGCAAAGACTGGGCCAATTAGTGCCGAGTGATTATTCACATACTGTTTTTGCTCCTACGTGCCCTCCTTGAAAATATAAACACATAAGCCTGAACCGATCAAGGCTACCAAGAGAAATTCCATCCTAATAACAAAATCTGGACAAACCAAGATGTCGCTACCCTATGCCAACATTCTTAATTATAGGAAGGTTTTTAGTGGCATTGATTTGTATCCCCCCCCCTGCATAAATGAGGTAAATCAATTGACATTTATTAAGCACCTACTATGGATTAAATTTTGGGAATACAAAAAAAAAAAGGCAAAAAACAATCCTAGCTCCCCTACACAGTTCCCCAGGGGGAGGAAATAATTAAATTTAAATTTAATCATAAATTAATTATAAAATAAATTATGGGTTCTTAACTTTTTTTGTGTGCAAAAGACCTCTTTAGAAGTTGAGCAAACTCTATGGATGGCTTTTGAGAACAATGTTTTTAAATGTATAAAGTAAAAAACATAGGATTGCAAAGGAAGCCAATAATATTGAACTATAATTATTATGAAAAGCTTTTCAAAAAATACATTCACAGGACCCAGGTTAAGAAACCTGGTTGTTGGAGTTAGTGGGCTTGGACCATAGCTTCAAACAGGTATAGGGAGTATAGAGCTCATTCAAAACAAGTTGCCAGTCAGGAGTTCATGGCCCACCCCTAAGATCTTTGCCTTAGGTCCCGTGCAGCACTGGTTTTTAGCTGGGTTTTGTCTTAACTTTCTGGGACTTGCCTGCCTTTGCTTTGTCTTGGTAAATCAAGAATCAGCAGTGTGCTACTTTGCTGCCCTGCTCCGTTACCTTCATTGTGGACTTTCCTTCTTTCTTTTGCACTGATTCTGGATTTCATCAGCTGGATCCCAAGCCCAACTCCTTCCTTGCTTTAAAGGAAGCTTCTCTTTAAAGGAAGAATTCTCTATCCAAATAGCAGGTTTTATAGCACTATTCAACTGCCAAAGACCTGACCAGCAAACCTTCCACTGAATCTTTGCAACACAATTTCACCTGCAGCTCAGGTAAGCCCTTTGTGTGTTGGAAAAGATGGTCCTGAATAAAAAGACACAGAGTAATTGGTAAGTATGAACACCTGCCTAAAACTAAGTGGCTCAGTGGATAGGCAGGGAGTCAGGAAGACTCATCTTTCTGAGTTCAAATCTGACCTCACTCTAGCTCTGTGACCCTGGGCAAGTCACTTCACCCTGCTTGCCTCAATTTTCTCATCAGCAAAATGAACTGGAGAAGGAAATGGCGAACTAATATCCTTGCCAAGAAAACTGGGTGAGTATTACTACAATTAGGCAGGTAGCATCCACTGAGTTGTGAGAGTGGAAAGGCAGCACCAGCTGCCAGTATCTCTACCCAAGACACAAGCTTTCTGAGGCTGCCTGCGTGCAGAATATGAAAGTCAGGAGAGCCCAGGCCTCTGACCTTCGTCCCTAAACTGGCCTTGCTCAAGTTTCCTTGGTTACTAAGGCCTTTTTGAATTTAATGTAAGCTCTATGAGTGTGTCAATGTGGAATCTAGAAATCCCCAAACTTTTAGCCTAGTAAGATCTGCTGAACCCCAAGTTTTAGGACTAGCTTGTAAGTTGGAGACCCCAAAGCTTGTCCTTGTTCCCCTGAGAATCCACCCTGAAGGGAACCTCAGGCTAGCAGTTTCAGAATGAATCATGGACCCTAAGGTAAAAGAATCCCTGTCAGGTGGGGCCAAGCCCAAGCTGAGTCACTCTAGCTCAGTAGGCAGCAGTCAGTCTCCTAAGCGGAAGGTCCAGAGTTCGATCCTTGAAAGAAGGGTGTGATACAGTGGGAGAGGCTTCTGGAGACAAGAAGAAGGCCCCACCTGAAGGGGATTGCCTTTCTCTTAGGGTCCATCATTCAGTCTGAAACTGCTAGCCTGAGATTCCCTTCAGGGTGGATTCTCACAGGAACAGGGAACAAGGCCAAGCTTTGGGGTCTCCAATTTACAAGCTAGTTCTAAAACTTGGGGTTCAGCAGATCTTACTGGGCTACAAGTTTGGGGGTTTCTAGATTCCATGTTGACAAGTGACTGAGACTTCAGAGTTAAAATGGAATATATGTGGCTCTCATGGCACCTTTACATAAAGATATAGGTCTCACTATTCATATTCATGCTCTACTCATGAATGGAATAATGAATCTCTTGACACCTAGACATCTATTCTTTTTTAATTTTAATTTTATTTAGTCAATTTAGAACATTATTCCTTGGTTAGAAGAATCATATTCTTTTCCTCCCTCCCCTCCCCCACCCTTCCCATAGCGGAATTCCACTGGGTTTTACATGTGTCCTTGATCAAAACCTGTTTCCATGTTGTTGGTGTTTGCACCAGGATATTCATTTAGAGTCTACATCTAATCATATCCCCTCAACCCATGTGATCAGGCAGTTGTTTTTCTTCTGCGTTTCTGCTCCCACGGTTCTTCCTCTGGATGTGGATAGTGTTCTTTCTCATAGATTCCTCCAAGTTGTTCAGGATCACTGCGTTGCCACTAATGGAGAAGTCCATTACATTCGATTGTACCACAGTGTCTGTGTACAATGTTTTGCTGGTTCTGTTCCTCTCACTCTGCATCACTTCCTGGAGGTTGTTCCAGTCTCCATGGAATTCCTCCAGTTCATTATTCCTTTGAGCACAATAGTATTCCATCACCAACAGATACCACAATTTGTTCAGCCATTCCCCAATTGAAGGGCATACCCTCATTTTCCAACTTTTTCTAGGCTTCTCTTCTTATCCCTTGTCTCCATTCTCCTGTCCCCTCTCCTTAAAGTCCTTCCACCAAAATACAGACTTCCTAGTTCTTCCCTGAACCTTCTAGCTTCTGAAGGTGCCACAATCCCCAAGACTTGACTGCTTGCTGCACTTTCGCTCTTGTGAAGGGCGGTGTCCGTGTAGAGAAGTAGAAAGAATCTTTATTGAATAGATTGGGAGACCTGAGTTTGTGTCAGTTCTGGCACTAGTTCTTAAATTTTTTTTTTAATTAACTAATTGAATTGGAGGCACTCAAATTCCCAGGTATCTCCCTCTTTTCCTCCCCTCACTAGAGAAGGCACCAGTCGACAAGAAGATATGTACTGGCACTAATTCTAGTGGGTGAGGCTGGATTAGCTGCTCTCTGAGGATCCTTCTAGCCCCTTCATTCTGTAATAGTATGAAAAATAAATGAAGAATGAGGGCTGGTCCTCCATGTCGGGTGAAAATGGGGAGAAGTTTCCATGAAATCAGAAGTCGTCTGAGAATCCAGCTCAGCGGAGAGCAGCCTTGTCTGTGCAAAGGAAACGCTTCATCCCTGGAAAGAGAAGCGATGGCCGCCCCTCGAGGTGTTGATTTTCCAAGGGATTGGGATTTTGACTGCAGAAAGGGAGGGAGCTACCGTGTGGAGCTTGGGAAGGCTATCCCTGAAGCAGCGGGGACGGAGCAGCCGCTGAGTCTGGGTTCATCCTGCCTGATGTTCAAGCTCGCCTTTCCTTAAACTGTATTGGCTCCAGAAGAAGGGAGAGCCTTGCATCCACTCTTACCACCAGGTGGCAGGAGAGGGCAGCCAGGAGCCTTTGTACCACGTGGAGAAAAAGACAGAGGTGGGGCTAAGTGGAAGGAAAGAGCCAGGAAACTCCTAGCAATAGCCGACTTCGTACTTTGTTGAATGGGCTTTAAGGGGAGGAGACGGAGAAAAGAGACAGTGGATAAGAAGAGAGGGTGAGAAAGGAAGGAGAACAGAGAAGCGGTGTTATGTAGTGAGCGACACTCTGACACTGACTCCCTAGGTGAATGCACATAATTCTTTGAGTCTCTTTTTTTTTTTTAAACCTCTTACCTTCTTGGCTTGGGGCAGAAGAGTAGGCAATGAGGGTCAAGTGACTTGCCCAGGGTCACACATCTGAGAAGTGTCTGAGGCCAGATTTGAACCTGGGACCTCCCATCTCTAGGCCTGGCTCTCTATCCACTGAGCTACCCAGCTGCCCCACTTTGAGTCTCTTCTGTAACAGGAGGATGATAAAATTTACATAAACAACCTCATAGTGTTGTGGAGAAAGTCATTTATAGACCTTGAGGGCCATTTGAATGAGAATTATTATTAAAATGGGTTAAATCTGAAATTACCAGTGAAATGAAGGTTTGAGCTTCTGAGCATATCAATTTATTAAGCATGCCTGCTGTCAACATGGAATCTAGAAACCCCCAAACTTGTAACCCAGTAAGATCTGATGAACCCCAAGTTTAGGGGCTTCTAGATTCCATGTTGACAATATGAATTGCCTAACAAATTGGGACCCGGCTTCCTCAGCTTGGCACTGGACCCCGACCACAGCAGTGGCATGGACATTGTACCCCCAAAACCATAAAAATGTTTCTGGCCAACTATAAGCAGGGAAATTCCTTTTCTCCCTTCCATCCTATTGACTCCTAACCCAAAACATCGGATAAGATATCCTTTTAAGACCCCGAGAGAATTATCCTCCTTGGATCATCCTTCAGGTGGACAGAGATACACTTCCAGGCTATGTCTTGATACCATCAGGTTATATCTAAGACATCTACCTGTCATGTCCCCTGAACTATGAGGGTCACTCCTTATGTCTTCAGGCAGACTCCAATCAGATGACCAAACTGCACTGAGCTCATGCCTCAGTGCATACCCCTCTAGAGTCATGTCTCCAGTGTGGCACAAAGTCAAGTCTCCACTGTTGTAAAGAGTAGTATAAAGACCCCAGAAGTCATGTCATCTGGGAGAACAACTTTTCCATCCATGCTGTTCCCCCTAGGAGGCAGTCTTCCACTTATACTATCCTCCTAGCCAGATTCAACATTACTTTCTAAATTAATACATTCTATTTTTATTTTTATTATTTTTATTTATTCATCCATTTATTTATTTATTTACTTATTCATTCATTTATGTATGTATGTATGTATGTATGTATGTATTTAAACCCTTACCTTCCGTCTTGGGATCAATACTGTGTATTGGTTCCAAGGCAGAAGAGTGGTAGGGGCTAGGCAATGGGGGTCAAGGGACTTGCCCAGGGTCACACAGCTGGGAAGTGTCTGAGGCCAGATTTGAACCTAGGACCTCCCATCTCTAGGCCTGGCTCTCCATCTACTGAGCTACCCAGTTGTTCCTCTCTTTTTATTTTTAAGCTAAGTTTTGGAATCTTGCATCTTTGCAAAAGGTACCCTTCCTGAACCCAAGGGGTTCACCTCAAGCTCCCTACAACAGCAGGAGACAAATCTTTATGCATTATAAGAAAATGATGAACAGAATAGAAATAAACCAGGATATAAGACTAGGTAATCTGATTTCTAATTGGAAGCTTTCTTGATGGCTTTCTGATTTGGGAGAGGGAGAGTGAAGAGATATAATTCCCTGAAATCAGAAAAAGAGGAATATTCCCCTATAGGAATAAGTAACTGATTGACTGTATGGGGCCAATTTTCACATAAGACATATGGGTTGCCTGAGATTTATAATTGTGAGAAAACTCCTTTCATCAGTCTTCAGATTTGCCTGGGTTTCTGGTCAGCATAACCTAGGTCCTTAGTTAAAGTCTCTAAGCAGCAGGTAGAGGTGGTCCAGCTTCCCAATTCCCACAGTTCATACAATTTAATAGTCTTCTCACAAGACAGAAATTGGACAAGACTCATAATTGAATAGAAAGGGAATTGAGCTAGATCTAAAATTGAGTCACAAGATGGAAGTCAGGGTGGCTCACTTAATTCCCCAAATTTCCTCAATTTGACTTGGAAATAACATAGAATTATTAACGTAGTCAGAAAAACCAGGTCCTTTATCAGGAAAGGATAAGTCCAATGTTTGACCTAGTCCAGAGCCCGGTGCCACAAACTTTGAGAAGTTATTCCTGGGAGTGACACTGCATTAGATGATAGCTCCGAAGTACAAAAGAATTTAGGGAACTTATATACCTTTTGGGAAACCAAGGGACAGTGAAGTTGATTGACATTACCATGGCTACAAGGAAATTGGGAGTGTTCAAACTAGCTAACAGGCTTGGGGAAGAAACCATAGCCAGAGGCTAGGATGTAAGGGAAGGAGCAATGGATACTAAAAAAGGGTGGTCCCTGCACGGTAGGGTCTTGGGAAAGGGTCTCTGATACAGTGGAAGAAGCTACTGGGACAAAAGGAATTCTTGACATTTGATTAAAATCTATTAACTTCACCTTGCTTGGTCCATTAAATATCTCAAGGTCTATTATTTTGTCTGAAACAGTTAGTCTGAGATTCCCTTTTGGGTGGATTCTCAGGGGAACCAAGGGCAAGCTTGGGGGTTTCCATCTTTCAAGCTGACTAAACTTGGGTTTCTCTTGGGTTCCACGTGGACATACCTTTCTTACGGTTGTTCTACAAAGAAATTGATATGTAAATATCTTTTATTAAAAGGTAGGAATATAATCCCATATCCATTCTTTCATTTGAACCTTCAAGTAAACTATGAGGTAGGCAAGAATTTTGCCTCCATTTTATAGATGAGGAAATTAATGCAGCAGAGATCAAGTCCCTTGCTCAAGGTTATACAGCTAGTTTGTGACAGTAGTAGGATTCAAACATAGATTTTCTGCTCTCAAGATCTGTCCTCTTTTCCATCTCCAAACCAAGTCGTGTCTCTTAAAAAACAAAAAGGAGAAGCCCAGAGTAATTTTTTGCCTGAAGTGGAAGACCATAATAAAAGCTACTGAGAGACATGCTGAAGAGTCCTTCCCACTGTCTTTCAATCTCAAGTACTTAATTTCAGTCATTTTTAAGTGGCCTTTCTTAATTTGCTCTCAGTTATGGAAGGACTTTTTCTTCATAGCTTTACAGATTGCTAGAAGGGACTTTAGAATACACAATGTCAGAACTAGAAGGGATTGTAGACTCTAGACTGTTAAAAATAAAATACAGAATTTTAGAACTGGAAAATTCTTTAGAATATGGAGTGTTAGAACAGATGACTTTAGTGCTCAGACTTACCCAATTGTTTTTTTTTTTAATATATTTTATTTGATCATTTCCAAGCATTATTCGTTAAAGACATAGATCATTTTCTTTTCCTCCCCCCATCCCCCCATAGCCGACGCGTAAATCCACTGGGCATTACATGTTTTCTTGATTTGAACCCATTGCTTTGTTGATACTATTTGCATTAGAGTGTTCATTTAGAGTCTCTCCTCTGTCATGTCCCCTCAACCGCTGTATTCTGGCAGTTGCTTTTCCTCGGTGTTTCCACTCCCATAGTTTATCCTTTGCTTATGAATAGTGTTTTTTTCTCCTGGATCCCTGCAAATTGTTCAGGGACATTACACCACCATTAATGGAGACGTCCATTACGTTCGATTATACCACAGTGTATTAGTCTCTGTGTACAATGTTCTCCTGGTTCTGCTCCTCTCGCTCTGCATCACTTCCTGGATTACCCAATTGTTTTAGAAAAGCTGGGCTAAGACTTCAGGCTCAGTGCTTTTTGCATTACCATCTCTTTTAAGAAAGGGAGGGATACTATTACTTACACTGTCATCCTCTGGGGCCATATTTGTGATACATTTCCTCAGATCATCATCTACTTCTTCCTCTTTGACAGGTGGTCTGAAACACATCTTTCTCTTTCTATCCCTTCTGTTCCTCTCATCAGTCTCACCCCAAAACCTCCATCATGATTCCCCATTTCTGTTCTAAGTATTTTCTCATATAAGTATATTTTCTCAATATTTAGGACCACTATGCTTCCCATTTTTGCCTGTTTTGTTCCTTCTTAATAAGTTATGCCCTATTTTAGCCATATTCCATTCTGAAACTTAGGGAGAAGATATTTGCCAAAGGTCATAAAGGGAGAAGAAATAAGTAACAGAGCTCTAATTATATATACATATATATATTATTATTATTATTAGATTTTAATCCCCAAAGGGTTAACTGAGTATTTAAAGTAGGTCTACCAATTTTAACTACAAAAAGGTGTTAACTAACCAAAAAAAGTGTTTAACCACAAAAAGGTGTTACATTGAGTGGGCAGTCCTGGAGAGGAGCCTCTGCTGTGATTGAGAGATGTAAAAATTTAGGGGAGGTGACAAAAGAGAAAAATGGAGGAAACAGAGACACACAGGAGAAAAATCAATAGATCAAGAGATTCAGTCACTCAGAGTTGGACTGGAATAGATTGAGTCACTTGGGCTTGGAGTGAAGAAGAGTCACTTGGAGTTGGACTGGAAGACAGACACTTGAAGAGAGACTGGAAGCTAGACACTCAGATTTGGAGTGAAGACACTTGACTGTGGAACTGGACCCCTGGAGGAGCTTGTACAGGAAACCTCAGATTGCTTTCCTTTTGGACGATCATCGTGGTGAGTGTAAAGGTTAACTTAGTTTCTTTGCCTTTCTGGAGGTGTGAACCTCTGAGAAAGGCCCATTGTCTTGAGACTCCTTTCCCCTGGCTGGGGCTTAGAATTTCTACCTGTCTCTGTCTCTGTCTCTCTCTCCCTTAATATCTTCCCTCTATTGTAAATAAACTACAAACTATAATAAATTCCATTTACTTTAGTAATTCATTTTGGGATTTAGAAATTAAACCCCTAGTGACCACTTATTAAATATTTAAGTCCAACCATAATAAAAAAATGTAACTATATATATATATATATATATATATACACAAATGTAGTGGTAGTCTCTTGGTGACCAAGAATGACTATTGTCTTTGTGCAGTTTCATCTACGGTGTACCCTCATGTGGCTTTGGAGTCCAAAGGCTGAGGCGCAGAGTTTGTGTCACATGGGGCATGGGATGCCAGTTGTTACGGGAGGTGTGGTTGTGGCCTGGTGTCGGCGTTCACGTGCAGTGGCAAGACGTTGACGTCGCTCATCTTCAAAGGTGGTGGTGGCATGGTGAATGTGGGTTCGCCAGCTACTTCTGACAGAGGCAGCACGTTCTAGTTGCTTTGGTGTCATGCCAGCCCACTTCAAGTTGGACATTAGCTGATCCTTGAATCTTTTCTTTGGTCGGCCTTGTTTCCTGAGTCCAGCTGACAGTTCACCATAGAATACCTGTCTTGGTATTCGCTGTGGGTCCATGCGGATGACGTGTCCAGACCATCGTAGCTGGGTTTGGAGGACCATGACTTCGATGCTGGTGGAGTTGGCTCTGTCGAGGACTTCCTGGTTGGTGATTTGGTCCTGCCATCGGATCCTCATGATTGACCGGAGAGAGCGTTGGTGGAATTGCTCCAGCTGTTTCATGTGCTTTCAGTACAGTGTCCATGTCTTGCAACCGTACAGGAGCAAGCTGAGGACCACTGCGTTGTACACTTTGAGCTTTGTTGCAGTGCTTACACCTCTGTGTTGGAGGACTTTGCAGTGCAGCTGCCAGAGTGCCTGGCTGGCCTTTTGGATCCTGGCATTAATCTCGTGGTTTAGGGACCCATTGTTGGCAATGGTGCTGCCCAGGTATTTGAAAGTGTTGACGTTAGAAAGCTGCGTGCTGTCGATTGTAATGCACAGCTGGTTTGTTGGCCTCCCTGGTGCAGGTTGGAACAGCACTTCCGTTTTGCTAAGGTTGATAGTCAGGCCAAACAGTTTTGTTGCAGTGGAGAACCTGTCCACAATGGTTTGAAGATGATTTTCTTGGTGGGCCATGAGAGCACAGTCATCTGCAAAGAGAGCTTCCTGGATGAGTGTCTCTGTTGTCTTTGTTTTTGCAATCATGCTGCGAAGGTCGAATAGTGAGCCATCCAGTCGGTATTTGATGTAGACGCCCAGGTCTAGATCCATCACAGCATGTCATAATACTTGGGTGAAGTATAGGTTGAATAGTACCAGAGTGAGGACACAGCCTTGTTTCACACCATTGGAGATGTTGAAGTGATCGGAAGTCTCTCCACCAGTTAAGACTTCCCCTGTCATGTCGACTTGAAAGAGCTGGATCAGTTTGATGAATTTTGCTGGGCAACCGAGCTTGCTGAGGATCACCCACAATATACAAATGTATACATATATAAACACACATACACACATACATGTATATGTGTATATATTTGTAAAATATGTCTAGAGATTTGTAAAAAATATATATGTATATTTTATACAATGTGAAGATATACCCAAAACAAACCAACAAACATCCTTAAGTATTGATTAAAAAATAAACTCATCTTGTATTTATTTTACTTGAGATCATATTACTTAAGATCATTCTCAGTCAATGTAAGTAAAAGCAATGTAGAAAGATAATTAAAATTATTTACATATATTTTCACAATTCCATTCACAATGGAAGTATAATTCATAATTCTATAGCCCTTTAAAAAGTAAGATTCATAAAGCTTCATAATAACTTTATGAGGTAGGTTATGAAAGTATTATAATCATCTGTGATTTACAGATAAGGAATATTGAGGTCCAGAGACTTTAAGAAATTTTAAACATCAAATAAAATGATGGTTTATGGAATAGAACATAAAAGCGGATTGTACATAAAACGAAATCTCTCATATATAAATCTTATTTTTTCTTTGAAAATATTGTCATTCAATGTATAACATTCAAAGCTATCCTGCTTGTCACCTAGAGACATGAAGTGATTTGTCCAGGGTCACAGCCAGTAAGTGTTTGAACTGAGCTTCATACTCAGAAAACCCTAGCTCTCTTTAGGCCATGCCATTCTGCCTTTCTATTAATCTTTACTTCTAGGGTCACCATTAAAAATCCTAAAGTGATACAGCAATTAGGGTAGGGCAATCTAGTATCTCTGTCAAGAAACCTCAAAATGGTGTCCCAAAGATTTTGGACAACTGAAAATGGCTAAAAAACATAAAAAATTATGGGTGTTCCATTGGATTTTAGCTCTTGCAGGCCAAAATGCTTGTATTCCACATTTTCTGGTTTCTTCTGCAGTACTTCTCAGGTCATCTAAAGTTATTGTCTTTGCTGCAAAGGCTTCAGAGGCACTAGAGGAAAATGCTGATATTTTGGATTCCTCCCATGGCTGGCTGCTCTGACTCTCTTACCACCTTGTCAGTAATTGGGGAGGAGGAGGGAAGAGTACCCTCCATTGGGGGCTGGTGTTTCCAAATGGGGCATTGGCCTCAAATACGCCTGTCTGGCTCCAGACCTAGGTTGTCTGGAATCACTGATTTGGCCATCTTGAATAGGAGTTGGTGGCATTCGGTCAATTAAGGGTATGAAGTACCCAATTTTCTTTCCATTAAAAGTCACAGTCAGAGCTAATCAGGAATCAAGTTAAGTAGTTCCAAGTTCTGTTGGAAAGTCTGTGTTTTTCCTTTATGATTCTAACACATCTTTCTGGTGCCTCATTCCTCACTCACACTGGGAACTTCTAGTCACCTGCACCTCTCATTTTTATTATTTATTCACATTTTGGCTAGAATGTTAAAGGAAACGGAGGTTATAATATTTTAGGATACTTTCCTGGGCTCTTTTCTTCTCTCTCTCTACTCTTGGTGATCTCATCTGTTCCTATTATAGGCTCAATTATCACCTCTATGTGGATAACTCCCTAATCTATATATCTAGCCCTAACCTTTCTCATGAACATCAGTCCTGCATCACCAACTGCCTACTGGGTATTTCAGATTACATGTACATAGATATCTTAGACTCGACTGCATTATTATCCTCTGCCTTCGAGCCCACCACTCTTATGGAGTTCTCTCTTTTTGTAGAGGGTATTACTATTCTTCTATTCAACCAAGTTTACAACTTTGGACTCATATTTTACTTTCTCTCCCCATTTACTTTATTATATACTATTATTATTTTATTATTATATAATATATAATAATATATAATATAATATATATATAATATATATTATATATATAATATAATAAAATATAATAATAATACTATTATTATATATTATATAGTATATTATTATATACTAATCTCTCTATTTACTTTACTCTCCCATTCAATCAGTTGCATAATCTTGTTGATGCTTTCCACAACATTTGTTATCCATTCTCCATTCACAGGGGTTAAAAAAGAAATCAAAACATAACTGGAATAACAGGGAACTCTGGCCATAGAGAAGAAAATGAGGCAAGGCAGAGATGAATAGAGTTTTATCAAGCTAACTCACTGGACATAGCAGACATTCTTTTTCAACAACTGAAAAGGTGATCTACATATGAATATCACCAGATGGTCAATAGAGAAATCAGACTGATTTTCTACTTTTAGTTGGAGAAGCTCTACACAGTCAGTTAAAAAGTCCTGGATTATGCTCAGAGTTATAAAACTGTATAAAGCCTAGCAATAGCACTCTTGGGTTTATTTCCTAAGGTGATCAGGGAAAATGGAAAAGAATCTATGTTTTAAAATATTGATAGCAGGGGCAGCTGAGTGGTTCAGTGGATTGAGAGCCAGGTCTGGAGATGGAGAGGTCCTAGGTTCAAATATGGCCTCAGACACTTCCTAGCTGTGTGACCCTGGGCAAGTCACTTGACCCCCATTGCCTAGCCCTTACCACTCTTTTGCCTTGGAGCCAATACACAGTATTGATTCCAAGATGGAAGGTAAGGGTTAAAAAAATTGATAGCAGCTCTCTTTGTGATGGCAAAGAACTGGAAATTGAAGGGCTGCTCATCAACTTGGGAATGGCTAAACAAGGTGTGGCATATGATTGTGGTGGAATACTACTGCACCATAAGAAATGATGACCAGATTGTTTTTGGAAAAACATGGAAAGACATACATGAAATTATGAAGAGTGACACAAGAAGAACCAAGAGAACATTATATGTAGGAACAAAAATATTGTTTGAAGAATGACTTGTGTATGTCCACCTTCAGTGAAATAAATAAGACAAATACACATAGACCTTTTTGCCACCCTTCTGAGGTAGGAGGGGGGAGGGAGAGAGGGAGTTAACCATATATATATATATTTTTTAAGTTTCAACGCAAAATGAACTTTATTAATCAAATGTGTACAAACATTAGTTTGTATTACTAGACAATACAAACATTAACTCCACTAAAAGCAAACCACCAACCTGATTTCCTAAGGCTTCCCAGTAGGCATGTCTTATATTAGTTCTTGTCAACATCATTCCCTTTTGCCACAGGTAGAAACTGAGTGTCTCCTTCTAAGGAAAGTCAGCAAATCTCTGTCAATCATCATAGCTCTCAAACAAACATGGTGGATTCTTGAGGCTTAAGTTCAGGGAAACCCAGGAACCAGTATTATTTACAACCCACGAGCAGTGTGAAGGTTGGGGGTCTCCACTGAGTTTTTCATAATTATGCTCTGGGTTTTACTGGTTATCCTAAAACCAGACTAATGCCCACTGAACCAATTTATTTCATTTTTATTTATTTAAAAATCTTCACTTTCTGTCTTAGAATTAATACTGAGAATTAGTTCTAAGAGTTAGGCAATTGAATTAAGTGACTTGTCTAGGGTTATACAGGTAGGACATGTTTGAGGTCAGATTTGAACCTAGGACCTTCTGTGTTCGAGCCTGACTCTCTATCCACTGAGCCACCTAGCTGCCTTCTCCTTTTTTTTTTTAATTTTAAACATTTTTTTATTTGGTCGTTTCCAAACATTATTCACTGGAAACAAAGATCATTTTCTTTTCCTCCCCGCCCCCTCTCCCACCACCTTTCCCTCTCCCATAGCCAATGCATGATTCCACTGGTTATCACATGTGTTCTTGACTCGAACCCATTTCCCTGTTGTTGGTATTTGCATTAGAGTGTTCATTTAGAGTCTCTCCTCAGTCATATCTCCTCCAACCCTGTAGTCAAGCAGTTGCTTTTCTTCGGTGTTTTTACTCCCACAGTTTATCCTCTGCTTGTGGATAGTATTTTTTAGATCCCTGCAGATTGTTCAGGGACATTGCATTGCCACTAATGGAGAAGTCCATCACCTTCGATTGTACCACAGTGTGTCAGTCTCTGTGTACAATGTTTCCTGGTTCTGCTCCTTTCACTCTGCATCACTTCCTGGAGGTTGTTCCAGTCTCCATGGAATTCCTTCACTTTATTATTCCTTTTAGCACAATAGTATTCCATCACCAACATATACCACAACTTGTTCAGCCATTCCCCAACTGAAGGGCATCCCCTCGTTTTCCAATTTTTGGCCACCACAAAGAGTGCAGCTATGAATATTCTTGTACAAATCTTTTTCCTTATTATCTCTTTGGGGTACAAACCCAGCAGTGCTATGGCTGGATCAAAGGGCAGACAGTCTTTTATCACCCTTTGGGCATAGTTAACCATATATTTTAATGTAACAAATCAACAAATTAGTTAAGAACCCTAGTCCTGGAGCTAACTGTGATCAGATTATGAACTTCTTATTGAAAAATTCAGACTTAAAGTGAAGAAAGTAGGGAAAGCCATCACATTGTACACATGCAACCTAAATAATATCCCTTATGAATATGAAGTGGACATGATGACTAGACTTAAGGGATCATATCTGGTAGAGAGGTTGCCTGAAGAACTATAGACAGAAATTTGCAATATTGTATGAGGCAACATTTCAAAAAAAAGAAGACCAAGAAAGCAAAATGTTAGTATGGTGAGGCTTTACAAATAACTGAGAAAAGAAGGAAAGCAAAAGGCAAAGGAGAAAGGGAAAGATCTTTCCAAACGAATGCAGAATTTCAGAGAATAGCAAGGAGAGAAAAGATTTTCTGAAATGTGCAATGCAGATAAATAGAAGAAAATAACAGAATGAAAAAGACAAGAATCTCTTCAAGAACTTAAAAGACATTAAGGGAACACCATGCAAAAATGGGCATGATAAAAGACAAAAATACTGGGGTCTTAACGGAAGTAGAAATGATTAAGAAGTGGCAATAACATAAAAAGAACTATGCAAGAATGATCTAGAGTCAGACATCCTGGACAATAAAGTCAAGTAGGCTTTAGGAAGCATTGTTAACAATAATAGTGAAAGTGATAGAATGCCAGGCTGAGCTATTTAAAATCTTAAGAGATGATGCTGTTAAAGTGCTACACTAGATATGGCAGCAAATTTGGAAAATTCAACAGAGGCCACTGGATTAGAAAAGATCAGTTTATGTCCCAATCTTAAAGAAGGCTGATGCCAAAGAATATTCAAATTACTGAACAAAGGTATTCATTTCACATCTCAGCAAGGTTATACTTAAGATTCTCAAGCTAGGCATCAGCAATATGTGAACTGAGAATTACCAGAAGATCAGGCTTGTTTTTGAAGAGGTAGAGGAACTAGAGACCAAATTGCCAATTTTTGCTGAATTATGGAGAAAGCAAGGAAATTCCAGAAAACCGTTAATTTCTCCATCATTGGCTACACTAAAGCCTTTGTGTGGATCACAGTAAAATGTGGCAAGTCTGAAAGAGAAGGGAATATTAGATCATCTTGTCTCCTGAAGGGACAAGATGCAATAGTTAGAACCAAACATGAAACAACTGATTGCTTTAAGTCTGGGAAAGGTCTACATGACTTTATAGTGTCATTTTATTTAATTAGCTTACAAAGGAGTACAGCATGTGAAATACTAGGCTGGACAAATCAAAAGATGGAATTTCTGGGAGAAATATTAACAGTCTTAGATATACAGATGATATAATCCTGGTGGCAGAGAGTGAAAAAGAATTAAGAAATCTCTTGATGAGGAGGAAAGAGGAAAGTGTAAAAACTGATGGAAGTGTAACATTAAAAAAATAGTTTTTGGCAACTGATACCATTACTTCTTGGCAAAGAGGGAGAAGAACTGGAAGTAGTAGTGTCAGATTTTTTTATTCTTGGGCTCAAAGATCACTGCAGATGGTGAATGCATCCATGAAATTAAAAGACATTTGTTCCTTGGAAGGAAAGCTATGGCAAATCTGGACAGCATACTAAAGAGCAGAGACATAACCTTGCCAACAATGGTTTGTATTGTCAAAGTTATATTTTTTCACAAATGTATGGCTGTGAGAATTGGACTATCAGGAAAGCCAAGTGCTGCTTTTGAATTGAGGTGTTGAAGAAGACTTTTGAGAATCCTCTGGATAGCAAAGGGATCAAATCACTGGAAGGTCAAATACTGAAGCTGAAGCTTAAATACTTTGGCCACATAATGAGAAGACAGGACTCACTGGAAAAGACCCTGATGTTGGGAAAGATTGAAGGCAAAAAGAGAAGAAGACAGCAGAGGATGAGATGACTAGATCGTGTTATGAGAACAACAAACATGAACTCAGATAGAATCTGAGTGACAGTGAAGGACAGAAGAGTCTAGCATGCTATAGCCCACAGGATCATGAAAAGTTGGACATGGTGGATTGACTGAACAACAACAACAAAAAGCTTCTAGTACTTCTGAGCTAGTCTGGCTCTGGTCAGTTCTCTCAGCTCCCTCAGCCTTTCTTTGGTCAGTCTACTCCAGTAGAGTAATGCCTCGCTTCTAACCAGAAGAGTCTACCTTTTGTCAGCTGTTTCTACTGGAAGCAGGTGATATTCTCTTGTGTTCTGTCTTCAATTTCTGGGCACAGCTTCAAGCCTTCATATGATCATTTCCTATTTCTTCTCCTATAGCTTTTAAGTCTTCAGAGAAGGACTTTCTCATAAGGAGTGACTGAATCCAGTGCCATAATCCAGCCAATGTTTATTAAGCACCTATGGAAATGCCAGGCATAGTGCTAAGTACAAGGGATACAAGTCATAAAAAGATACTTTCTGTCCTCAATGAGCTTACAATCTACAATGGAAACAACATATAAAAGGAGTCAGGCAGCCGGGGAGCATTTCTAATAGGATGTGAAATTAAAAAAAGAAAACCACAGAATACCTTTCTGTATGGTATGATTTCAAACATCCTCATATCCATCCTATTAGAGTCCCGCCCAAATTATTTAATTTATACTTTCTCAATTATAATCATAAAACTCTGGAAACACCCAAATGTAAATGAGGTGATGGACCACAATGATGCCTTGTAGCCATTTTAAACTCAGCGCTCTGTCTTCTAATAGGTCTTCTCATCCCTCCTCTGAAGAACCGGGTTTCTTCTCAGACTGACTTTTATCAGAATTCCCTACAAAATACCCTCTTTTTGCCCCTTTAGCCACAAATATCCACATAACCAAATAGCAACCAAAATATCCACATAAAAAGGGGGCAATAATTTACCCTTATATTTGTCTGTGTCATTTCATGTGTATAATACTTCTACTTTGTTTTCTTTGCAGTCGTGTATTAGTAAATATTTAACAAATGATGCTAGAAAATATTGAATGACTAGCCCTCTAAAGAAAAAAAACACAACACTTTAAATTTGACTTGTATTATTAGCAGTTTCTCTGTCACTTTCTGATGTCCAGACAATCAATAAAATAATGAATCAGTCTCTGATTTGTAGTCTTTGCTGATTTCTCACAGGGTAAGTGCTCCTATTAAAAATTTGACATCTGGCTCCAGAATACCATCTTAAACAGTGTTTGGTACTTAGTAAAAATTTGTTAACTGATTTGAGAGCTGGAAAAGATCTTGGAGACTGTCTATTCTAACCATGCCTTTTTACAGATGAAGAAATCGAGGTCTGGAGAGCTACTAAAGTCATAGGTAGGAAGTTGTCAAAGCTATGGCAAGAACCTAGGCTTCCTCATTCAAAGTTCAATGGTCCTTCAGGTTATAAGGGTCCTATAAGGTTATAAGGGTGGTTGATAGCTGCTGCTGGATTTCTGGTATGGTTTACTCAAGTTCCCCCAAATGATCTTTGCTTCTTCCTACCCTCTTTTTTGCCCAATATAAAAAAATTATTTATTTTTATTCTGACCATAACAAAAAGCAAATAAAGTTAGCATCCTCATATATTGTAGAACGGAAGGAGAAGATTGTACACAAAACTGTAAATCTCCTTTACTTAGAGTTTGCTTTTCTTTAAAGTAGATGCTAAATTAAACATGTAACTTTAACAGCTGCCTTGCTTATCTATGATTCCTTCTGGCTTTCCTTCTGTTCTGCTTTTTTTTTGGGGGTGGGGTGGGATGGGGTGTGTAGACCTTATTCTCCATCTTCCTCTTCTGTTTCACCTCCTTTCTCCCATTGGAAACAAAACAAAACAAAATGCTTGTAACCAATATGCTTAGTTTCTTCCTAGCTTCTTCAGGAGGCTTGATAAGACCCAATCTGTTTCATTCCAGAGGATGGCTTAAAGAATTCAGGAAATCACAAAACCTGACTCCCCAACCTAGCCCCATTAAGCCAAACTTGAATAAGAATTCTTTCTACCATACATCTGACAAGTGGTCATTTAGTCTTTGGTTGAAGACCTCTTGTTGGGGGAGGCTTCTATCTCTTGAGGTAGTACATTCTATTTGGGGGCAATTATTAAAAAAGTAGCAAGCTTTAAAAAAAGGCAGCTAGGTGGCACAGTGGATAAAGCGGAGGATCAGGTGTGGAGTCATGAACTCATCTTCTTAAATTCAAATCTGGCCTCAGGTACTTCCTAGCTATGTGATCCTGGTTACTTCACCCTCTTTGCCTCAGTTTCCTCATCTCTAAAATGAGCTGGAGAAGGAAATGGCAAACCACTCTACTATTTTTGCCCAAAAAATACCAAATAGGGTCATGAAGAGTTGAACTTGACTGAACTTTCAACTAAAAAAAATATTAAGCCCTCTATCACCTCCCCTCTCAACTTCTACTCATTACTTCTAGTTTTCTTTTTTCTATTCTTTCTAGTTCTCTCTTCTTTATGTATAACTAACTTAAATTGTCTTCCATATTCCTTCAAATAGTCAAGAGAAACCTGGGACCAGTCAGGACACAATACTATCAGCCGTTACATGTCCAGGGTATTTCTTATTCAGTGTTATAATTTATGAGTCATGAACTAGAATGTTCTGTAACCCTACTCTCCTTGGAGAAAATCTATTTTCTATCAGCAGTTCCAAAAAAATAATTCTCATTCCACTGGAGGCCTCCGTCCTAATTTAAAAAAAAAATAAGTCAGTACTCATGCTCTTTTCTTATTGCTGTTTGCCTCTTGACCCACAAATTTTGCTGCATTTCAAAGTGCATACAAACAGCTCCCACCTACACCAATCTGTATTATGGGAACAGCTTGTAGGCCTCTTTGTTCCCCATATCTTCTGGACTTGAATAGATGATCTTCCAGTTTAAGAATTTTTTCTTTCCCTGTTGATAAGCTTTCCTTAGAGAATAGTTTTCCAGATAGCCTCATAGCTAAAGAACAAAGTCTTCAGAGGAAAGAATGGATTGCTAATGAATCACTTAGCTCTAAAGGAATGGGACCTGAGACTGAGTGAATTTTTTTTTAAACTTTACCTTTGTCTTAGAAACATACAAATATCATTTTCAAAGCAGGAGAGAGGTAAAGGCTGGGCAACCGGGGTTAAGTGGCTTGCCCACTTATAGTCACACAGCTAGGAAGTACCTGAGGCCTGATTCGAACCTAGAAACTCCTATCTCTAGGGTTGGCACTCTGTCCACTGAGCTGTCTGACTGAGAAGTTTTAGTAGGGATTGAGAAGTGTGGGTAGGTTGGGAGAATCTAGAATAAAGGCATTCATTTAGAAGTGGCAGAATCGGGGTACACTAGAAGTGAACATTAGGGTAGCATTGAGAAACCTCTCCATTTTCCATATGTACCTCTGCTTAATTTGAACTCCAGAAAATCCCTTGTGTCCCCTTCTTTCCTTTTGGTTTCCTATTGATGTGAGAGAAATGCACCCAAGTTTGTGGCAGGGTCTTGCCCCAAGAATGGGAGGGAGGCTCAAACTCGATTTAGTCCAGAATTAAGAAAGGAATTTTATTTAAAGAATAAGTGGTTTTTGGTGAAATAGTCTGGGGGCTAACCCTAGCCAACCTAAGGGTTGATGGACAAGCAGAGGGGCTTGTAGTGTAGCCTCCTTGGAGCTGACAGTAGCAGATCCTCTGTAGAGTGGAGCTTCTTCCATTGTGTAAGGGTTAAAATTATGGCTGAGGCTGAATGTAATAATATTTTTTGGTCACCAAGGATTTTATTTATAAAATCCTAATGAACACCCAAGTCAGCTGGAAATTTTATGTTGATTTAATTGATAGTGGAGGAGATTAAGGAGAAAGAAGAAGGAAAGGAGTAGGTTCCCCTCTGACACCCCCCCCCCCCCGCCCCGGCTGGTACCAAGCAGGGACATTAGGAGATAAGGTTTTGGAATATGAAGGAGGAAGGAGTCAGGCTTGAACTCCAAAAGGGAAAGGGCTAAGCCAAGATGCCCTAACCTGAAATCAGCTCCAGGGCAAAACTCACCACCAAACCCAGACAATAGCTACCACCATGCCAAGATATCTGAACACTTAGCATGCTGCCAGCCAGAGTCATCTCTCCTGGGAAAGAGGAGGAGAGCGGAAGTGATGTGCTATATAGACAGTTTTTACATCACTTTCCTATGTCTCATCTGTACCAATGATAGCTTAGCTTGACTTAGGACAGCCCAGGGGTCTGTCCTTTTTTCTGTACATGTCTTTTGAAGGCCATCTCCTCAGATAATTAGTCTTGAGTTTGATGCAGGCCTTCCAAATCTTGTTAAACTAAGAAGGGAGGAGAAATGTAGAGTTTCCAAGACCTGATTCTGTTATTCCAAGTATCTCCATTGTTACTGATCAGGAAGTAGCTAAATCAAATCATCTAACGAATGGTCTGATTAGGGTGGAATAGTTTTAAAATTCACAGATGACAGCTTCCACCAAGTAGTGGCAGCTTTCACAACCTGTGGTTCAGGGTTGGCATATTTATTGGGGTCCGGTCACTTAGCATCTCCCTTTCCAAACTCAGGTGGAGGTATGTTTTGGAGTATGTTGCCATAGGGAATAAGGAGCATGCACAAGATTGGGGGCCTCAGTGCCCAGCTTGCATGTTCCTCCATTGTCCACCTCATCATTTGTCAGGGAGAGGTCTTGATGCCCCTCCAGAGTGGGAACACAGGGAGGGGATATGGTACATTGGAAAACTGTTATAGGTAATTAATTATTTCTAAGAACAATATAAGCAATTAATAAAACAGAATTGGTGCAAAGCTGATGCCTGGCATAGAATGATTCCAATTCTGTACCAAGAGTGGATAATTGCACAACCTGTAATTCATGCTTGACTAATGTTGAAACTACAGGTGTTGCAGTTGATGTTTAACCAGTGCAAAATGCAAGATTTTAGTAAGAGGGTCCCATTCCCATTACCGCTCCTTACTGCCCACTGCCAGCCCACATCATTATTGTGCATTATCTTCTCCTATGAGAGTGTAAGCTCCTTGAGGGCAGGGACCATTTTTCTTTTTCTTATTTGTATTCCCATCACTTAACACTGGTTGATACATAGGACATTCTTCTCCTCTCCTCTAGGCCCTATTGTATTTCTGTCTCTAAGATATAGCACAGACCCTGATGTGCTATATACAGTGCTTGTTGGTTGATTAAAATGAGGGGATTAGACTAGATATTTTTAGGGTCCCCTGGGTTATAGATCCCATTATTCTAAAGTACGAATGGCTCTTACTGGATTTTTTTCTGACAAGTGAAAAGAGGTTGAAAGAATGAATGCTAATAGGAGGTCTGTATCCTGAAGAGATAAACAACAAGGGAAAGGACCTATTTGTATGAAATTATTTATAACTGTTCTATGTGTGGTGGTAAAGAATCGGAAATTAAAGGGATGTCCATCCACTGGGGAATGGCTCAACAAATTGTGGTATATGATGAGGATGGAATACTATTGTGCAATAAGGAATGATGAACAGGATGAACTCAGAAAATGCTGGAAAGAGCTCAATGAACTGATTTGGAGTGAAATAAGCAGAACCAGGAGAACATTATACACAGTAACTAAAATATTGCGGAATGATCAAATGTGATAAACTTTGCTACTAACAGCAATGCAATGATCCTGGACAATTCTGAAGTACTTATAACAAAGAATGCTATCCACCTCCAGAGAAAGAACTGCTGGAGTCAGAATGCAGATGAAAGCATATGACTTTTCACTTGTTTATTTTGGTTTATGTTTTGAGGTTTTGGTTTTATAAGAGTACTCACAAAAATGAACAATATGGAAATATGTTTTGCATGATAATACATGTATAACCCAGATCAAATAACCTGCCAGCTCTGGGAGGGAGAAGAGAAGAGAGGGAGGGCAGAAAAGTTCAATCGTATGACTGGAAAACCTGTGAAAATTTGTTAATTTACATGTAATTGGTAAAAATGAATAAATTAATTTTAAAAATAAATTAAAAAACCCCCAGGGCTAATGAAAGGTTCAGGGGCCTCTGAGCCTGACTTCACCAAGCTCATGGTTTTATCGAGGGCCTGACCTTACTATACCAAACAGCATTACTCTCTTTTTTTTTTTGCTGTTGTTGTTGTTGTTGTTAACCTAACCTCAGTTTTCTCCTGCTGCATGAGTGCTGCCCTCATCTTACTCTAAGGAAGGAGACAGAAAACAAATGGGGACACACTGAGTGAGGCTGAGTCAGGGGCCTTTTTAAAACCTGGTTGTGGTATGGAAATGGCCCAGAAACAGTAACGATTCAGAATTTTATAACTTTTTTCTCTCTTGATTCTTGCATAGAGAATCAATTAGGCATTAAGTTGGCAAGTGCTGATGTGATAAAATGTCTTTGAATTTAGAGGCTCTTCCCTTTTTTTTTCCTTATTTGGGTCCTGGGTTTCACATCATTTAATAATTCTGATTCTGATTACTATAATAATAAAAATAAATATAATAAATTCTGATTAATAAATTTGCAAATACTTTTTAACCATATATAAATGAGCTTAGAAGGATGGACCTCTTAGGACCTTGGATGTAATAGGTGAAAAGCTGGCCCTGGAGCCAAGGGATGAAGGTTCAATTTCTGTCTTTGATACATCAGCCCACTATTTTAAAGGCCCTCACAGTGAATTATTTTGTAAAGAAAGCATTCTTTTGTATTATATACCGCAACAGAGTACACATACATTAAGCATTTTCTGTCTTGAAAATTGTAGTTGGCAAAAGATAGAATGATCATGGTGGTATCAGCATGGAATCAAGAAGCCCCCAAACTTGTAGCCTAGAAAGACTTAATGACTCCCAGTTTAGTTAGCTTGAAGGTGAAAGTCCCAGGTTTGACCTTGTCACAAGAGTTTCTCCTTGAGGGAAAGTCCGACTTCACTAGTCTCAGACTGACAACAGACCTTAAAGTAGCTTAAGTGGGGAGGGCTAATCCCAACAGGTGTTGTGTCTCTTTTGTCCCAATGGTTTCTCTCCTTAGTCCAAAGTCCTTTACCCAGGTGGCCCAGCCCTTGGCTGGGTCTTTCCCTTTTGTGTCCACTGTAAAGCATCAGCCCCTCACTGTTATTTCTGTCTAGGACTCCTCATTTTCCTTTATTACCATTGTAAAATCAATCTATTATCCCTCTCATCCTCAGTTCCCAAGTTCCCCCAGAAAGGTATTTAAGCTTCCCAACTTTAATGGCTCTTTGGAATTGTCCAATCTAGCTTGGCTGGTGTTTCCAGGGGTCAGTGACCAGAGCAACAGTGGGTGTATGGCTTGCAGCTCTGGGTGGAGGCCTAATTTAGCCCTGTACCCCTTTCCTTAATTAAAGAGTGTGTTTTCTGACTATTTAATAGTTCTGTGTTATTTTTCCCAGCCAACAGTTTAGATAAAAAAAAGTTTAGATAAGACACAACTTTTGCCATCTAGAGCTTATATTCTCACTAAAGATAAGACACAAACATAGAATGATAATATACTCTATTACATGATAATTGCCTTGGAGTTGTACTGAGCAAAGTTCTGTGTGAAGGAGACAGGGATGGTTATTACTGGAAGGGCCCATGGAGGAAGACCTTAGGGAAAAGTTGACATTGGCCGTGGGCTTTAAAGGATGGGCAGGCTTTCATTAGGGGGTCAGGAAGAGAGAAGGCATCTCAGGCACTGCAAAGAAACAGTTTTGAAAGCATAGAACAAGTTGTTTAGTGAACAAGTCTTTTTTTTTTTTAACAAGCCTTTATTTATTTTTATTGTCATGCAAAACACCCTTCCGTATTGGCCATTGATGTAAAAGCAAACTTATATATGACCAAAACCCCCAAATAAAACCGCAAATAAACTAACGTGTGTCTAGTATGCTTTGATCTGCATCTGACTCTAGCAGTTCTTTCTCTGGAGTCTCTGGAGGTGGATAGCATTCCCTGTCATAAGTCTTTCAGGATTGTCCCATGGCTGAGAGTAGCCAAATTTTCACAGATGATCATCCTATGATGTTGCTGTTACTATGTATAATGTTCTCTGTATTGATTTAGAATCTTGAACCCTAGAGACTATATTTTCCACAATCCTCTTTTCCTGTTTGTGCATCTCCTTGTGTGGATGGAGTTTTGGGTTTCTGTCTCTTGGGCTGGTATCAGCATGAAGGAGGGAGTGTTTTTTTTGGCTTTGCTCTGTTTTTTTTTTCTGGTTGTTTTTAATTTCTCTCTGCTCTAAGTGGATTTTAATAAATAGCATTGAAATAATACTTGGAGTATTGAATATTAATTTTAATCTTTACATCTCCCACAAACAAGCACTTATTAAGTAAATATGATATGCTAGCCACCGTGTCACCCACTGGAGATACAAAGGAGGACACAAATAGTCTCTGCTTTCAAAGAGCTCCCATTCTAATGGGAGGAGAGGAGGGTAGAGAACACCAAATGCACATAAATTAGTATGCATAAGAAATACACAGAATAAATGAAAGGTGACCTCATAGAGGTGGAGAGAAACTGGGAAAGACTCTTGCAGAAGGTTGGACTCAGACTGAGTCTTAAAGAAAGCCAGGGAAATCAAGAGGTGGAAATGAGTGAGACGAGCGTCTTATAGGCATGGGCAAAGCCAGCCAGACAGAAGATAGAGCGTGGTAGTTGTGCAGGTGGAAATTTGCCGCACTGGAGCTACATTCCCAACATCCTTTTAAGTTACATTCTCATTTTATGTAAGGATGCTTAGGAGATAAATTTGGCTGAGACCCACACGTAGGGGCTCTTTTTTCAGAGCTTGTGCTTTTGGTAAAGTGCTGCAGGTGTGAGTCTCTGGCTCTCTTTGCTCTGCTCACTTGACTGAAAGAAACTTTTTTTCCTTTCCCTCTCTTATTATTATTATTAAAGTCCTGCAAAGTCAAGCTTGTTGAGGGGGACAAACGGTAGTTCAGTTTGGCTGGCATCTGGCGCTCCTAGATGGAAGTCTTTGAGGCTTAGACTGAAAGGACAAGAGTGGATTGTGGTGGGCAGCTAGGTGGCCCAGTGGATGGAGTGCCCAGCCTGGAGTTAGGCAGGCTCATCTTTTTGAGCTAAAATCCCACCTCAGACACTTATAAGCTGTGTGACCCTGGACAGGACATTTAACCCTGTTTGCCTCAGTTTCCTCATCAGCAAAATGAACCAGAGAAGGAAATGGCAAACCATTCCAGTATCTTTGCCAGGAAAATCCCACATGGGATCACAAAGAGTTGGACAAGACTGCCATAATGACGGCTGAAATAGGCTTCTTCCACGTTTCAGTCCAAGCATCACTGAATATGATTTCCTTTGTCATACAGAGCTTTGTGGAGAAAGCTGGCACATTTTCCAGCCAATATCCTTTTCTGGAAAACGTTTGTAAATAAGCTGATGCATGCCTTTGATGCCACCATCGGCTTTCACTTTGGATGGCAATCCTAGTAATCATCCTACCAGCCTGTGGCTACACTGTAAATAGCATCTGGCTCCCTGGGGAGAGTGGATGAGAGATCTGCAAGCAGCCTGCCATTTGGAGTTGAGAAAGCAGGACTAAATCTGTCTCACCACATCAAACATTTTCCCACCCCTGACATCTGAATTCATCGAGTCTGTCTGATTCCTCAGTGCATGCTGGGTTTAGAGTCAGTCTCAATCATCCACCTGCCAAGGAGACTCTCTGTGGAGAACTTGGGTGCTCACCAGAAGGTGAGAAGTTAACCTGGCTGGCAGGTAAAGCAAGCTGGCTGAATTCAACCCGAGCTGCCAATGCATCTGCTAGGAGAAGAAGCCAGTTCAGCGGGGAGAGTGTTGACGTCATAGAAGAGGACGATGGGAGGAGGTGAACAACACAAGCCATCTATTCCTGAAATACAAGTTCCCGTTAGCCAAAGCTTTATTGCTTGGAAGACTTAACTGACCACGGTGCTATGGACTTGGCAAAAGAGAAAACTGAGAGTCCAAGCTAGCTGGGGTTAGGCAAGAGGTACAAGAAGAGGGCACTGATGGGACAAGTTGATGAGAAATTGGTGCTCTCCTTTTTAAAGAATCATGGAATTATCCAGTCAGAAGGGACTTTAGAGGCTGTCTAAACTAATCTTTACCTGATAAAAAAAACCAAACCCTTTTACATCAGAGAAAACAAGCGATTACCCATCTTTTGTATTGTGTATTATAAATTGTATGTTTGTATTACTTCCTCTAGTAGAGGAGGGATATTCCTGTGGTTTCCCATTCTAATTTTGGATAGGTCACTCAAGTAGCCTCCATTTATCTCTTGACACTTTCTAGCCATTGCTTCCAATTTTTCTCTCTGGTCCACAGGAGAACCAGCCTGACTCTATGGTCACATGCCATCCCTTCAGTTATTGGAGTCCACTATCATTTCCCTTCTTAATCATCTTCTGTTTTCTAGGCTAACCATTCCCAGCTCTTTCAAGTGAGTTTCATCTGACTTAATTTCAAAGGCTTTCAGTTTATTGGTTGCCTTCTTGGTATCCAATTTGCACATACCTTTTGGAAAATGAACTTCCTTCCTATGGTATTTAGTACATAGTACCAAAAAACAATAATGCAGCTGTCATCTAGTCAGGTCAGAGCACCATCACTCAATGAACCAGTCTATTAATAAACTAGCCTAACTAAAATGCCTACTATGTGCTAGGCACTGTAGTAAATGATAATACAAAGGAAGGCAAAAAAGAGTCCTTGCTCTCAAGGGTCTTAGAGTCTAATGGGGAAAGATGATAACAACAATAACAGAATAATAATAGTAATCAGCACCTATTGAGTGCTTTAAGGTTTACAAAGTGCTTTGCAAATCTCTCTTATGACAGCCTCATGACAGCCCTGGGAGGTAGGTGTTATTCTTATCCATGATTTACAATTGAGAAATGAAGACAAAAAGGTTAAATGACTTAAGTCACAGAGTGTCTGAATATGGATTTGAACTTGGATCTTCTTGACTTTGGGTCCAGCACTCTATCTATTGTATCATCTAGCTACCATGCAAAGATTTATGTACAAAAAAAACTATCTATGTGTAAAGTTGCATATAATTAGCAGTGAGAGGGCACTGTGTTAATGGGGATTCTTAAACAGGGTAGGAATTTAGCTGAGACTTGAAAAAAATCAGGGAAGCCAGGTGGTAGAGATGAGGAAGAAAAGCTTTCTGGGCATGAGAAATAGCCAGGGAAAATGTTTGAGCTGGAAAATGGAAAGTGTTGATTGAGGAAGAGCAGGGAAGCCAGAAGATTGGAAAGGTAGTAAGGGATCATGTTATGGAGAGCTTTATAAATCCAACAGGTTTTATATTTTATATTTGAGGAAATAGCTAGGGCCAGGGGAGTTTATTGAATAGGGGAGGTGATGTGGTCAGAGGTGCTTTAGGAAGATCAATTTGACAGTTGAATGGAGGGCAGATTGGATTGAAGAAGGGCAGGAAAATAGCCAGCAGATTATTTCCATAGTCACGGTATGAAGCATTATAGGCTTGGACTAGGGTGGTAGTGTCAGAGGGGAAAAGAAAATATATTTTGGGAGATGTTATGAAGATAAAAATGCAAGGGCTTGACCATTGATTAATCATGGAAGTGAAAGAGTTGGGGAAGATACCAAGTCTGGATGACTGGGAGAATGAAGATACCCTCCACAGTAATAGAGAAGTTAGGAAGAGGTGAGGGTTGGGTGGGGAAAATAATAATTTCAGTTTGGGACATGTTGAACTTCAAACAGCTGAAAGACACCCTGGGCAAGATATCCAAGAGATAGCTGGAATTATGAGACTGGAGAGAGGTTAGGGCTGATCTAGATCTGAGAGTCATTGGCAGAGAGAAGATATTTGATTTCATGGGAACTGATGTGACCACCAAATGAAATAGCAGATAGAGGGAAGAGAATAGGAAGCAGGATGGAGAGGAAAGTGTTAAAGAGAGTGATCAACAGTGTCAAAGTCTGCAGAGATATCAAAAAGGATATAGTTTGGGAAAAGGTTATTAGATTTGGCAATTAAAAATCATTGGCAACTTTGGATAGAACAGTTCTAGAGGAATGATGTTAGAAGCAAGATTATTTCTATATTTTAAGAAGAAAGTGAGAGGAAAGGAAGTAGAGACATTTGTTGTACAAAGCCTTCTCAAGGGGTTTGGTTGGTTGTTGTCTTTCAGACTTGAAGACCAAAATGATATCAGGGTATGCCTTTTGACTTGGGCATAAATTGGATTTAAGTGAGGCAGAGTTGCATAAAATCACTGACCTCACTCTCTTCCAGAGTCATCCAACGCCAGTGGCAAGACAAAAAATCAAGATTACTGGTGATGGCTCAGGAAGTAGTGGATGACCATGGCTTCTTCAATATCTAATCAACTTTAAGTGCTTCAGAGGGCTTGCTTCCTTGGACTTCATGGTTGTTGGAACAAGTTGTTCTTTCCACCTAATTTTTTTGGGGAAGTCTTCACATAACTGGTGTAGACATCCCACTAAATCACCAACAAGTTTGAGGCTCATTGATTATCCTCAATGTGGTTTAGCTGCTGGCTGAGACAGTTTAATGGGGTATGGCCACAGCCCATGCTACAACTTCTTGCAACCACAGTCAAGAGTGAGGTAACAAGTGGACACCAAAAGAGGTAACCAGCCCTGAAAAGGGCTTGGAAAGCTCTCACACTAAAGGTACTAGTCTTCCTGGAACACTCTACTCTGTACACTTAAGGGATTTACCCACAAAAGAGAGGAGAGATATGGAACAATAGGTACTATGGATGGATGGATCAAGTGAGAGTTTTTTGAAGATGGAGGAGTCATGAGCATGTAGGGTAGCAGTCAGTAGATAGAGGGAGATTGAAGACACGAGAGTGTGGAGATAGAAGGGCTAATCTGCTGGTATAGATTTGTTATTTCTATTCTTAAGTCCTAATTTCTTTTCCTTCCTTCCTTGCTTCCTTCCTTGCTTGCTTCCTTCCTTCCTTGCTTCCGTCCTTCCTTGCTTCCTTCCTTGCTTCCTTCCTTCCTTCCTTCCTTCCTTCCTTCCTTCCTTCCTTCCTTCCTTCCTTCCTTCCTTCCTTCCTTCCTTCCTTCCTTGCTGTGAGTGAGACCAGTCCTCCTGCAGGGAACAGGGGTTCTTGGTGGTGTGAAGGCGTTGGCAAAAGTTAAGAAGATGGGAGACAATTGAAATTTTCACCTGCAGTCAGGCATCACAAAAAACTGTCCTTTTTGGCCCGGACTGACTTTTATTTTTATACCCTCAAATAATTACACATCTACTTAGCACACAGTTTCATTTTTCAACATACATGCTTCCTTATAAGCAATGGAATAAGTCATACATTAACTTTTAACAAATCATTTGATTGACATTCTATAATTATCCTACATTTTTTGTTTCTATAGATTCTAACAATAAATGCAAATCTTTACAGAAGATATATGTTTTCTCATCATGGGGGTAGCTCAACTAGAGGTCAGTCCCTCATTAACCTGTGAGGTGCCTAGCCATGTGGTTAAGCTAAGAGTTATTATTTGTTACACTAATCAATTACATAATCAATCAGATTTCTAATGATATAATCCACACAACATTGTTGCCAAGTCTGTGGGGTCAAAGGGTACAATCAACATAACCCAGTTTTAAGTATAATTCCAATATAAGGCTTTCATTTTCTAATGTTTCACTAAGGTATCCAAGACATTTTGCCTAGCCTACAGTTAACAAAACAATCCAGTGAGGTGGAACATACCAGCCTCTCCATGAAAGGCAATTAATATACCAATCAGGGAGACTTGTAACCCTGCAGGCATTTTGCTCTCATCTATGTTTTCCTGGGGCTGGGTAAGAATAATAATCATAAGACTTCCAATAATAAGGGGGTGTTAATAAGAGAAGTCATACAATGGGGTCTGAGTGGGTGTTTCCATTCTTCCTGGGGGCTGTTTTTCCTTCCTTCCTTCCTTCCTTCTTTCCTTCCTTCCTTCCTTCCTTCCTTCCTTCCTTCCTTCCTTCCTTCCTTCCTTCCTTCCTTCCTTCCTTCCTTCCTTCCTTCCTTCCTTCCTTCCTTCCTTCCTTCCTTCCTTCCTTCCTTCCTTCCTTCCTTCCTTCCTTCCTTCCTTCCTTCCTTCCTTCCTTCCTCTTACGTCCTATCTTGGAATTGATACTAAGTATTGGAACCAAGGCAGAAGACCTATAAGGGTTAGACAATTGGGGATAAGTGACTTGCCCAGGTCACACAGCTTGGAAGTGTCAGAGGCCAGATTTGAACCCAGGTCTTCTAATCTCTAGGCCTGGCTCTCAAACCACTGAGCCACCGAGTTGTCCTCCCTTCCCCTACTCCCAATATAATTCTGCTTTCTGCCTAGGGAGTTTATAATAAACCCTGATGTTTACATAACTTTTATTTCTTCCTCTATTGATTTCCACATGCTCTCCATCACATTTTCTGGTTTTCCATATGTAATTAAGTGTGAAGTTTCCTCAATTTTCTCAACTGTAAAATGAGGAGATTGGATCAGATGTTCTCTGAGATCTCTTCTGGCTTTATGGCTATAATCTGTGACACCTTTTGACTGATCTGCAAATATATTCTTAGGAATTTTTGATGAGTTATTTCTATCCCTTATTTTCTATCCCTTCTATCTCTTATTTTATGCTGTGCTCTAGAAATTAAATTTTATTCTCAGACACCACCTTTTAAACTAGATTTTAAGGGAAATATAAGACTGGGGAACATGGGGCACATCTCAGCTTAAAGATTCCATAGCTCTGGAAACTTAGATCTTGACCTTCAGTTCTAACAAATTTGGAATCCCATGCTGGCTTCCTTTCAACATTCAGTATATGCTGGACTTGCCATATTATTGGCAGGTTAATCATACTCTTATGCTCACAGGACTTTTGTGGGGAGAATTGTTTGTAAAACTTAGGATCATGGATCTGAAGCTTAAAGGGAATGTCATTTAGTACAAATTCTTTATTTTATATTTAAGGAGACTGAAATCCCAAGAAGTGAAAATGACTTGCCCAAGGTCACAAAGGTAATAATTTGCAGAATTTAGCTCATAAGACTCCAAATCTAGAACTTTTCCAACTGTAACACAGTCACTTTTTGAAATGTAAAGGCATGCTTAGGGCATGCAAACTTGTTTCTTTTATAGGTTGAGAAAAATTGAGGTTACCCTAATGCTTATATAAATATTTATATGTGCATTTCTAGGACAAACGGAAGAGTTGTAAAATTATCTATACCTTTGAATAGTCTGAGGATTTGCATCCCTTCAGTAGAATGGTTTGATCATTGACTGATATTAATAGCAAATCCAAATGTAAATTCAAAAGACATGATGAATTCTATTAGAAATTGATCGTTATTTGTCTCTTGAACAAGGATTTATTGAGTACCTACTTAAAGCTCAGTGCTGTGTTCATTGGCCAAAACAAGGAGTATATGTCCTTTGTGAAGTATCATAAAGAGTAAACATACTTTTTATTTTTTATTTTTTTGCAGGAAGCTGAAGGGATTGGGACCAGGTAACAAGAAGAAAGTGGTCTTGGTGTATGATAGAAGAGTATTGGATCTTGGCTCAGAAGACCTATGTTAATATCATGGCTTTGCCATTTGCTGTGTTTGTTGCCTTGAGCAAGACACTTCTTTGGGTTTCAGTTTTCATATTTGTAAAAAAGAAAAGTTGTACTAGATGCTGCCTGAGGTCATTCCCAACTCTAAAATCAGACTCTCCTAACCTTATTAATTTTCTCCTTTTAAGACCCCCTGCCCCATCACCATGGATTTATTTTATATATATCTGACATTTGCTTTTCTAAGAATATGTTGCAACTTGCCCAATATTAATTTCTTGAGGGTAGGAAGACAAGAAGGTCTCACCTTCTTGTACTCCTCGTGCCTACAGGTAGAACAATACCCAGCATAGTTGATGGTTAATAAATGCTTATTAATTGACCCCACAGGGCAGAGCTAGGTTTGAGATGGGTGGAAGTTACAGGAAGGTGGATTTGGCTTAACATAAGATGAAGTTCTTTAACAATTAGAGCTGTCTGTAAAGAAGAATGGGCTACCTTAGTGGGTAGTGATTTTCCTATCACTGCAGGTGTTCAAGTGAAGGCTAGATTATCACTTGCCAGGGATGTTGTTCACGGGGTTCCTACTTCAGGTGGGAGTTGAACTAAATGATCTCTTGTCTTGTTTCCACATCTAGGACTCTAGAATTCTAATAAGAATTTTCTTCTAGGTTTCTTTTCTCAAGAAAAAGCTAAATGTCATTGCAAGGTAAGGTATGATGATACTCAAACATGCCATATGAAAACATGGTGGAGCTAAGACTTTAGCAGGAAGTGGCAGTGTATATAGTTTGCATCAATGGTGGAGGTCTTTCGAAGCATTCTTGGGAGGGGGAATAGTGGGATCAAAAGCCTGGAGTTGAGAGTAAGCATGGGACCTTCAGAGAATGGCAATGAACATGAATCTGTGCCATCTGTGAGTTTGCTTTAGGAAGTAACAGGAGATGAGGACTGGGCAGGGCATGGTAGAGCATGCAAGCTCTGCTACTTGCTCAGAAGGCTAAGGCTGAAAAATGCTAGAGTTTGGGAATTCTGGGGTGCTGGAGGGCTCAACCAATCCTGAGTCAACATTGCACCAACCACCATTGTGGGGAACTCCTGGCAGTAGGGGCCATCAGGCTGCCCAGTGAGGGGTAAACTGACCCAGGAGAGTGTGTGTGTGTGTGTGTGTGTGTGTGTGTGTGTGTGTGTGTGTATGAGAGAGAGAATGAGAGTGTGAGAGACAGACAGAGAGAGAGAGACAGATTATGGAGGGCTTTGAAAACCTGGTTGATTCCTAGAGAGCATGGAGTAATGGAGAGAGAATTGGATTTGGAGTCAAGACTACATGAGTTTGGGAGAGCCAGGCCTAGAGATGGGAGGGCCTGGGTTCAAGTCTGACCTCAGATACTTCCTAATTGTGTGACCCTGGGCAAGTCACTAAACTCCCATCCCCTAGCCCTTATTGCTCTTCTGCCTTGGAACCCATATACAGTATTGATTCTAAGATGGAAGATAAGGGTTTTTAAAAAAAGAATACATTGATTCAAATCTTACTTTAGATAAGTTACTAAATATGTGATACTGGGTCTTTATTACGATATTTTAACCTTCCTGTGCCCCCATTTTTTAATCTGTAAAAGCTATTTAATCTCTTCTCCTCCTCCTCCTCCTCCTCCTCTCTGTCTTAGAATGGATATTAAGAACTGGTTC
Source organism: Monodelphis domestica (assembly GCF_027887165.1). NCBI lineage: Eukaryota > Metazoa > Chordata > Mammalia > Didelphimorphia > Didelphidae > Monodelphis > Monodelphis domestica. Next base: position 332,490,804 of record NC_077230.1, on the reverse strand, counting down.
CAAGGTAGAAGAATATTAAGGGCTAGGCAATTGGGATTAAATAACTTGCCCAGGTCACACAGCTAGGAAGTATCTGAGACCAGATTCAATGGCTTCTGAGGGACCTTCTGATTCTAAATCTATGATCCTATGGTGATTCTTTAATCAAGGAGAAACCTTGGTATGTGATGTAGAAATCATGTAATTCAACGCTTACCTACAGTTATTTGAGAAGAGGAATGACATGATGAATATTTTTGGAAGAATTATGGAGCAAGAATGTGTAGGATGCATCAGAGTGAAAGGAGCATCAAGTCATGGAAATCACTTAAGTTATAATGGAAGCATGAAGTAATGAGGCCTGGCATGGGTTTGTGGCAATGAGAATAAGTAATGATGGTGCATTGGAGTTAAAAAAAGTTGTCATGTGTTTTCTGCTCAGAGCCCTCTAGTGTCAGTCAGTCAGTTCTTGCTTCTGAAGGTAGTTGTTCTTCCTTCCTTCCTTCCTTCCTTCCTTCCTTCCTTCCTTCCTTCCTTCCTTTCTTCCTTCCTTCCTTCCTTCCTTCCTTCCTTCCTTCCTTCCTTCCTTCCTTCCTTCCTTCCTTCCTTCCTTCCTTCCTTCCTTCCTTCCTTCCTTCCTTCCTTCCTTCCTTCCTTCCTTCCTTCCTTCTTTCCTTCCTTCCTTCCTCCCTCCCTCCCTCCCTCCCTTTCTCCCTCCCTGCCTTCCTCCCTCCCTCCCTTCCTTTCTCCCTCCCTCCCTTTATCTCTCTCTCTATCCCTCCCTTACTCTTTCCCTCCCTTTCTCTATCCCTCTGGAGTTGAGATGACCTGAATTTGAATCATGTCTTCAAAGCTTACTAATTGTGTGATCCTGAACAAGTCATTTACCATTCCTCAACCTTGACACCTGTAAGAGGAAATTTAATTAAGTGATTTTAATCACTTATAATAATTCCTCTATAAGAGTTTAATAAGTTATATTTTTGTGATTTAAATAAGATATATTAGCAATAAGAATAACATTAAGGGCCTCTTTGCCTTACACTCTGGAGTATTTGACTAGAGGAAACAGCCTCTAGTCTAGTAGTATCATAACCAAGTGACCCTTAGAGAAAGGGGTGATTCCATTATAACCTTCTTCACTGTAGTTTATTAACCATTTTAGCAAATTGTTCCCGACTCCCTTAGGAATATGTTCTGCATATTTTCCTGTTAATGACCTCTATTAAGCAATTGTTCAAAAGCCTACATAACCCCTCTTGACTAGACATCAGATGTCTCTGGTCACAGACTGAGCTTGACTTCGTACCCAAAAATAAAGCCAGATTTCTTGGCTCAAGGTGTCTGTCCAAATCTGTTTATTTCTTTCATTTGTCATTTGTAAAATGAAGAGGTTGGAGATGGGACGTCCTGGGTTCAAATCTGACCTCAGACAGTTTCTATCTGGGTGACTCTGGGCAAGTCACTTAACTCCAGTTGCCTAGCCCTTACCTCTCTTATGCCTTGGAGCCATCACTTAATATGCATTCTTTTTTTTTTTAAACCTCACCTTCCATCTTTGAATCAATACTAAGTATTGGTTCCAAGGCAGAAGAGTGGTAAGGGCTGGCAATGGGGTTAAGTGACTTGCCCAGGGACACACAGCTAGGAAGTGCTTAGTATCAATTCTTTGATGATGAAAATGGGCCTCATGGAGGACAAATGACCTTCCAGAGTCATAGAAGTAAGAAATATATATATATATATATATATAAATATATAAGAAAGCACCAGATTTGAACCTTGTTCTTCCTAACTACATTTTCAATACTCTTCTCCACCTTGCCGTTGCTCAGTTATTATGAAGACAGTCATTATATTCTTATACTCCCTTCTATGGACTAAACATTGCCAGTTCCTCCAACTGGCCCTTCTGTAGCAGGGTCCTAGAATCTTGTTCATCCTGTTATGGACCTGCTTCAGTCATTCAATGTCCTTTCTAGAAATATGGTATGCAGAAATGGATGTAGTACTTGAGATGTGGTCTGGCCAGGGCAAAAGATAGCAAGACTCTAATTTTCCTCCTCCTGGCTTTGATAGCTCTCAATGCAGACTGAAATCAAAATAATCTATTTGGCTACCATGCCACCTTGTTGACCTATGTTGAGCTTGTGGTCTACCAAAAACCCTAGGGGGTTTATATAAAATATATATATATATATAAAACATATATATTATATATATACATATATATAAATATATAAAATAAAGGCTAGGGGATGGGAGTTTAGTGACTTGCCCAGGGTCACTTGCCCAGGGGGGCAGTCAGTTATTTCTGATTTGTCATTAGCTAGCACATGCCCATGTAGTGTGGGTATGCACATTCTTGGGTGCTAGACCAAGCAAGATGGAGGAAATTTAAAAATCACACACCAGTCTGTTTTTTACCCTTCTACTCCCATAAAGGGTGCAAAACTATTTTCTCCCACCATGAACTTCTTTGTGACATATAAATTTACCCCCATTTGTTTCTTTTCCCATTTATTTTAGTATTAACCTCTTTTTTTAGCTCTAGTTGCATATATATGCATATGTGCATATATATATACATACATGTATATGCATTTATGCATGCATATATCTATATACTGTAAACCTTAAAATTTCTTAGACTTATAAATGTTGGAAATTTCACCATTGGGAAATTTCATACTTGGAAAATTTCTTACTGATAGTGTATTGGAATGTGAACCCCATTGGCATGGGAGGTTCCTTCTACTCCCTTCTTAAGATTACTTTAGGACAGAAACCTTTTGCTGAACAATGGAAAGGGCTTTGACCTATGCTTAAGCACAGAACAGGAATTTCTTTGAGTCATGATTGATTTTAGAATTGATACAATGGAGATACTTGGAATCAATCTCCACCCTACTCAGTCCTAACAGGATTGAGGAAGGGCTGCAGCATAGATCAAAATTTAATTATTCTAATCTCTACCCTACTCAGGTTAACAGGATTTAGGAAGGGCTGTAGCAAAGGATCAAAGATTTAATTATTTGAGAATATGACCTTCAACAGACATGTGCAAAGCCAGAGACCTCTGGGCGGTCCTGGGTTAAGCTAGAGCCTCCATTGGCACAGGGAAATTGATGGACAGTGATTGGTAGATGTGAGAACTGAGGGGAGGGAACTTGGATGGTTTCCTTAAAGATAGAGGGGTCTGAAGACTCAGGGGGGTGGTTGAGGAGTTGGTCTGAGTGGTTGGAGTGTGCTCTGAGAAGCTTGCTCTGAAGGAAGCTGAAGGTGGGGGCCTTTGAGACTGTTTCTCCATTTTGGTCATGTGAGTAATAGGGACTGATCTCATTTCTTTGCCCCAGCTATCTAAGGGCTTGGGCCTTTTTGGCCCAGCCTAAACAGAGGGGGTATTTAAGCCCTATTCCCTTCTCTCCCCTTTCTCTCTATCTCTAATTCCTTTCTTCCTCCTGTTTATAATTAAACTCTATAAAAGGCTGACGGCTGACTTGAGTTTTCATTTAGGAATTACATAGCTGAATTCCTTGGCGACCTTAAATTAATATATATCAGTCTTTTAAAGTGATTTCCTTGTCACAATACCTAATTATGTCTTATCCTTTTATCCTATACAGTTTGTTACTGTTCCCTTAAGTGTAATTCTTCTAGCTGCCCAGGTGATAACAACAGTTTTTAAGAGTTACCATTGGCCTGTTTTCTTATAGGGATACATAACATTTTAGCTTACTGAGTCTCTTTAAAAAAAAGGGTTTTTTTTGTTTTATTTTGTTTTTCTTTTTTCCCTTTTTTAAAAATTCCCTTTTGATGATTCTCTTGAGTTCTGTGCTTGGGCATCAAATTTTCTGTTCAGGTCTGGTCTTTTCTTTACAAATTCTTGGAATTCTTCTATTTTGTTGAATGACCATACTTTATTTACCCTGTAAGAATATAGTCAGTTTTGCTGGGTAGTTGATTCCTGGTTGTAGACCTAGTTCCCTTGCTTTCTAGAATATCATATTCCATGGCTTTTGGTCCTTCAGTGTGGATGCAGCCAGATCCAGCATTATCCTCAATGTGGTTCCATGGTATCTGAATGACTTCTTGGCAGCTTTTATATCTTTTCTTTGGTCTGATAGTTCTTGAATTTGGTTATAACATTCCTGGGTGTTGTCAGTTGGGGATTAAGTACAGGAGATGATCTGTGGATTCTTTCAATCTCCACTTTTCCCTCTTGTTCTAGAATATTGGGGTAGTTTTCTTGAATAATTTCCTGTAGTATTGTGTCCAGGCTTTTTCTTTTGTCATGGTCTTCTTAAATTGTCTCTTCTTGAACGATTTTCTAAATCCTCTGTTTTGTGAATGAGATGCTTCATATTTTCCTCAATTTTTTCATTCTTTTGGTTTTGTTTTATAGTGTCCTGCTGCCTTGTGAGATCACTTAATTCTAGTTGTTGTATTCTGGTTCTTAATGACTGGATTTCATCCCTGGTTTTTTTGGTCATCCTCTTTCTGGTCTGATTTTCTATGGAGGTCATCTTTCATCCTCTTTACCTCGACTTTCATCTCCTTTTTCTCATCTTTCATTTTCTTTGTCTCATCTTTCATCTCCTTTGCCTCATTTTCCAGCTGGTTGATTTTGGCTTTCAAGACACTATTTTTTTCTTTTTAGTTCAAGTGCCTCTGTTTCCAGATGACTTATCTTAGTTTTTAAGTACTTGTCCCAATTGTCTTCAGCCTCTCTTAATTGTGTTTTGAATTGCATTTTGAGTTCTTCCAAAGCCTGTATCCAATTCGCTGGGATTTCTGATTTATTGTTTGCTGATCCCTCCCCCTCTGTTCCGTTTTCTGTAAAGAAGCTATCTATTGTAATTTCTGTCTTGTTTTTCTGTTGTTTGATCATATTCACCCCTTCTTTGCTGTATTTGTCTGTGCTCTTGCTCCTCTCATTTTTTTGGTTTTGGTGGCTTCTGTCCGTCTCCTCTCTTGGAGCTTTGACAGAGGATCTCTCAGTGCAGTCTCTGGGGAGGAGTGTTGGGCTTTGAGCTTCCCTGTCCTCTGGAGGCTTTTGATTGGATTAAAGTCCAGCAGTCAATGAGGGACGGGTGTGGAGCCTGGGCTTCCCTGAGTTCTGAAGACTTTTGATGTGATTAAGTTAAGCTTGGTTTGGCTGGGTGTGCTCTGAAGTCAAAACCTCCTGGAAGGCTGGAGCAAATATGGAGGATCTCCCTAGTTCTGGCCAGGCTGCCAGCTCTATGGTCTCTCTTCAGCTCCTTCTCCACTGTTTGTGTTTGAATCTCTGCGCTTGGCACAGCTCTGCCCACAATGTACACCCTCCAGACCAGCACCTTTGCCGGCCCAGAGGTTCCCACTGCCGCTGGAGGTTTAGAGCTCTTGGTGGGTGGGGGGAGGGGTCCTGGGACCTTCCTTCTGCCTTCCCCTTAAACCCAAGTGTTCTTGGATTCCGGCTTTTGGGGGGAGCATACCTTTTGAATTGAGTCCAGCAGGAGGGTTCCTTGGCTCTGTCTTGTTGTTAGGTTTGATTTTCAGTCTCCTTGGAGCATTTGGTTTGTGATCGGTAAGGAAGGGTATTCAGAGGTCTGAATTTCTGCTCCTTCTAGGCTGCTATCTTGACTCTGCCCCTTCCTGACTTTTTGACTCCAGGCCTGGTACTCTATTCATCTTGTCTCCCTCCTCTGCAAAAAAAGAAGAAAAAGAAAATCTTCTAGCAGGAAGAAAACAAAATGTATTCAGGTTTTGTGGCGATGAGAAAAAAATGCCTCATTCTGCATTCCAACTACTGCTTCTGTTTCTAAATATTCATTAGATAAGTAGATGGGCCAGATAAAGCATTTATTAAGTACTTACTGTATGCTAGGCACTGTGCTAAGTACTAATGATTTGACTAGACGCCAAATTCTAATGGGGTAAAGCAAAGAAGCAAACTGAAAAGAGTACTAACTCAGGACAAAGTGATTGGTGAAGAGGAGGATGATTTTAGAGAGTATTAAACTTGAGTGAACTGAGTTTTTTTTAATTAAAAAAATTAATTGTTTTTTTATGTTAAAATCCCCAGATATATCTCACCTTCCTTCCCCTCCCCACACTAGAGAAGGAATCATTTAACAAAATGATAGATGTATATGTATATAAAGCTATGTCTTTCCTAAAGTAATAATCTTGGGGATAGAGTCACCAATAAGGATGAGAGAGCCATGGAGGTTTCTCAGGGAGGCCATGTGGCTGACAAGGGGACAGAGCATGATGCTGGAAAGTGTTTAGGAAAGACTGCAGGCCCATAGTGGTAAACCTATGGCACATGTGCCAGAGGGACACTCAGAGCCCTCTCTGTGGGCATGTGTGCCATTGCCTCAGCATAGAATTTGTCAGAGTTTGTTACTAGAAAGTCTGAGGGTTGCTGGGTTGGGCTGCTCCCCTCCCCCTCTCCATGTGCACCTGAAGACATCCCCCTTCTCCCCTCCCCTCACTTCCCCCCCCCCCCCCACTCCCCCAGCTCAATGGTTCGCCATTGCTGCTTTAGGCCATTCCTTCATTGACATACTAGGATTTTGTCAAGTATCAGAGACAAATCCACTGTTCTGTGGTTTAAATCATTCTAACATTTGCCTATCCTCTATCCTTAAGGCAACTCTCCTGTTCTCTATATTTTTAAACATGGATGGTGACTCAGAAATCAAACATGCCAGATATTTGGTTACCCTAAAATATAGTTTGTTTCTCTATTTTGTCATTTTGTCTTGTTGACTGCTCTCTTACCAATTCTGTGCTTATTTTGAGTTTGAATAGCCTGTTTGCCATTTTGTTTCTAATATATTCAGGCCAAAGATCATTCTCTTGGGTAGAATAAAAAGAAACAGAAAAATGAGTAATTTTTTCTCTTTGTCATCTCTTGTTATTGTTCAGTTGTTTTTTTAATCATGTACAACCCTTCATGACCCCAATGAGGATTTTTTTTTGGGCAAAGACACTGAAGTGATTTGCCATTTCCTCCTTTAGCTCATTCTATAGATGAGGAAATTAAGGCCAATAGGGTCAAGTGACTTGCCCAGGGTCACACAGCTAGTAAATGTCTGAGGCTGGATTTGAATTTGGGTTTATTTCTTTATTTCTTTATACAAATTTATACAAATTTCTTTATACAAATGTACATTGAAATATAAACTCATTGAGAACAAGGATTGTTCCATTTTTGTGTTTTCCTGGCACATAAAATGCTATATTGATTAGTTTAGTCCAACCCTCCCCTTTTATAGAAGAGGAAATTCAAGTCCCCCCAAATCAGACAAGTAGTAAGCAGAGCTGCTTAAAAGTGATATGGTTTGTAGCTTCCTTCTTCAAGATCAATTCCCAGTGGTTCTTTCCCCCTTTCTCTTTGGTCTCCTAGGATATTATCTCATTTGAGAGACAACTCTGCAGGACTCCCCAATGGGAGGCCGGCTAAAAATAGCTACCACAGCAATTTGGGGAGCTTGGCTGGAGAAGGATGTCCCTCATAAGCCAAGCTCTGCAGGCAGCCTGAACTCCGTGTGATTCATCGGGAAGTCTACAATCCTTTATTCAAGAGCATTTCAAACATCTTGCAATAGTTCTTCATTAGGATGCAAAAATCCACTTGATATTCCAAATAGTGAACCTCATTAAAAACTAATCAGGACCCCTCACCTTGCCCTTGTCCTTTGCACATGGCGCTGTCTTCTGCCTCAGGCTGGGCAGAGTGGGCAGAGTGAGCCTGTGCCCTCTTCACAGCTGTCACAAATACTTGCCTCAGACAGTAGCTGCAGCCTCCTAGGGAGCTCTAGGTGTGATCCGGGGACTTGGGCAATGGATTGCAACAACGGTCCCTGGCTTGTCATTGGCCCGAGGTATCCTTCATTCCCATTTTCCTTCCTCTGGAGAAAGCAGCAATTAGATTCTGTCCTTGTCTATCACAGCTGCCCTGGTTTTCCCCAGCTTCTGTGGCTGGCCTCCCTGAGTCAGGAGGAAGGCATGGCTATTTGCTGCTAGTTCCCTTCCTCTTGGATGAGGCTCAGGATGCTGTATTTGAGCATCATCAGTTATCGATAAGGGGAATGCTGCTGGGACTGAGTATATTTTCCTAAATGGCTCCTTCAGGGTTTCGGAATTTGAATGTATTAGGAAGAGAAAGGATGAGTTAAGCCCAGGTTGGTAAACTGAGACTGATATTTGTGGACTAGAGCTCAGAGTCCATCTGGTCCAATCTCTTCATTTTACAGATGAGGAAACGGAGAAACGGGTTAAGGGAATGGCATAATGTCATGCCAGATAGTTGGGCATTGAGATGGTACTATAGTGCACAGAGCATTGGACCTGGAGTCAGAAAGATCCATCTTCCTGAGTTCAAGTCTGGCCTGAGACACTTCCCAGCTGTGTGACTCTGAGCAAGTCACTTAACTCTGCCTCACATTCCTCATCTGTAAAATGAGTTGGAGAAGGAAATGGCAAATGGCTCCAGTATCTTTGCCAAGAAAACTCCAAATGGGGATGGAAAGAGTCAGGGATGACTGAAAAAGACTGAACAACATGCAAGATAGTAAGTAGGCCTCAGAGGCAGGATTTGAAACTAGGTCTTACTACTATAGAACCAGTGTTTTTTCCATTGTTATCAATCAGTGAAAGACTCCAGAGGAAAAGTGTTCCTACACTTAACAATTCAATCTAATTATAGGGGGCAGCTGGGTGGCCCAGTGGATTGAGAGCCAGGCCTAGAGACGGGAGGTCCTGGGTTCAAATGTGGCCTGAGACACTTCCCAGCTGTGTGACCCTGGGCAAGTCACTTGATCCCCATTGTCTAGTCCTTACCACTCTTCTGCCTTGGAACCAATACACAGTATTGATTCCAGGATGGAAGGTAAGGGTTTTTCTTTAAAAAAATCTAATTATACAAATATTTATGAAGCAAAGCATTTTATTTCAGAGATAAAGTAGCTCCTGCCTTCAAGAGGCAGCTAGGTAGCATTTGCTAGGTAATGGATAGAATTCTTGGTCTGAAGACCTGTGTTCAAATTTGACCTCAGATACTAGCTATATGACTCTGGGCAAGCCACTTAATCTTTATTTGCCTTAGTTGCCTCAACTATTAAATGGGGATAATAATTGTACCTACAGCCCAGGGTTGTTGTGAGGATCCAGTGAAGTGTTCTGCACAGTGCCTGGCACATAGAGGTATTATAATGATTAATGTGAGCTATTATTATTAATGTTGTTGTGATTATGGAGCATATATTGTATCTTCAAGGAAATCATCTGAGAATCCGATTCTTCATTTGGTTTGTCTTCTGATTCTGTTGAAAAGGTTTATAGATTCCTTCATTGGAAAGATATATGTGTGTGCTTGAATATCCCAAGAGAGAAGGAGCATTTGCTGAATCTGCCTTGGTTGAAAGTGTGAGACATCTCTCTTTGTATAAGGATTCTTAAGCCATAGAGTGGAAAAGTAATGAGCTAGTCAATGTGTGTTAAAAATAAGCCACTCCAGTGCGTGATTATTGTTTCATAGGTAGGTTAAACAAATCTCTAGGCCTGCTGCCATTTTTACTGGTCTACTGACATTCTCACCAACCCTTAAAATAATGACTCACATATCTATAGAAGTTGACAGCATTTTTTTTTAATGAAGGAGAGCAGTTGTATTACCGGGCTATTTGCAAAGATGGGAACACATTTGTGCTTAGTTTCTGCAATCCTGCTTGTTACTATTGATCATTAAATATCTATTAATTATTTCTTGGTCCTTCTAGTTTTAGTTGTGGTCCTTGGGTCCCCTCTCAGAGATGTCAGATCCTTCCCATTATAAGTTTCTCTTAGTCCTTTGTTTCCACTGAAAGTGCTTGGAATAGGAGTCTCTGGGGGATGGCAGAAGGGCATTATTTTTTCATGCAGCCCTCCTTTGAGGTATAAAACACTTAAGGGGTGTTGGGGATTCCTACCACTAGACATGGCCCAGGATGGAAATGAAGCAGGTCAAAGCTTTCATGTTGATCCTTCCTGGTATTAGACTAGACTAATGAATGGCCATTATAATTCCAGCCTGGCTGAGATAAGGAGATCTAGACTCAAAAAAAATGTTGAAGACCACAATCATTTCACCTCTAAGTCAGCTCAATTCTAAGATATACTGCCTTAGCTTTTTTAGGAGAAATGTTGCCAAATAATCTTACTAAAGAAAAGATGAAATATACCTATAGCATTCA